>NC_056744.1:1648522495-1649122495 GCF_019279795.1 Protopterus annectens | reverse complement strand
TGGCACAATGCATCCTTGTTATTCAGCTCATGGCAAGAAACTCAAGGTCCTCTTAGCATCCACAGTAGCCATAACTACTACTGTAGACTTTTTTAAAAGGGATAAGTACATAGTCCATACCAGGGTCAGGAACTCTGTCCTCAGGCCACACATTTAGAGAGTACTGCAAATAGTGTAGGATTTGTCACTACCATTCTGCAAAGTCTCCTGCAACCTTGTATTTGAGAGTGACCTCCGTCCAACTGCATTTGCTCTGGGAATCTTCACATTGGTTATTACTACTGTAGCAGTGATCCACGTAATGATCAGAGTGCAGTTGTATAAAGAACTTAACGTCATACTAGATATTAAGTTAGATTACGTTGGGGTCATATTTCTTGTCATCCTTCCCCTGGTTTCCCCTTGAGGCACTGTAGACATTATGTAGATATTTACTCTCATACTTGATGTCCTCATCCATCCCTCTTACAGATCCTTTATCCCCTTCAGTTCTGGATGGAGCTACAGGAACCCAGGTTCCCTCTGTTTGCTTGCCTCTGTGGCAGGAATACTTGGAGGTGCCAAGTCATGGTGGGGTGTAATAGCAGCAAGCCCAGAGGTCAGCTTTGGCATCACTGACCACCACTTCTACGTCAAGAAACAACTAAAGATGCCTCAGGCAAAAGTCACCTTTCTACTGGGGGAACATTCTGAAATCCCTGCATGGCTGACAAAAAAAAAAAGTCTCAGTTAATATTACTGCAGCAGTGATCTTACTTGGAATATGTACTATTTCCCGTCTTTTGGATGAGATATTAAACCAGTACCTCATCTGCTTGAGTTGGTGGTAGCTAAGGTGGATGTAAAAGATGCCATGGCACCTATCAAAAAGAGTAGGGGAAGTTCCACAATGCCCTGGCCAAATTTCTCCTAGTAGTACAGATACATCCTCTGGTTTTCCCCTGAAAAGAGGTCATTAGCCTAGTGGGACTAACCTAGTCAACAAAGGATAAATAAATAAATACTAAGTTCTTTATACGGTTATATTTTCTACTATGCAAGTACAGGATCACCTTCTCTCTCTCTCTCTCTTAGAAACCCATGCACCTAGTTTGGTGCATTATGGATCAGTCCTTGTCAGTTTCTCATTAAACATTCCAAACTATTCTTCCCTCCCTCCCCCGAAGAGACGTAACCATAGCCGAAAGAGCACTATTCACAGTATGCATTGAAAACAGTGGTAGAAGCTCACACTGTATATAATATCTGGTCTCAGTAAATATCCTTTGGAGGTTTACTACATGTCTACTTTCAGCAAAATTGGTCCAGCAAATATAGTGTAAAATAATGACTGTACTTTTCTCACTGCAGACAGCTATCCATTTATGTATCATTAATTCATGTTAACCTCACACCAAATATGTTTATATTCACATTGTTTCATTTACCTTGCTTATAAGATGTTCCCATGCTATTCTTTTACCAGGCTATTCTGTGTCAATAATTTTTTTGTAGTCCTTTTGTTTGCCTACATAAAATCACGCCCAAGTTAATCCTGCACTTCTGTTTTGTATTTGCCTTCTGCAATGGTGCATCTGTTGAGGTGTAGTTCTATATTACGCCTTCACTCTTTTGTATAATTATCTCTTATAGTAGGTTCTTACTGTTTAATGATTTATTTCTGTGACTCCACTGAAAATGGGACTTCATAATCTGATGTTCCCAGTCACTAAATGTTAATAAATATATTTACTGGAAAGATGCACTTCCCAGTTGGACATCTTCAATCAACAAATAGAAATAAGTTGATGCTTCTGCTGAAAGATTGCTCATAGGGCAGAAAAAGCTGTGGTGACCGAAGTTTTACTGTAAGTGTTTATAGACAGACTTGATGTTTGCAACATGCTTTAATCTGATTGATGGCACCTTACCATTATTGTTAGTAAAATGAACAAAAAAAAGGATCATAGAACAGTATTGGTACATTTAAAATTGAAGTGATGACAATCAGGAAGAGAGAGAAATGTACGCTTCAATAAGTGAATTAAGAATATAAGGGAAGAGGCGAGGGTCAAGTGAATATGCAAAGATAAAGACTGAATGAATCCAGAAGGATGTTATTGTCTACTTAAAGATCAGCATTTTGGACTTGAGAACTCTGTGTCTCCTTCATGTGTTCAACATTAAAAAAAAAAGTCATAACTGTTTCAGATATTATGTAAATATTTCCCATATGCAACCCTAGTATATGGAAATAGAGCACTTGTAAACTCCTCTAAAGCTAATTACAAAGCTTAAATTAGCATCCCTAGCTGAGGATAATCATAAGGCATTCTTTAGCTACATCTGAAATCTAAAAGGGAAGGCCCAGCTTTGTGCTGAAGTAGTAATGGATGGTACCACTTTTACTGAACTTGAGGACATCGCCAATCTGCTAGCAGACAAATTTGGTGAAAACTTCACCCTCGTCCCCAGTCCTCTACCTAATATTTCCAAGCAGCAGGCCATATCTGTGCCCGACCCTGGGAACTATAGACCCATAAGCATAACCAGCCTCATCTGTAAGGCTTTGGAGATGATCATCATGGACCTTATCAACAAAGACATAGGTGACCTTCAAACTCTTGACTCAACCCAATCTGGCTTTGTCAAGGGCAATCATGCCTATTAAACCTGGTGGAAGTCTTCAAGAATGTCACTAAAGCCCTGCATGAGGGCAAAACAGTACATACTGCATATCTGGACTTAGCCAAGGCCTTTGACACAATCCCCCACTCATGCATCATTGAGAAACTCACCCAGCCTGGAATTAACCTATATGTCATGAGATAGGTAGCCAACTGGCTCTCTGACAGAATGCATACAGTCAAAGTTGAGGATCCCCCCCCCTCTATCATCAGACCTGTTACCAATGGTGTTCCACAAGGAACTGTGCTGGGCCACCTACTGCTTGGAATCTATTTCTCAGAACTCCAGGTGAAAATAGATGGCCTGTGACTTACCAAGTTTGCTGATGACTGCAAAGGAGGTACAATCATTGTCCCAAAGTGATGTCAATAAATGAGCTTACACAAATGATTGGTGCCAAAGCCACAGACTTAAACTTGCGCAAAGAAATGCATTATCACCCCCTTTGAAAAGGTGAAATCCGTGCTAATTACAGTATTAACAGTACCCACCTAAGCTCAAACCCTGTGGTGACAGTTTCAGGAATGCAGGTTGATAGCAGCCTTAACTTTGATCATCATGTGCCCACAGTGGTAAGGAAAGCCTTCTGTGTTGCACATCTCATAAGTAAGGGAATAGCATCCAAAGTTGCTAAATATGCAGAGATTAACAGTGCTGAAGAACAGAAGAAAATAATATTTTAAAGAAAAAAGTTTAAACATATTGTTAGGACCAGTTGAAGATATTCAAAGTGGGAAATGGAAGATGTGATTAAGTAATTCAAAGGAAGTTAAGTGGCCATTAAGGGATTGTTTAATTGGATAATTTTATTAGAAAGTGAAAGAGCTGTTGAAGGGGTTATAAATATGTTTCGCAGCAACAATGCCTGACAGGGTGAGTGGCGCAGTACCCACCTTTTGAAGTAATGAACCCTCAGGGATGTTGCAAGGCCCAATATCAACTTAGCAAAATGTTGACTTTCACATAATCAGAACCTTGGCATTAAAGCCTCCACTACCTCAAACAGCCAAAACCTTGCCTAACCACAATATCAAAAACCTACTTTTTTGCAAGGAGGCAACCCCCCCATACACACACACCTGCACATTATATGTAGTAGCTCCAAGATCACACTACAGCTGAGAGAGGGTAAAATTCAGTCCCTCCTGTACTGCAGTCTCAAATATGATGCTGGTGGTCGCTTTGGCCTTTCAAGGGAGTGGGACTACAATGTTTCAGTCTGAATAATATGAGCATCGACTTTTCGGTCAGTCAGCATTTTGAAGTAGACCCAAACCCACACACACAAGCACAAATATATATACTGAGAGAGAGACGCACACAAAATAAAAAAACTATAATGAAAGAAGGAAAAAGAAAAAACATTACTTTTTCTAGTTCCTTTTCCTTCCTTTATTAGAAGTTTTTTAATTTATATAGTGTTCAGAAGTACCTCTTGGATAATTTTATTGTACTGTTATTTATATATATATATATATATATATACACACACATTAGATATATGGATAGATGGATGGATATATATATATATATATATATATATATATATATATATATATATATATATATAGGGTCTATATTATGAACGCGAAAAACCGTATGAGCGAATACGAAGACATCGACCTGTATTGTGCGAAGTATGGAAATCCCGAACATACAAAACCGCAAATTCTGAAATGTCAATTGGTTTTGGTTGGCCCGACTGCGGTATAGCTCTGTAAGGTAAGTGTGCGATAGATAGGACTTTAGTGTTAGGATTTGGGTTAAGGTAAGTGTATAGATAGGTAATGTATGTAAGGTTTAGTGTAGTTTTAGAAGTAGGGTTATTTTAAGTGTATGTATGTATGTATGTGTATTGTTTTATTTTGTTTGGGTGTATGTCTGTAGGGTATGTGTGTGGTAGTTACGGACCTTAGGGTTAGGGAGGGGTTAAGGATGGTGCATAGATAGTTGTGTATGTGGGGTTTAGTGTAGTGTTGGAGGTAGGGTTTTGTTAAATGTATGTATGTGGATTATTTATTTTGTTTGGGTGTATGTGTGCAGGGGACGTGTGCGGTAGTTACGGACCTTAGGGTTAGGGAGTGGTTAAGGATAGTGCATAGTTAGTTGTGTATGTAGGGTTTAGTGTAGTGTTAGCGGTAGGCTTTTTGTGCTTTACCTTAGGTTAGAAGTAGGGTTTGGTTAGTGTATGTATGTGGTTTAATGAATAAATTTAATCCAAAGTTAAGCGCTTTCTTCCCTGTACGGATAAGGGACTTCCTCAGAACAAATGTTAAAAATCAAGACATCTCTCTACACATAACCCAGCCTTTTATAATGAACTTGATTACACATAATTAAATCTTAGAGACCTCATCAATTCATTATTTTATATATAAAACAGTGTAAACTGATTTTAAGGTCTCCCTTTTAAAAGTTAATTAGAGTGCATCATGTGATTATTCAACCTGGCTATTTAAGGTATGTTTTTTTTGTATCAGTTTTACACCTGAAGAAGCATTTTGTGAAAGCGCTAGTGTGTTGTAATAAAGCAGTTCTGCATAGATTCGTTTCCTGGTATTTTTCAAGTTCATTGTGGATTCTGGGGCCTGCTCTCAGCAGCTTTGTGTGTATCCTGTTCTTCGTTTTTTTACAGCTACAGAGGTTTCTGGTGCCTGACCTTTTGTATTTTTCTTATTTGCTTCTACTTGGCTGTTAGCACCAGGAATATGGCCAGTGAAATTGAAGTAATTGAGGAAATTGAACTTGGATATAATCCTATTCCACCATCTGGGACTGTTTGCACTAATGGTATAAGTTTTGATTCTATTATTTCACAAGTGAAAGAACATAATAATCCACTGTTTGATAAGAATTTAGTAGCAGAAGGCTTGGAAGCAGTGGATGTTGATTTTTTAGCACTTCGTACTGATGTTTTAATGCTGGAGAAGGAGCTATGTAGGCTTGCACGAACTCAATATGAGATTTTTCATTTAGAAGTTTGTTTGGCTGAAAATCTTATACCTTGTGGGTTGAGAGTTTTAAAGATGCCTGCGCAAACAGAAAATGACTTTCTTCTTCTAAGTGAGTGGCAGAAACTGAATATTTCTACCAGTTTGTTACCTCAAACTTCTTTTACAAGCAGCCAAGAGAAGGGAGGTATTAATTTTAGATACCATTAAAGAGAAGCATGGTCAAATTAATACTAAATATCCCAATAGTGCTGTGACTGGACTATTAACAGATACCCTGGGTAATATTTGTGCATATAAACATAAACTTTTACAGATAAAATTGAATAAATTGCAGAGGGATCGACGCGATTTCTCATTGGGTAATATTTTCACCTGGCCTCGCGATTTGCCTACCAGCTTCAGTAAGGAATCTCATGCCTCATATGAAGCACACAATGACGTAGATTTATGAACTGAAGTGAAAGCGTTGACATACAACAACAGGAGCAGTCAAGAGAAACTACACGCACCTTAGTAGGAGCGCCTCTTTCCAATTGCACACAGAATGATAGTGCATCTAATTTAGGAGCCAGAAAAAAGACTTACTTCGGCTGAAGTGCATAGGGAAGCGGAGTGTAATACTTTCACTGCTGATAACAACGGCGCTATTGCTATACCAGCACAGCCTCATGGAGTAGCGCCATTTTTTCATTTGAATTTTCCACTTCCCATGAGGGACAGTTCATCGAATCGAAAGGGAGCACAGCGGCAGAACAGTCAGCACAGAGGCAGAGGGAGGAGTACAACGCGATACAAGAGGAAGCACGAGGAAGAAGTGAACAAAGTGTATACCATCAAAAAGGCGTTTCAACAAGTAAGACATTAGTGACTAACTTAACAAAACGTGAATTAACTGCTTTGGAAGTCAATATTTTAAGTAAAGGTTTATCGTTTATACCAACTGCTAACATGTCTATTACAGACATAATTTTTGATTTTAAAATGTTTACTAGGAACCTTACACTGAAGTACATGTTTAAACATAACACTAATACTTCAGAAACTTCTCTGAGAAAACCAAGTACTTTTATTCCTAAACCTATACCATTAGTTAATGGCTTTGAACAAATGTGTTTATCTGATTTTTATAAAGTCTATGAAGATAGAAATTTTAGTGGTAGAAAACATAATTTATCCAAGGCTGAATTTGAGGCATTGTGTGCTCTTGAGAATTATGTTAACTTTGTAGTTAGACCAGCTGATAAAGGTGGGGGTATTGTTTTACTTGATAGACAGGAATATGACTGTTTAATGTATGAAATGTTGAATAATGTTGACTTTTATGAGAAAATAACCAGAGCTCATACGCAATCAATGGTCATTTTGGTTAATAAACAATTAGAGTCTTTATTGCAAATAGGGTTATTGACAGAGGATCTCTTCAAGTTTCTTAGGGTATTTCATTATACCGTCCCTATTATACAAGGTTTACCTAAGCTGCATAAGAATCTGATTAGACCCCCTATGCGTCCTATTGTTGCAGGAAGGGGATGGTGTACGGAATGTATTTCAGTATTTTTAGAGAAAAAATTGAAGCCCTTAATAGATAATTCAGTATTTGTTCTTAAAGATACTGAGCACTTTCTCCGTGATCTGTATGAAGGCACTAACTGTGGCATGTTGAATATGGAATATTTGTTTGTTACCCTTGATGTTGTTTCATTATTCACAGTAATACCCAATGATATAGGGCTTGCTTTTTTGAAAGAACAACTGATGAGTAGTAATCTATATAGTATGAATGAAATTCATTTATACATTGATTTGATGTCTATTGTTCTTCTGAATAATGTGTTTTTATTCAGTGATCAGATTTATTGGCAGAAGATTGGTGTGGCGATGGGTAGTGCCTGTTCGAATAGTTATGCGAACGCTGTTATGATGAAATGGGAGACAGACGTTTTAGAAGAAGGGCCTTTTAAAGATTTAATTATTTTTTTATAGAAGGTTTGTAGATGACCTTTTTATTTTGTGGAGAGGCTCTGTTTTAGAACTAATGAGTTTTGTTGAGTACATTAACAGTACCACCCCCTTTTTGAGGTTCACTTTGAACTATTCGGATGCTAGTATAAATTTTCTGGACGTGATAGTGGAAAAGGACAGTTCTAATGTGATGTCAACTAGACTATATAGAAAGGAATGTCACGTTAATAGTTTGCTATCTAGGGATAGCATGCATCCAGACTATGTCTTTAGAAATGTAGTCCAGAATCAATTCTATTGGGCTTCTAAATTGAGTGCAAAGAATAGCGAATTTGAAGAGCAGAAACATAAGACCATTAATGAGCTTACAGAGAGAGGTTATGATTATGGGATGGTAGAGTATAATGCTACTCAAGTCTAAATTGAGAGAGAGTAGGGCCAAACCGTATTTTTCAAAAAGGTCAGCTGGTGGCAATACCAATAGAGCAAATAATATTAAGGTTTGTATTCCTTACTCAAGAGATGTTATGAGGTATACTGAAATTATTAGCCAACATTGGGATATTCTGTTAACTGATCCGCAATTAAGTGAAATTATAGGCCCCAGACCTCAGTTCACTTTTAAGAATAAGAAGAATTTAAGAAGAAGGTTATGTAATGTTAAAGAAGTAAAGTATGCCCCGACAGTACCTGGTACTAGATCATGTGGTAAATGCTCGCAGTGCAAGTAAGAGCCTTTCTTTGCACATCCTGACACAGGCAGAGTGTATGACATCAGGGTTCAGGCTGATTGTGAAACTATGCACATGATTTATTTAGCTAACTGTGTTGCCTGTAGATGTTTCTATGTTGGCAAGACAGATCGTTCTCTAAAGGATAGAATAAGAGAGCATTATTACCATATAGGTAAAGTGAGTAATACTAATGCTTTAGCTAAGCATGTACAAAATATGGGTGTACAACATAAGTTTATGTTTATGGTTGTCTCTAGGACATATGAGAGTGTTAGAGTAGGTGATATTAGAGCTAGAACTGAGGAAGTAGAGGCTAGGTGGAAAGTCATGCTTAGAGCCAATAATGGTCATGGTTTAAATGAACAGGTGCCTTTGAAGCCTGTTCTTGGTAAAAGAGCTCTACATAGGTAATTCCTGTCTTTTATTTATTTATTTGTTTTTTATATTTTTTATTTTTCTATTTTATAATAATCGTAGATTGTTTATTAAATATGCTTATATGCTCATTAGAATGTGCTTATATATATATATATATATATATATATATTGTTATATATCTGTTCTTTATGCAGGGTGTACGATTTATTAATAGTGTATATGTAGTGTATATGTATGTTTTAAACTGATTTTAAGGTCTCCCTTTTAAAAGTTAATTAGAGTGCATCATGTGATTATTCAACCTGGCTATTTAAGGTGTGGTTTTTTGTATCAGTTTTACACCTGAAGAAGCATTTTGTGAAAGCGCTAGTGTGTTGTAATAAAGCAGTTCTGCATAGATTCGTTTCCTAGTATTTTTCAAGTTCATTGTGGATTCTGGAGCCTACTCTCAGCAGCTTTGTGTGTATCCTATAGTGTTAACTAAATACACACAATAAAAATGTAACACTAAGGCTATTTAAAAACAGAATTAGTGAACATTTATTGGACATCAAACATAAAAAACAAACAAATGCACTGGTTCGACTTATTCAGGAATATAATGACCATAGTTTCAAGTTTTTAGTAATACAACAGGTACCTAAGGACTCACAAGGAAGGGTTTTGGATGTCCATTTGGACAACTGTGAATTGAGATGGCAACTTTGATTGAATGCAGCCAATTTCCCAGGAATTAATGAAGCAATTTCTATATCAAGTGTATTAAAATTGAAACATATATTAGGTTAACATTAATATTAATGATTATTTTAAAGTTTATAATTGTAGTATTAAGTCAAGTAAATTGTGGTGTGTTACATTTTTATTGTGTGTATTTAGTTAACACTGTTTTTGTATATAAAATAACGAATTGATGAGGTCTGTTTAAGATTAAATTATGTGTAATCAAGTTCATTATAAAAGGCTGGGTTATGTGTAGACAGATGTCTTGATTTGTAACATTTGTTCTGAGGAAGTCCCTTATCTGTACATGGAAGAAAGCGCTTAACTTTGGATTAAATGTATTCATTCATTCAGTTGTTTGGATTCCTGGCTATTCATTTTTTTAGTTATTGAGTTTTTGCTTTCCACACTTGGTTGAGTTCATGTGTGTGGTTTATTTATTTTCTTTGGGTAGGTAGTATGTAGCAGATGGTGGGATTGGCCGACTATGACAGTTCGATATTTTGTTTTGGTGGTTTAGTGCGTTCGGTATTTTCGCGGTATAGGTGTTGACATTTAGGTATTCGGGAATAGGGTTTTTCGCTTTGGTAATATAGACCCAAAACGAGCACAACTGCCCACTACCACAGAAGGCACAAGAGGGTCTGTACATCTAACACCATCAGAATCAGCGGCTGAACAAGGCTTTATCAGCCCAGCACAGCAGAACGGAATGGTAATGAATGGCAATGGGTATCAAGCTTCTGCCCCACAAATAAGGCATCGTGATGGGGAATTTATTCTGCACTTCATTAACACAGATGGAATGCAGAACCCCTTCCTGCAGAACAACAATGAACATTTTATCAACGAACACAGAGAAGAAGCAAGGCAAGTAAACCATGTCAATATGCATTGTAAAAATTTAATCTTTGATTTGGAGCGCTTGCTCATACTATACAAGAATATAGAATATGATAATCTTTTCTTGTCATCGTGTGTACACCATAACATAGTACCACAGGGTCTGAGAGCTTACAGGTTCCCAACCGGGACCACAAGAAATTCACCACTTTTTCTGATTTAGTTAAGTTGTTTAATGACACTGGTCTGATGGCTCTTAAGCGCCTTATTATTCATAACCAAGTCAGAATGGAGGCGATTAAACAAGATATAGAGCGCCTGCATTCCAACATCCTCAGACATCCGGATTTTAATAATGTAAGGCACCTGCTAGACAGTGTCTCTCCTAAGATAACAAGGCATGTAGCCACGCTTGTCCACAGAAAAAAGCAGAAACTACAGCGTGATTTACAACAATATTTGAACCACACAGCTTATAGGCTAAGCAATGAAAGATATCAAAGGACAAGAGAATATCATACGAGACCAGTCCAGCTACAACAAGTACAAGCAGCTATGTTCGCACCCCCCCCACCTCCAGGATTTCATAATGCTCAACACTTTGTGGTTAATGAGCAACCACCACCCCCACCTTTGTTGCTGAATCCTCAGCACATCAGTTTCAATAACCCACCTGCTCCTCCCCCTGCCATTACACCTCCAGCTTTCGCACCTAACCTGATTGCAGAAGAAGAAAGGCAAAGGCCTTTTTTATTGCAGCAGCCACCGATCAACCTAGACATGGTGGCTACGCCAATCCCAGGTGTGAGAGAAGGAGTGAGGGGGAAGAGAGGGGGATGGAGAGGAAGAGGGAATGGAGTGAACAGATACAACTTTGGAGAACGGACTATGGTAACAAGGAGCACAGTGAGGGGAGGTTACTAAGCACAAGAGAACACTTTCTCTCCAATGCAGTTTTTAATTTAACTGATAGAAATTTATCTGAAGCACACCTGCAACTACTCAATAAAGGGTTTACATTCATACCCTCGCAAAGGGCCAGAATCACTGACACCCTATTAGATCTAAGGTTATATTTAAGAAAACTAAACCTGAGAATGTTTTTTTCTGACAGAGATGACCCACAAGATAGCTCAACTTTCACTGACTCAAATGAAGCGCACAATAATACAGTAACAACAGACTTAATTACATCAAATGTAAGGAAAACCAGCTTGTTTAACCCAGTTTTAAACTCTACACTAGCCACTTTTCAAAATGTATGTGAATTTGATCTAAGGAATTTATTAAACCAACCCAGTACAGAGAAATGGTACAATATATCGAACAGTGAACAACTAGCTCTCACAGAACTTTGCCGAGACACCAGCCTAAGAATTATGAAGGCAGACAAAGGTACAGGCATTGTACTAATGGAAAACAAAGACTATGTTGCCAAAATTGAAAACATGTTAGTAGACAACGCTTTCTACAAAAAAGTATCCTTGAACGAAGTTAATAAACATTTTGCAACAATAGACAGATTACTGAAAACCTTAGAACGTGAAAAACACCTGTCTTTGGAAGACTACATGTTCATGTCAGTACATAACCCGTGTTTGGGGAAACTGTTTGGCATTCCCAAAATACATAAGGACACTGTGAATCCCCCATTCAGGCTTATCATTTCCAACAAACGGACAAAAACAGAAAACATTTCTGAATACTTGGACAGTATTTTCAACCCTTTGGTGCAAGCTACCAAGTTCTATATCAAAGACTCGTGGGATTTCTTAAATGAGCTACAAAAATGCTCACTTGACCTCTCTAAATGCATATTGGTAACATTGGACATCACAGCCCTGTATACTAACATCCCACATCTCGAAGGAATACAAGCATTAGAGCTTTTTCTCACCAGGTATGCCCGTCTTAGTGCTGACGTGGTAGAGACACTGATTTCCCTTACCACAGTTGTGTTAACCAACAATTTCTTTCATTTCAACAGCCAAATTTATCAACAAGTAAAAGGAGTTGCTATGGGGTCCAAAATGGCCCCAGCATTTGCAATTTAGTTTTAAGCACATGGGAAATTGAAACACTGTCCTTTCTGGAACAATTCAACAAAGTACATCTTTATAGTCGCTTTATTGACGATATCTTTTTTCTGTGGGAAGGTCCCAAAATGAACTTGATATTTTCATACAGAACCTCAATAACAGCCTACCTTATTTAGACTTTGTGATATCAGGATGCGGTGATAAAATCAACTTTTGGATACTGAAATTACCATAGTAAACCCAGGATACACTCTCAACTCCAATGTGTATCGCAAAGACACTTACAGAAATAATTTTCTTGATTTTCGGAGCCAACATCCTTTGTTTATGAAACGGAACGTGTTAAAAGGGCAGTTCATAAGACTTTCAAGAATTATATCTGATGACCGTACCTTTTTACAAGAATGTAAATTCTTATCCCACATGTTCGAGAAGAGATACTACCCTGAAAAACTAATAAGTGAAGTTTTTACAGAAGTAGCAGAAAGAAGACACACATGGCATAAACCAATCTTACTACATGGTTTCATCCCTAAACGCAATGATTACACAAATAATTCCACGGATAGGAACTGCAGTTACCCGCTCCCCATCAGTAGAGACATGAGAAACATAAGAGAAGTCTTGCAAAAAAACTGGAACATCATACGAGCAAATGCAGACCTCAAGAAAGTTCTGGGACAAAATCCCACTTTCTCTTATAAACGGACCACCACGCTCAAAATGTCTTTTGAAAAGATAAACCTTTCTTTTATCCTCAGCCTGTACCAAACAGAGGTCCCAAAGGTATGTTCACTTGTAATCATTGCGTAGTTTGCAAACACATGTGGACTGGCAGCAGCTTCACTTTCATACACTGTGATCTAACAGTCAAATTTCACAACCACTTTGACTGTCATGCCATGTTCCTAGTGTACGCTGCTGCATGTAACTCCTGCCCAGCATTTTACGTGGGAAAACTATCAGAAAATTATCTGATAGAGTGAAGGAACATTTATCTGCCATCAGACGAAAAGACGACAGTAATGCACTAGGTAAGCACAGTGCACTATGCACAAACTTCAACGGGTTTAAATTCATAGTACTGGAACAAGTTGGACAGTTTTTGGAGACTGTGAAACTCTGTTAGAGTTAAAAGAACTGAGGTGGCAGTTACTTTTAAACTCTGACACTCATCCAGGACTTAATGACTCTCTGAACATTAAATGTGCTTTAAGATGGGCAAATTAACATGTACTGACTGTTTGTTTTGACTACACTAGTTCTTAAACAGTGATAGAACATAAGCAATGGTTCCACTACTATTACAGGGTCAGTCCTATGATTTTCCAGCTTCTAGTTTAATTGGAAATATAACTATCAGTTAAAAGTAAACACAATAACATCGTAAAAAACAATGGTATTAAGTATTTGTTCAACTCACTCTTAGTTAGTTTCAAAAGTTGTTATAACACACACATCACAATGACTATTGGTAAGAATTGAAAACATTTTCATTGGCCATTGTATTAACATGAGGACATAATCATTGGTTTGAATTCTTCTTTTGTTTTGTGAAAAGAAATCTTTGGCCATTGGCCACTAATCACATCATATGCAAATTAGGTATTCCTGTATACAGCATATTTATAGAGCATGGCTATGTACTTTTTTCAGTTCTGATGAAGTTCCTAGCAACAATAAAGGAATGAAAGCGCTAGACAACAGTTCGGCCTCAGCTGTGTTTTTTCTCCATTCGTAATTTTATTAGTTACAAAGTTTTAATTGTTTATTGGCATTATTCTACTTTGCTTTACAGTTTTAGAACGGTTTTTCGTTTATATATATATATATGTGTGTGTGTATATGTACAACTAAATATATATATATATATATAACACACACACACACACACACACACACACACACACACACACACACACACACACACACACACACACACACACACACACACACACACACACACACACACATACACACATATACATAAGATCAAACCAAACATGTTACATTTTCCTGGTAGCCAGTGTTAGCATGAATTATCTCGTATTGTGTAAAAACGTAACACATGCAAGACATCACTCCGTGTTCAGCAATCTTCACCCTCACCATAGCTGCATGATGAAGATCTGGGTTGTGCAAACATGTTTTTTATGCAAAAATATCATTTGAACTGCTTGCTTTGCTGCATTGTGTTACAGAATTGCATATCAAGCACTTTGAATTTAAAAACTAAGCACTTGAATTAAAAAAAAAAAAAAAAAAAAAAAACTTATGGTTTTCAAATATACAGAAAGGAATGCAATCAGTTTTCCTACCTGTCTTTATTTAACCCTAATGGATTCTATTACCAAGTGACCCCTTCACATAATTAGTTCCCACATGTACCCACTCGCTCATGTAAATACAAAAAAGGAAATCTACATAATTTGAACTGCAACTACAGTGTATGTTTAACAGTAAAATCATTCTGCCTCATAGTGCTGTATTGTGCAATGCTGTATTTAGAAACAATGTACACAGCATGAGAATAGAATAACATGATTACTAAAGATCATAATGGAGTCAAATTCTTGAACAAAAGGTGGAAGCATTTTTAAGGCAGTCTGGAATCTCTGAGGTGCTGCTGAATGGTGTAACATATATGCCTGGTATAACCTGCTTTGCACAGTAATGAAACTGTTGGCATTTTTAAGCAAAAACGTAATGCCCGAATGGAACTGCTACGGGAAATAAACCCTTACTGTTCCCTTCCTCATTAGCGTTTCTATTTTGCCTAGTCTGTTCTTGTTATGAGATGATGTATTTAATGCAGGCAGTTCTTCTAGATTGTGGGAGAGGTAATTTTTTTTTTTTTTTTAAACATCGTAACAGTCTATTAGCAACTAGGCCCCAGATTATATGTGCTGGCATGCTGGCTTCCCTGATACGTAAGAAATACTGTATTATGTGGAATAACATAAGGAAGGTGATTTGTTGTTGGATACTTTTGTTTTTAATTTCTCCCAGTGTTTAGGATTTCTAGTACTTTGACCGTGTGCTGTTAAAGTTCATGAAATTAATATTTTTTCAGTCTTTGATGACCGCCAAGAGTGCACTTCTTAGCACCTGTAATGTACCCAGAATTACCACCTTCTGCAGTTCACATGGAGTTGCGTGTACTGGCAGCATATTTAAGTATGATTGTAAATTCTTTATAAGCTCTGCTCCTAGAACAATTGCAACTATCTTTATTCTAGATTCCTTTAGTTTTTTGCTTGCATGTTCTGCCTGTTATTTTATGGCTTTGGCTGTCATTGCAAATGGACACTAAAATAGGTAGATGTACCTATTTCTCTGGCTAGTGTTACTTTTGTCCTTTTGTGTTTTTTCTTTCACTACAACATATAGTTTTCTTGCTTCATTCTTGACTGTTGGTATTGGCTGGTCCCATGTGATCCAAATTTCTTCACTTTCAGTAATTCTTTATGGCAAACTGTTATTTCAGGTGGGTGAGCAAACTGGTTAAAATATTGCATTGGGAATATTCTAATTGGCAAAATAATGATTGAGGCACATAGCTGAGAGTGATGCTGCGAAAATTCCTGACCACAGGTTTGAGTCAGACATTCATGATGAAAACAGGCTTGCCGATGTTGACTGATATTAGAGTGTTTGAGTACAGGCAGGGAGGAGTTATGTATGGTATAGAAAAGAGATTAAAGAGTGGCATTTCAGAGTTGTTTGAGAACTGTGTACAGTTCATTAAACCATTTGTGGAAGTTTAAACTAGAATTAATGGTATAAGACTTGTGGAGAGAAAGTTATGGACCTACTTGCCTGATTTTTTTCTCCAAGGGAGGATACGATACCTGAAGAATCTGGTACACGATCTGGTTTATTCTGTATCCCTTTCCAATAGTTGCAAGAACTCTGATAAGAAATGACTGGAAAATGCAACTGCAAAGGAAGATGTGTTGTACTAGGCATAGACACTGCATGGTTCAGACTGGAATAGAAAATCATAGAAGGGTAAGGAATGGGGAAAGAGATTGATAAGTAATACAGCAAACACAGAGGGGGAAGGTACTGGTGTTAAGTATGACTAGACCTTTAATGAGTAGAATATAAGACAGAGGGGAAACAAAAGGTAGAATGTTGTCATTTAAACAGCGACTGAAGCAAATGAATATGGAAATGAAGTATAAAATATCTGAAAAGGTATCTAGAAAAAAGGAGGCTGAAATTGTACTCAACACATTATTTAATTTGGTGTACAAGGCCAACATAGGACCAGCAAATAAAAAGTAAACATGGTTGGACCCCAGAGAAACTGTTTTGAAGTGAGGAGTGACTAGGAAAATAATGAGAATTCATGAGTAAAATTCGTAAACACTGGGTAGGGAATGTGCCTGCCACATGTTACAACATCACCGTCTGAAATTAAAGAAAACATTTAGCACAGGTTCTTAGGGAAGGTCACTGTTCTCCATTGTGTTTAGATTGTTAAGCATACCAAATCAGGGAATGAATGGAAAACAGTGCATATTTTGGGCAGTTTATGTATTTATCATTAAGGTGCGTTTTTTTGTTTTTTTTTACCAGTTGTGAAGCAGCATCAGCACCCAGTTATGTTAACTTAATCCCATAGTTTTGTGGGAATAAATCACCAACTCTCCCTTTCAGAAATATTTAAAGTGATATTTATGCTATCTGGATGGTTTATTTTATGTACTGACTGATTGAATTATTGTTTTCAATATTTAGAAAATGTGACAGAAGTTTTACATTTTTCATAACGTACTTTGTCAATTATTTAGATGTCATTGTTAAACATGTGCTGCATTGCAGTTTAATTTCTATCAAAATGATTATTCTAATGCTTATTTGTATTACCAAAACAACTACCCTTATTGGCAGAAAAAGAAGTTGGTTAAAAGCCAGCCAACTTGAGATGATCCATGTTCAATTCACTATAGGTAAAGTCCAATACCACTTCCTTGCAAGCTATAGGTCCCCCTCTATGACCCAGGAAAGCCATAACATGTATTTGGACTTATTGGAGATACTACCCATCCAACCCAATGTCATATTCAAGGGGGACTTTACCCCACTATTAGCTGGGAATCCTTTACTGCACCAAACATGCATGCACAGAGATTCCTGGATCTTGTATAAACAAACTCCCTGAACCAGACAGCCAATACACCAATCAGGCAGCAAACATACTGGATCTGGTCCTCACTAATACTGCACACCCCCTACTGTAATGCCTTTCCTGGTAAGGTCAGACCACAAAATGGTCTCCTTTGAAGTAAAAATAAACACTGGACCCTTAGCTAAACCTGGAATATTCAAGAACTATTCTAGGCCTAACCACCTGCTATTAAGTGAGAACCTGGCAAAATTTCAAGCCCCCATATACCCTGAGAACACTTCTGCTTATGCAGAACTGTTCACAGAAATCCTGTACAAGCATGTTAATAGCTGCGTAGAGGCAGCTGTACCCACCAGGAAGAAGTACAGAACTAACTCAAAAAACAAGCCACCCCGGTGGAATCATAAAATCAGTCGGCCGTATAACAGGAGGAAGAAAATCATGGCAAAAAATAGGAGGTGCAGCACCCAGCAGGATAAAAACACTCTCATCAAACTAAACAAACAACTCAGAGGACAAATAGTCTAACAAAGCCAAATTTGAGGTAAGTTTGGTCTCCCAAGCCATGGACAACTACAAAGCATTCCTAAGCTATGTCTGCAACCTCAAAGGCGATACACAATTGTGTGCAGAGCTTATTGGAAATATATTGAGCCAGAAGATATATCAAACCCCCTGGCTGATAAATTCAGCACCACCTTCCCCCCCCCCCAACCTTCCCTCAGGAAATATCATCAAATATAACTCCGCCTACTATCACTAGGGATCAGGTCTTTAATGCTCTAAGACTAAGAACACTGCATCACTGTGCCCAGATTATATCCCAGGATGTCTTCTAAAAAGCATGAAACATGACCTATCAGGGCCTCTGAAATTGCTATTTAATTATAGCCTGCAAACAGGCTTCGTGGCTCATGAATGGAGAAAGGCAACAATCATCCCTCTGCACAAAGGTCGGCCATCTACAGACACTGGAAACTACAGACCCATAAGTTTCACTAGTCTTGTATGTAAAGCCATAGAAAGAATGATCATGGAGATGGTCAATACAAATATAGTAAACCTCCAGACACAGTGAACCCAACCCAGTTTGGTTTTGTCAAGGGCAGATCAGGCCTACTTAACCTGGTGGACATCTTTGATAAAGTCACCAAAGCAATGGATGAGCGCAAAGTCCTTCACACTGCTAACCTTGACCTGGCCAAGGCATTTGACACAATACCCCACTCAGGTATTGTTGACAAACTCAAGAGGTTAAGTACAAACCCATATGTCACCCGGTGGATAGCCAACTGGTTTACAAACAGGACCCAGGAAGTTAGAATTGGGGAGTCCACCTCTACAAAGGGGCTAGTCACAAGTGGAGTCCCTCAGGTATCAGTCATTGGACCACTTCTTTTTGGCATTTATTTCTCAGAAGTCAAGGCCAATGTCAGTGGTCTCTGGCTGACTAAATTTGCAGATGATTGCAATTTAGGAGCCGTCATTGAATCTCACACTGACACAAATGTTCTCCAGGAGGGACTGACACAGACAAACAACTGGTGTCAGAGCCATGGACTAAAACTAAATGCCAAGAAATGCATAATAGTATCCTTTGGGAAGTCATCCATCCCTGGGTAATTATCATATTGACAACACACCCCTTAGAGTTGACCCAGTAGTCAAGGACTTAGGGACACACACAGATAGTAATCTAGCCTTTGATCATCATGTGTCTACAGTGGTTAGGAAATCATTCTATGTTGCACAACATATAAACAAAGGTATGGCATCTAAGTCCAAGGAAGGCATTGTTCCACTGTATTAGGCATTCATCAGACCTATCATTGAGTACAATGCCCCCTTTGATATGTACCTAACCTGGCATATCCAACAATTGGAATGTCCACAGAGGTTCCTCACTAAAAGAATACAGGGCATAAGTAATATGTCCTATGCAGACCACCTGAAGGTCTTATCCCTGTATTCTGTCTTCTACAGGCTTTTGAGGGGAGATCTATGCCTGGCATACAGGGTATTGGCAGACCCCACTCTGATGGACCTCCTGCATATCCACAAGACAAACAGCACCAGAATTACCCACTCCAAAGACCTAAACTTTGCTTGTAATATGAATAGGACCTGCTGGAGAGATGGGTATGTATCCCGGAGACTACCCCATCTATGGAACAGGCTCCCCATCCATGTGAAGCAGAGTTCCTCCCTAACCCAGTTCAATTGCAACTTGGACAATTGGATGGGAAACCCGAAATTCATCTCTGGTTTGGCACCTATATCTCTAATGGACAGATGTAACCTATAAAATGGTTCCTCTCCCAGTCCCTTGCTTACACTAATCAAATGTATCAGAACTTGTCAGAGATTTGGGATGCATGGCTAGGCTTAAAAAGGCCCTTGTGGTCATTAGCCTAGTAAATACCTATGAATTTATGAACCTATTTACCATTTATCTAGACTAATATGTCACACCATGGTTTTACACAAGTTAGAAATTTTAGCTAGGGATTACCTCAAGCATCTTTTGAGTGACACTATTTGTGAAGTTATTCAGGGCAGAAATAATACATCTGTTCCAACTCTTTTGAGTCCTGTCCAAAGCTTAATTCCTGCTAAATATCCCGATAAATTTATCTAAAGCAAAGAACTTTTTATCCTCCTTTTAATGACAATAACACCACGCAATAGGCTCAACAAGCTTTTTGCAGGAATTAGAACATTTCCATTGGTACTGGAACACATTATGATGGTGAGCTGTCCTGTTGTCATTGCATGCAAGGGTAATTTCAGTTTTACCATATTGGGGATAGTGACCCCAATGGGAAAAGCCAATAGGAGAAGAAGAGGATTCATAGCTCAATGTACCTCTTGTGAGGCATTTTATGTAAGGAAAACTGAGAGGTGCACACAGCAATCTATTTATAAGTTTACAAGCACTTTTAAGAAATGTGACAGTAATGCTCTTGGTAAACATGCTCATGTATGTCTTCATTTTTGCATTTTTCATCCTTGAAAGACTGTGGCTATCAGTGGTGGAAGCTGGAAAGGTGAATTTAGGATATCATGATTTAGTTTGACAGCTATTGGCTTAATGCTGAGTTAATGTTCAGGCTTAAAATGACCAGATTTTCATTTCCAATGTTATAAAACTACTTTTAAGAGACAAGCATTATTTATATATTTCTGAATAGGTTCCTTTACTATGTTTCATAATGAGATATCAAATGTTTTTAATGTTGTATTTTTTTTTATTTTAATAGTTTCTTGTAATCATATGACTTATCAATTAGGAAGTTTTTGAAATAAAACAGTATTTAAATGGTTGTATTACTGTTATAACATCATTTTGATATAGTCATGGTATTATTTGGGTGAAAACACTCAAATAAAGCTTATTTTGGTGGAAGACTGTTTTCTTTTTTCTTTCATTCGTTATGTGATACCTTACCACTTAAAATCACTAATTTTTCGTAGTAAGCTTGCAGTATAAGAGCGCAGTTTTGTTTGTTCAGGTTTTCAGATGGAGATGACAGAGCATTGTGAAAAATCATTAAACAGCAAACAGTGTATTAGGGTCCAAAGAACGGGGGCTCAATAGCAGGAAAAAAAGTGTATGGAGACACCATGTTGATGAACCATCTCTGAGAGAGAAAGCTTCAGAAAAATCCTGACAAAATACACAAGTCTAGACAAATGACAGCTGTGGTACAGTGACTATATTAAAAAAAAAAACATTTAATTTAGGAAGGTACAAACATGGGAACATAAGACTTTCAAAAACAGTCCAGATTCAGACAGAACAAATACTTCAGGGAATATACTGCACAAGAACAAAGAGACATAATAAGGAAGAAAATTAAAGAAAAATTCTGGGAAGTAATATCTCGCAAAAAAAAAAAAAAAAAAAGTAAAAAATTGAATTGTGGAAAACTAAGTGGTTACAGCCTGTATGGTACAGTTAGACAGAAGTGCACTCATAGCCGGCCTTAGGCATAGGCCAACTAGGCATCCGCCTAGGGAGCTGCTCGAGCAGGGGAATTTTTCAGTGTTTATTTGGTGTAGGTAGACCAGGATAGGGGTACCAGGTGGTGTGGTGGAGGGCACCATGGAGCCCTTTTGCCTAGGGCACCAGTTGACCTAAGGCCGCTCCTGTGCACTTGTAGATGTGCTGAGTGAGACAGATGTGTATCAAACAGGATCTAAGCCTACAGTAGGAAACAAGCATAGTATGTGGGCAACCCAGTTCTCATTTGTGTAAGTAGGATAGTTCACCATCATAATGTGTGTTTTGTGACAAATACTGTACGGCACAGTGTAGCGCACTCCGATGATCAGTTCTGTTATGTGGTTAAGAAACAAAGGTAAACAAAAGGGTGCATTGCGCAAGCAAGGTGAATTTCTGCCAACGTGTGTGTGTTTATCTGATGTGCACCTTAAACATTACACAGTAATCGTTATACAGAGGGGAAACGAGCTCCGTAGGACAGCATTTATCCCTGATTATCATTGTGAATCAGTACTGTAGAACTGCAGGAAAACATGAAGATGCATTTGGCAAAAGCATGACCACCTTACCTACTGGTCTGAAAAAAACAGCATGCCATGTGTAGAAGTTAAAATACAGCAGTAGTTCTGTATGCAGTGATGAGACTGTACTTTGTTTCACAACTGCAGTTCTATTATTAATGCTTGCTGACAGTATAAACCTTTAATCATCACAGCTTACCATCTGTAGTGTAATATGCCTACACCCTCTTGTGGCTTCTCAGATCAGCTTCTAAATATGCAGTTGGAAAGCATGTTTCCTAACAAGACCCCAAACACATGCACGTGTAAATATAAACTTGCATTTATTTTGTTCAATTCTGTATGTCGTACAGTTGATCCTTCAATTTCTATGAAAAAATGTCTGTTAAACTAAAAAAGGCACTCCTGCTACAGCAAGTTAGTTGCTGGTGCTTCATTAGTAGATAGCTTCCCTCGTGCACAGTAATGACATCACAACTCTAGTGATGTTGTCATGCATGGGAGCTGATGACGTAGCTGGCCAAATTGCATTTATTTATTCAATATTTAAAGGGGCCATTTGGTATTTCATTGCATCCATTTATTCAAGACAAAAAAAGAAACTGGTATTTTCTAGCAAATACAAGACAGTTGAGACGCAAGTATGTTTTAAGTATACATTGTATAGCAGTAAAATAAAAGTAGCCATTATGCAGATTTATGAATGAATCTGGGAAAGATCATTGTAAATCTACAGTAAAGGTATTGCTAATAAGAGATTACCTAAGCTGCAAGTTACCTGTATTCATCAGTCATAGAATTTGAAATATATAGCCACAGTATTGAGAGAGAATCGCTGCAATCTGGGTGGCACAACCAAAAATAAATATTCTACAGATACATATAATAGTGAGACATTAAATATAACACATTGGTGTACACTACAACTGGCACTTGGGTTTTAGATTAAGAGGTAGATGAGATCATAACTGTAGAACCAAAGCTGCATTTGAGGCAGCAAAAATTATAAAACAATCTTTGTTCATTTTCTCGCTAATCACTATAGAGGGCAGAGTTTCGAAACAAACGGCACACTGTGACAGGAGTGGGTGATTCAAAGACGTGTCTCACAGATAGGCTATTGGAAGAAATAAGGTAGTGTGCACCTCATGCAAGGGACTGCATAATGGCATGCAAATGAGTGCCAAATTGCTAAATTAAGAGTCATCATATACACAAGTGATGAAATCAAGCATGGAGGACTGATTTCATAACTGTATGATGATCCAGTGTAGTCATCTGTCCTGAAGACTAGAATTTTCTAGCACACAGATGCACACTTGCTGCAATAAGATGCTAGAAATACAATTTGTATTAGGTGAACTGCTGTTGATTTTGGGAGTCATTAACCCCTGCATAGTATATGGGTCTGTCGGTGGTTAACCTACCATCACCTGTTTGTCTGGAATATTGTCCATCACTAGCATGCCAACAAAGACACCATATGGGAGTTAGTTTACATGTGCTGACCTTAGATGGAATCATGGGGGACATGTGCAAGGACTGTAACCATGGACATTAAGGTCTCTGTTGTGTTAAGTATCCTTGTTGTATAGTAACAGCGACTTTTCATCATCTGACTGGGGACATGGTAAGAGTTTCAAAGGTGTCAGCCACACAAGTGTTCCTTGACATCATGATGCAGCATTTAGAGGAGCATATTTGGTTCCCCTAGACAGCAAAGGAGAAGAACCATCACTGTACAGGCATTCTGTGACCTAGCCCATTTTCCTGAAGTTCTTCAAAATATTGTACCTACATTGCTATCAAGGAGTTACATGCTCCACATGGTGTCAGTCTGTGTGGATGACTCGTGTATCTCAAGTTGGGTGCACACAGACAAAAGGTCCATCATAAAAAAACACACAGAGGATACTAGAGGTTCACAGTGTCCCTCCACTGTCATATGAGCAGTGCTTGATGGGAGGATGCCCTCCAACAATAGCACCACTGACGGTGCCACAGTGTCTTCAGACACTACCATCTTCCTTAGCCGCCAGTGACCTGATGTCAGGATATGTCTCAGACTGTTACACTGGAACATCCAACAGTGGAACTTGTGAATGCTCCTGAGCCACCAGTGACCTGACGTCAAGATATGTCTCAGACTGTTACACTGGAACATCCAACAGTGGAACTTGTGGATGCAGACAGATAACATACCTCTGTCAATGCTAGAACTTGGGTGTTAATCCCACCACCATGAGGCACACACATTTCTACTTGTCGTTTGTATACATACCCTATGGGCACATATGTATCTTATGGTGCAATTTTTCACTGCTGCAGCCCCAGTGTACCCGAAGGTGAAATATATAGATGGTTTCATATAAGTATGGCTTTCACATCAGAGAGGTAGTGTACTATAGTATTGACACATACACCTACCAACTGTGTGTTGGTCAAATATCCAGCATTCTAAGAAATTAATTATATTATTCAGGAGGAAAGGAATATGAGTGAAGAAGTTACAGATGTAATTATCAGCATTGTTATTGGAGACAGTAAGATTTGACATTCAGAGCACAGACTTTATGGTCAGTAAAATGAGTGCAGAAGCTACAGACATTAAGATTTGACTCGGATATTGTTGACGTCTACCTTCACTATATATGTAAAACATTCTTAACCAAACTACAGTGTATGCAGACTTTTATTCTGAAAGGTACAAAAAGACTTAGCACATAAAGGAAGGAGCGGCCTTAGATCAACTGGTGCTCTAGGCAAAAGAGCTCCATGGCGCCCCCCCATCACACCAACTGGTGCCCCCATCCTGGTCTACCTACACCAAATAAATACTGGAAAAGTGCCCCTACTAGAGCGGCGCCCTAGGCGGCCGCCTAGTTGGCCTATGCCTAAGGCCGACTATGCATAAAGGAGAGGCTAGCACTTGTTCAGCACAGTTCTGGGTAATTAAAAGATAGACATTCATTCCACTCTCATTCCAATTTCATTCAGTTATTTCCAGTACATTCCGGTATTCTACAGTCCTATCAATTCTTGCGCTCATTACGGTTGCACACAGCATTCTTGTCTTGCACTATTCCCTACCACTCCTCGTGGAAGATCTTTCTGCCTTGCCTTTCTCAAAGATGCAACTATGGGTGCATAAGGCCTGTTGTAGCACATCTTTCTCTTGTGTTGTGAAAATTTCCAGCCATTTATTTTCCTTCAGTGCAAAAACAGTACCTATACACCTGTGGGTACACTTGGGTCAGTGTGTGTGTGTACGCACGCACATGTGCATGAATGTCCCCTGCACTCACTTGGTCCCCCAGCCCTGACTGCTGTTTTGCTGTTAGTATTCTGACACTGTTTCATAGTGTAGCAACACAGGGTATGATACCCCAATTTGGTGTGTGTGTGTGTGTGTGTGTGTGTGTGTGTGTGTGTTGGCAATCTGCTGGCAGCAGAAATTGTAACCTGTCTAATGTAGGCCTATAGCCCCCCCCATAGCATTTTTTGCAGTTTATGTTCAAACGGTACACAGTTAAGGACCCTACACAGTAGGATAGTTCTTTGGGATGACCTAACTGTCATACTGTATTCTCCATTCCTTGTTACAGCAAGCCCACCTATAAGACTGCTGCCTCTCCTGCCCTGTACTGTGGCACTATCAGTGTGCCCCCTGCCCCAGTAGGACTGCAGCCTGCCCTACTATGTACTTTGTCAGCAAAGCTGTTGCTAGGGTGAAGGGTGAAGGGGAGAACTGTTCCAGATGCTAGTTGTTGGGAGACATGATAAGCACCGTAGAAGAGGTCCAGATTAGTCCCTGCATGACAACGCAAGTGCCAGTATTCATTTTTAAGCAGCCGCAGTTAACATCACTACCATTTAAATGATGTAAAATCCTGTCTTATTTTGTGCGTGTGTGTGTACACTTTAAGCAACTGTAGCAAGGCACTGGTAAAACTCCTTGATACTGATTGTTTTGTAGAGATGTAACAGTAGCGCTTTACCTAGATCAATAAGATTTTAACTTTGGTCCTCAACTATGCAGGTACTTTATTTTTTCACTCCTTGGCTCTGGCTGGAGAAACCGAGATTAGGGCATTGTACAGAACAGAAGTTTACCCTGCTGTAGCTCTGCCTGTCAGTGTTTCCCATCACATCAGTCCCCTGTCATGCTTTCTGATATATGAACCCCAACAATCCCTGATCAAAAAATGTCTCTTGTGCCCCTGTACCTTTGTGTGCTCAGTGCTGTCCTGTGGGCCATTACCAGTATTTTTGTCTGCAGTTCATTTGCCTGTATGGTAGTAGACTCTTAATCCACTATTTAGTGGTTCCTATGTGCTCATAGTAATGTGGTCTTCAGCACAATGCCAACTGCATTTTTATTGTGCTAAAATAGGCCTTATAGTACAGTAATTATGCTAAAGAAGTGACTTAGCAAAGGTGTTTCGGAGTTGTGGCTATAACGTGATGTGTTAGCAGCCATGGTCCACACTATCATGTTCATATATGCCCATACATATATGTATGCAGTCATCGTCTCTGTGAGAGCTTGATGCATGACTGTTCATCTGTACTGTACTGATGTTTACTTATGTCAAGCTACTGTCAATGCACATCATGCTATTGTGCTGCCCATCCGTGATTGTCTCATGGTATCATGCATGTAGGGCTGTGTGCACCAGGTTACGGTTTTTCCTCCATGGCCTCGTCCAGCACCAGATTTAGCAGGCCTGTTTCATGATGAAGTAGGGAGTGCAAGATGCGGACGTATAATGACTGCAGAGGTTCCACCCAGACCATCTCTAACAGATGGAAGCATTGGTTAAGGAGAGGAATACCGCTTATTTTTATAACCATTCTGCTCTTGTTTGGCACTATTTATTAGGCCTAGCACCTGCAATTGTAATTGCCTTCAGTTGTCTGAGAGATGCTGGGCTGATTATTGTTTGTTTTATGTTTTTAAATGGCCCAGGAGGTACATGTGAACTAGTCCTATCAGGAGAGACAGGATGGGCTGCCTAAGTGGCAGGGTAAGAATGCTGTATTGCTGTGTAACACATTAATACTCAGTTATGTTTCTCTTTTTTGTTGTTTTTATTTTTTTGTCTTTATTTTTTTTCTTTGTTTTGTTTTAACCCACTGTTTTCTTTTTCTATGGGATCAACCGTGGTGCAGGTAATGGAGAGGTGACAGCCACCACAACTCTGCACCAGCTACTTTGTCTGCATCTATATCCCCAGCAATCCTCAGACCTGCCTGTCTGCAGTGTGTGAATTCCACTTTGTGGAAGGTGAGAAGAAGGTCTCACTGGTGACCTCTGTGGCAGCTGTCAGGAGGGAGAGCAAAGGATTCACATCTGAGAATGGTGAAGGCAAGCCCTCCTTGGTCACCTGCTGGAAAGTGTTACTGCTGTTTGGGATTGAGGTGGACCAGTATCATACATGCCTGTACTGGCATCCTGGAGAGCCTCCTTGTTTGTGTGTGGTGGTTTAAGCTGTATTGCCAGCCCCATCTGTCAGGCCACCAGAAGTAGTACCCACTCACGATGTCAGCCACAGAGGTGGATGACCTCAGGTCAGATTCCTCTCTGGTCTGTTTCTGGCAGGCCCTCTTCATCCCTCCCTATCCCCCACCATTGTGCTCCACATCCTTTTATGTTATTCCCCTTCCCGTAATTATTAGTCTCTCCTTCCCATCAGCAGTTGTCTGCCCTCTGTCAGTTTGCATCTATTCCTTTTTGCTCCCCCTTTGTGCCATCACCTCCCTGTTACTCTTTGTGAAATTTGTGTGTTTTTGTGACACCTCCTCAGTGCCTTGCTCCTTGCTACTGTCCCCTATACCCTTCTTGAAAAAAGTGGCCATCTGTCCCCCCAAAAAGTACCATCTTTTATGTTTTCCTGTATGCTCCCCTGCATGCTTTTCATGTTTTCTGCTCTTTCCTCCCCATTTATATGATGAATTGCCATAGTGCTATGCTATGGTTTCTTTTTATGGGCTGTAGTCAGTGCACATACTGCAGTTATAAGGTGATTTGTTCCATGTGTTGCATTCAGAATCGAGCGTACAGTCTCATTGCTTCTTTTCACTGTAGATTACATGATTTCTGTTGCATGGTCTATCCAGCCGTGCAGTTAGTGCCATTAGCATGACTTTGATTCTGTATGCATGACAGCCTTACACCTGCACTAATGCATCACTAATCAGCTTTGGAACACATCATACTATGTAATGTGCATTATTTATCACTGCTTGGTAATATTATGAATCTTTATGAATACCACCCAAGAGATCTACAGCTCCCAAATGAACTAAATGTCAGTGATCTTACTAACTGATACACTTGAGCTCCAAAGCAAAATCTGCTTGATCTATGAAATGCCTATTTTCTGTCCTACTAACAGGTTCACAGCACATTTAATTTGTCTGAGTGTCAGAAGTGGGTAATGTAAAAAGTGTATGCTTATTGTACAATTTAAGAGTACAGAATGATACCTCTTGTCTAACTCGAGGTCTGTAAGAACATTTGCCTAATGCTTTTTTAAAAAAAAAACCACAAAACTTTTCATAACCTGTTTTTAAACCAGGCATGACAGTATTGGAGTATCGTAAATCCCACATAACATGAAGGGTACATTTTCAATTCATGCCTGCCAAAATGCCCAGAAAGAAGGTACTATGCTTAAGCACATTTAAAAAAAAAACTTAAAAATGATAGAGCACTCTAACCTTTGTATTATTGTATAATAGCAAAAAAAGGTTTATTTTATTTTATTTTATTCTCATTTCTGTTGTGTGCTGTGTTTGGGCAAAGGGGGTATCATCTTTGTGACCATACCCTTGGAAGTCATGAGTTTGTAACACCATAATCTGTTCAGCTAAGAGTTGTTGCTATGTTAAATGGTAGTAAGATAAGTTAACTGTTTACAGTGATGGAAGCAGAGTCAAATGTTGGTAGCTTGAGTATGCCCTGGGATATGAAGGACAAAGCTATTTAGCCTGAGGTTCTGAACTTCCCACAGGTTATCAGATTATTAGGGCATTTAAAGAAAAATAAATAATGTGTATAAATATCCTCAAAGAGTAAACCAAGAAAGACTCTTGCTGTACACCTGTATTCGCTGTAGGTATTGGAGGAAACTTAATTAAGCAGCAAAAGCAATAGACTGAGTCATTTAAGAAGGTCACATCTAGTTAGTTTGCGTGGACGAAAAATAACATAGTAGAGAAAGTCAGTCAATCAACAAGATGGGAGAGAGGAAGCAGCATAGACCAAACTGTGAAGCTTGTGATTCAAATAATTATAGGTTCATAGGTGTTTACTAGGCTAATGACCACAAGAGCCTTTTTAAGCCTAGCCATGCATCCCAAATCTCTGACGAGTTCTGATACCCTTGATAAGTGTAACTATGGGCCTGGGAGATGAACCATTTACAGGTTACCTGTTTGCATCAGAGACATAGGTGCCAAACCAGGGATGAATTTCTGGTTTCCCATCCAATTGTCCAAGTTGCACTTGAATTGGATTATGGAGGAACTCTACTTCACATGGATGGGGAGCCTGTTCCATAGACTGGGTAGTCTCTGGGATACATACCTATTTCTCCAGCAGGTCCTATTTATATCACAGGCAAGGCTGAAGTCTTTAGAATGGGTAATTCTGGTACGGTTTGTTTTGTGGAGATGCAGGAGGTCCATTAGAGTGGGTTCTGAAAATACCCTGTATGCCAGGTATAGATCTATCCTCAAAATGCCTGTAGGAGACAGAATACAGGGGATAGGGCCTTGAGGCCATCTGCATAAAATCATAAATACCCTAAACTAGATGTCAAGAAAATGTACTGCAGAGAGACACAGTAAACAGGGGGCCCCATGGCAGTATAACATTGTGAGACAGCAGCTAAGGTTTTGGTTTAGTCTGGTTGATATTGAAGGTATGGTTGATTAAGGTAAACTAAACAGCTACTAGCAAAACCTATGTTGTTATAAATGATCAGACAGAATTGATCAGATTTATTTTAGATTCGATGTAATAACAACAGAAAAATATTATCCCAAAAAGATCACAGATCTTGTACATTTTTAAATGGCTGAACAGCGTGCAGATTGTATTGTGATGAACATGTCTGACTTGTTTGCTTCACCACTGTAATGACATTGTAATAATCTGCTTTTAGGTATCAGACGGACAGAGAACAGTGTGAGGTGCAATCAACAGCCATCTCTTGGGACGGTACAGTTATACCACCAAGAAGGAAACCTGCAGCAGTGTGCTCAGCCGCAGTTACACCGTCAGGCAGGAAACTTGCAGCAGTGTAGTCAGCCGCAGTTATACCACCAGGCAGGAAGCCTGCAGCAGTGTGGTCAGGCGCAGTTATACCGCCAGGCAGGAAGCCTGCAGCAGTGTGCTCAGCCGCAGTTATACCACCAAGCAGGAAGCCTGCATCAATGTGCTCAGCCACAGTTATACCGCCAGGCAGGAAGCCTGCAGCAGTGTGCTCAGCCACAGTTATACCACCAGGCAGGAAGCCTGCAGCAGTTTGCTCAGCCGCAGTTATACCGCCAGGCAGGAAGCCTGCAGCAGTTTGCTCAGCCGCAGTTATACCACCAGGCAGGAAGCCTGCAGCAGTGTGCTCAGCCGCAGTTATACCACCAGGCAGGAAGCCTGCAGCAGTGTGCTCAGCCGCAGTTATACCGCCAGGCAGGAAGCCTACAGCAGTGTGTTCAGCCGCAGTTATACCACCAGGCAGGAAGCCTGCAGCAGTTTGCTGACCCTGTGAAAGGGTATAACAAGCTTAACATCACCAATATACAGCAGTTTCACTCCGAGTGTAACAGCAAGACCTCTGAATGTAAGCTAAGTCAGCACACTTTTTCAAAGAAGAAGCTTTACAAATGTCTTGAATGCAGTAAGTGTTTCACATGTCCCAGTAAGCTTAAGACTCACCGTGCCACTCACACAGGGGAGAAGCCATATAAGTGTACCGAATGCAGCAAGTGTTTCCCGTATCACACTAGCCTTCGACGCCATCTTGCTGCTCATAAAGGAGAGAGGCCATATAAATGTACTGAATGCAGTAAGAATTTTGCAGAAAAGATCCAGCTAAAGTACCATCAGAAATCTCATACAGGAAATTATCCACATAAATGTGTTGACTGTAATAAGGGCTTCGCTTGTCTCAGTAAGCTTAGGATTCATTGTGCCACTCATATAGAGGAGAAGCCATTTAAATGTGCTGAATGTGGCAAGTGTTTCACCCAAAAGGTACATTTAGAGTACCATCAATACACTCACACTGGACAGAATCCATATAAATGTACTGAATGCAGTAAATGCTTCACAAGTCTCGGTAATCTTCAACAGCACAGTGCCACTCACAAAGGAGAGAAGCCACATAAATGTACTGAATGCAGTAAATGCTTCACAACTCTCAGTAACCTTCGACGACACTACGCTAGTCACAGCGGAGAGAAACAATATCAGTGTGCTGACTGCAGTAAGTGTTTTACACGAAAGTCATACCTAAAATACCATCAGCTCTCACACAGGGAAAACAGCATATAAATGGGTAACAATTTGAAATGTTTATCTGCTAGAACGAGTCCCGAAACCTGGAGACTGAATGGCCAAAAGATCGGACTTGCGAGATGCCATTTCTTGGAATATTCCTTTTTCTCTGAGGTATGGTGTTCTTGGAGTTGGTATATATAAGTTTGGGGGTGTGGGGGACTTGCTTCACAAGGGGAGAGTGCAGGGGTGGCTTGCCCTGCCTGCAAAAAGAAGTTTAAAAGAGAAGAGTGATTTTCAAGGTTCGCTCTTCTCTAGGTTTTCAGTCTTCTTTTTACAGCTTCTCAGCATTTCGAGTGCTGACATTTCAATAGGAAGCCAGTGCAGAAAGTGTTTTCTACATAAATAAAAGCTAAAACACCAATGCAGCTTCTTTAACCCATTACGCTGTTTACCTCATATTCTAGGCTACGCTTACAGCATAACTTCCAAAAACCAGCCTTGTTCAAAGAAATCTCATGAACTTTTTATGGAAGATTTAAAGTTATTTAGCTCAACAAGCAAACACCTAAAACAGAAATAGAAATGGTTAAAACTTCCTCAGCTGATGTAAGGATGTCATTTGATCTTGATAAATGTGCAAAAGCAACATTTATAGAGGAAAAGCTGAAATGCTAGGAAAATGTCAAATCAACGAGATACGTCTAGGGTGTTTCTTCCTGGGCCTCCGCTGAAAATTAGCTACGTTCCAATTCAGACTTTCCCAGTTAACAAATGTTAAATAAATAAATACCAACCTAGGACAGGAATTTGATACACAAGAACTTGAGCAAGATGGTGTGTATAAGTATTTAGGAATATATAAAGACTCAGCAGTAAATAAAAAGCAAAACTTAGGAATACTTCAGAATACAAAAGCCAATAAAGTAATATTGTACACTGCCTTGACATTTGGGAATAAAGTTCAAGCTATTAATTAACTTGCTCTTCCTGTTCTAACAGAGTTGGCGTGGCTGACTGGCCCGTATCAATATTAAATCATCTGGACATGAAATCAAGAAAAATGCATCATGCTTATCAAACGATATGTATAAAAATGTGCATACCAAAATTATATATATCCTTCAATCTGAAAGAGGTTTGGCCCTTCCCAAAATTGACTATATGTACATGTCTCCAGTTATGGGTCCAATTACATATTTGCTGACCTCATTAGATCAAAACATAGTGCAAGTTTTAAAGCAAAAAGTCTAGTAAGAGTCTAAGATGACATCTTTGCTTAGTTTAGCAGAGGCATTTCAGAAAGGAGTGGGAATTGGAAATCAAACCAGAAGCAGAAGAGAATTGGACAGCAACTGAAATATAAAGAAAAGGAAAGAAAATTGGAAGTCCACAAAAATAGCGGTACATTTAGAAAACTTCTAGAACTATCACATGTTGATCAGGAGTCAGTGCAGTAATGGTTATGGAGACGTGACTTGAAACCAAAGTATGAAAGGCTAATTATGGTGGTCTAAGGGAGTGGGCTACTTACAGGTGGGAGAAGAAGACAAATATAGGTTCTGTGAAACGGAACTGGAAACTGTTGTAAATCTTGTTGCTGAGTGTGATACTTTCATGGCTGAGGATCTTTGTACTGAAGGACACAATAATGTAGCATTACTTTTGCACTAGGGATTGTACAAACACTGCATTATAGAAGTAGTTGAGAAACAATGGAAACATGAATAATAAAACATTATCAACAGTGATGAAGCCTGGATCACATGAGATCACCCAATACCAACCGATGAAAAAACAGATGCATGTAAACCAGACATAGTACTCCAAGAAAAAAAAAAGATAAAAGTAGCATTAATCATTGAATTTGCTACACTCAGCGATTATAATGTCTACCAAGTTACACAAAGTCGTAAAATATCAGGATTTGCAGGCAGAAACAAGAGCAATGCAAAAGAAACATACCTGGACAGTTCCAGTAGTACTAAGAGCAACAGGATTAATAAAATATTAACAGTTGTACTTAAACATGCTATCAATACATGTTAACCCCATATGAACTGCATCGGGGTTTTGGCTACACTGCAAGTGCAGGGAAGAGCACTCTTGGCTAACATGAAAGACTGAAGCAATATTAACTTCATGAATGTTAAGCTACCCTAACTTAGGAATGGGGTCCATTCTTGACAGTGTTAAAAACCTAAAACACTTGGAGAAGTTAAAAAGTGACTGTTTGTCATGGAGAAAAATAAGAATAAAAATGGAAGCTGGACACAACCGTCCAAGGATAAAAAAAAAGTTAGCGACCCTGCCAAATGCACTAGCAGTATGGATGGTATAACAATTATTGTAAAATACTCCAAAGACAAATGCAATCTTACCATGGTGCTAGGTCCTGATATTACCAACTCTACTGTGACAGCAAGTAGTGCACAAAAAATGAAGAAACCAATTAGCCAAATTTCTGGGAACCTGGTGAAAAATATAACATTGAGTACATTAATGTTTTGCCGTTATGCAATAAACCCAAAAGTCCCAAAAAAGATGATAAGCTTTAAGAACATGAAATAAAAACTGATCACAGAAAATTCATTCTAACTGAAACAATGTCAACAATTGTAGGTCCTTTGGGATCATCCGTAAAACATATTAAAACAAAATAGTATCTGAACAGTAAAACACTGGGTGAGCTATAAAAATCTGCAATAGAGCAAGTATTAAGAGACAAGGAAGATGCAACAGAAGTGTTTAAAACTTAAATGGGAGGCATACAGGATTAAAATAAATGAACTAAAATATGTTATTGCATGAATGCAGAAAATGAAGCTGTATTAACTGATATACCTACAGCAACATCAAAGATAATTAAATCTATATGTAGACAGACATCCACACATGGTAAATATTAAAAAAAAATGAGAATCACTAGACAGAAGTGGACTGTGCTTAAAAAAAAATCTCAGAAGTCCAAAAAGTAAGCAAAATAAGACAAATGCTACACCAACTGAGAAGTATTTGAATTTTGGATCATTAGGAGCAAAACAGTATCCCAGTAAGATGGGTTCATCAAAACAAGTATATGCCCAAGAAGTGATAAAGCTGAATATTTTATTAAGACAGTTACATGCTCAAGGCATGTTAATGACACTAAAACAGAATATCATTAACAATGTTTTCCAAAATAAAATTTCAGAATCATTTGAAAACCAAAATGAGACTCTGCAGAAAGGAAGAAAGAGCAGGAAATACATATCTTAGAAGAAAACCTTAGTCAAGAAGAGGGAAACGTAATGGTAGAATTGGTGGATTTAATATAAATCATGAGATATAATATGTATCTATGATATGGCTACAAAAAGTGAATAAGACGCAAACCTTTAAAATATTAATATAAATAAATTTAATAATTTGAACATTTAATAGATATATATGATGTAACAGAGATTAACAGAATATATCACTGTGCAAGTAAACTAACAACAGGTAACATATTGCCAAGAAAACAGAATACTAAAGGAAAAAAGGAGCAAACAGAGCATCCCCAGGGGTGCACTGATTAGAGCTAACTGTAAAAAAAAAAAAATTAAAGAATTATTAGAGGGACATAGAAATGGAAATTGGTCAATGAAATTTACTGTCCGAATGATGGATGTGGTAAAAAAAAGACAGTATAAAACAAACCAAGGTTTGTGTCACACATCTTCAAAAACATAAAATCTCTGCACATGTTGAAAAATGTGACTGGCATGCAGAAAAATGCCAAGAAAACATATAAAGCACTACAATTTATACATAATCCAATGAAGTTCTACAGGGACTTTATAAAGAAAGCAAGACTTGTAACTCCAGCAAAAACAGAAGGCATTAGTAAATTCTGCAGAAATACCTACAAAGGTTCCATTGAACACAAGAAGGGTGCTGAATGGCTTAAAGAAGTTTCAGTGCAGAGGATACGGAATGAAATTAAATGAAGTAACTATCGATGAAAATAGAGACAATATTAAAAAGGCTTCTGGTTGGAAAACTTGTTCCCGATGTACCCACTGTCTGGCTAAAGGCAGGTTGCTCCATGATTTAGCTTTGAGTAAAAACTGCATATGCAGACCCTGAAATAACAGCCTGGTTAACAATTAGGAAACCAAACTGCTACTTCACATTGAAATTGCAAGCAATACTAAAATTATTCACTGATAGGTGACATGTTTTTGAAAGTAAGTTATGTACAGGAATAAATTCAGAGAGTCTGAGTCATCTGGATAAAAACAATACAAAGAATTATTGACTGATAGTTTACATATTGTTGAAAGATAAGTTATATATAGGAATAAATTCAGCGAGTCTGAGTCATCTGTAGGAAAAGTATGTCATGTTAGTAGAACAGAAAGGAAATAAAAGAGACTCATGCGGAGTCCTGAATAATCTACAAAAAAAGCCAAAATGAAGAGCTATATAAACAGATGCAACCTCGCTATGGCATGAATACACTACAAAAAGAAGTGATAGCATTCTAGACTTCTGTATTATCAAGTGCTTACAAATTTATAAGGTTCATCACACACTGATAAACTATATTGCTATTACAATGAAAAAGTAGCGCACTGCTTTACAACTGCGTCATGCCAAAGGACAAATTTCTGTCCCCTGGTGTAAGCATACAGCGGGGAATGCTTCAGGTGGACACTTGTCACCACTGCTGTTTTGTCATCAATCCATTACAGCATTTACTTAATGGAACAGACTATGAGCAGAGTTTCACTTCAGGAAAACAATCTTGTCAAATGGCATTTCAACTCCTTTTTCAGCCTGGAAGAGGAATGTGGTATAAAATTACTGGACCAAGGGGGGAGTATATAAATATTTAGAAATGGAAGCAGAGTCAGCTAAGCAGCATGAATCAGTTAGCAAAAACCTCTTGGGAAAATTATTTTTCGAAGACTGAACCTAATATTGAAATCAGTTTTGACATCTAGGAATGAACTTCAAGCTATGAATCAACTTATCTCTGTTTTAATGTAGAGCTTTGGTGTGATTGACTGACATCTGCCCCCCCCCCCCCCCCCCAAAAAAAAAAGGTGTTGGATTATCTGAAAAAAAAGAAGTTGCTGCTTTCATTTCAGATTATTTAAAAGAAATACTGTATGGTAAGATTATATATACCTCTGTGTCTGCAATTGTGTGGCTGCGTACATATTTGTAAACATCATCAGATCCAAACAATGAAAGTTATAAACCATGAGGTAAACAAATGTAAGACAACATCCTTGCTCAGGTTACTAGAAGTGTTTTGGAGGGGAGTAGATATCGAGATCAAACCAGAAGTGGGCAAAAAAAGCAAGAGGCAACAGAAAGTGATAAATGCAAAAGAAAGGATATAAAGATCATGACCAGGAGGAGAAACAAACGGAAGCCTGCAGTTTTAGGGACAAGTACAGAGAACTACTAGAACAATTTCTTGTTGAATAAGGTTTGACAAATAAATGGCTGAGATGGTAAGAAATTAAACCAAAAAGATGAAAGGTTAATGATGGCAGCTTAAGAAAGTGGCCTGTACACACATTGATTTAGAAAATCTGTAGAAAAAAAGTGGAAGATAATACTTGTAAGTTCTGCAATACAGAACAAGAAACCGCTGTAAATCATGCTGCAGGCTATGATGCTTACGGCTGAAGCTCTGAAAACCTGAAAGGCATACTATACTGCAAAGTTTGACACACTGGAGACTGAAACATTAGAAAATGTGCAAATCTGAAAGACACTGGTAACATGACCCACAAACAGTTGCTAAAAATGAAAACGTAAGATCACTTGAAGGTTCATCCACTGCCGGCCATTAAGAAATTCAAAAACAAGAAAATCAGATATTGTAGTTGAGTAAAAAACAAAAGCAGTATTAGTTGTTGAAGTAGCTAGACCAGCAACTGTATTGTCTTAACACCCTCAAAGACCTGAAAGGTATCAAATATCAAGGCTTGCAAGCATAAACTAGAGCGATGTGGAATGACACACTGACACTTTAAGTAGGAGGAGGAGAAGCATCTGGACTAAACAAAAAAAATCCGTAAATCCTTAAATATGTTAGTAATACAAGTAAAGCTATGTGAACTGCAGATGGAATCAGTTCTGGTTACGCTGTGTTTGCTGAGAAAAGAACTCGTGGCATACATCAAGGCCTGACGCAAGAATGATTTCATGAACTTGAAATATGCCCTGATTTAAGGATGTGATCCCTTCTTGTTATGCTACTTAAAAGCCCTAAATATTTAGGGAAATTGATGTATTCATTTAATAAAGAATTGTTTACAATGTTGATTGTATGTCATGTCAGGGATCTACACTCACTGTAATATGCCTACAATATTTATGGATCTTATATGCTAGTTTACAATCATCTGTATAACAACTGCGTTACTAATTCAGTTGTATGATATTCCCAGTGTGTCTGACGATTATTGATGTGTTTTCTGATGTCATTGGTAATTGCATACAACTCATTGCATTTTGACTATAGGTGTCTCCGTCTCTTAACTGATTTAGCTGTTCCGCTTCTACATCTGCTGCTCTCTTAACTATTTTTCCGTCAGTTTACCTCAACCTCTTCCTTATCCCATCTTTATCTGAAATGGTGGTTTATGTTTTACATGCTGTTATCTCCCTTCCATAACTGCTCAGCTGTGTACTCTGTCGCTGCTCCAGCTAATGACACACGTCCTTGTGTTGCTGTTGCTTCCCTTCCTCTTCCTCATCCCATGAATGGAATTTTCTTATCACCATGCCTTAGCCGTTGCCTGTTTCTTACTAGGAGTCTTAACTCCACTTATTTAAAAGTCTACCTATCCTCAGTCCAATCACTCTACTTAGTGATTCTGTTGCTACCTTAAGGTGGTACATATTTTGTCATCCCCTTCCAGATCATCATCATGTGACTGTCATTAACATGTACTGAAAAGGGGCATCGACTCTACTGTTACCTATGTTTTAATCTATTTCCATTTCAGTTGTTGACACTCTTAGTTGTCATAGTCGGATGTTAAGCTAAAGAGCATCTGCTGACAATTACTAATCACAGCCCTTCTGCCATAAAACACACTTTTAAGCTGAAATTTCTTATTTGCAGTGGCTTTAATTTTGTAATATTTTAGTATATTATTAAAATATGCATGCTGACAATGTGAGGCATATGACTACTAAACTGGCATCTCTGTTAAATTTATTTTTGGCTTATTGTCTCAGCATTAACCTAGATCTTCTCTTATTTTTCTGTTTTTTTACCCTCAAAGTATAATTGACAAAGCAAGAAACACTTGCACTTCAGCAAGGAAAAAATAAGGCAATATGAAGGCTGAGCCAAAGATTTTATCAAACTACTACCTGACTTGTGGTCACAACATAAGCCTTGTTGCCCTATTAGATTACTCCATTATTTGCTGACTTTGCAAGTAATTGACAAGAAAAATAAAGTGGTACAACTGAAATTAGAGTTTTACTTTTTCAGTAGTTACCTCTCCTCTCTAACAGTTCATGCCAGCCCGAGAGGTGTTTGGCGTCTCACTTCATTTCCTGTCATGCTCCCACCCCTGGCTACCACAAGTATCTTTCCTTTTATAACCAACTAGCCCATCCCCTTGTTTATTCCTCCCTGTCCTGTTCTACACTTCATCTTTTTATTTATCTCCTCCACTCGAGGAACATTTTATTCTACCTTACACTCCTACTTTAAACTTCCCATCCACAAGCCATACTTGTACCTTTAGGTGTAATTACAAATCCACCTCTTGAATGATTCACCCCCCACATCTTACATATAGTGCTTGAATCACTTCTCACTCCACATCATAACTAATAAATAAATAAATATATATATATATATATATATATATATATATATATATATATATATATATAATTTTTTCATCTTGTACTCAGTAATGAAACATGCAAAAAGACACCAAACTTTGCTCAATCTACAAACTGCTCATAGAGCTCCTCACCATTCCAATAATTATAGACATACAGTCAGTCACTCAAAATGGCCTCCACAGTTTACAGATTCTAGCTCTCACTTATCAGTTGTTGTTTCATCTCCTCAATTCACCCCCTTGTAACTACCCCACTTGTTTGGAAATCACACTGCTAAAATGATCTCCAATGTTAAATAATCTATAAATCACAATCTGTAAATTAGATGTAAGCTCACCTTAGTCTTATTTGATTTCATGCATATGGTCAATAAAACACTCCACTATTTCATGTCTTTCTCTCATCCTACTTTTTTTTTGTTTATCATCCCTAAATTTCAACAGTTTTGACACTTATCCTAAGCCCAGCCCAGTCACACACAGCCATACTTCCACTTCTTCTCCCAGGGCATTTCCCAAAGGAATTTGTATTCGCTGTAAAAACATACAAAGCAGCAATAAAAATGGAACTTACTAGAAGGCTGACTTAAATTTCATTCATCTAACATGCTTTCTATTTCTAAATCATGGTTAAAAATAAGCGTCCTTCATCTTGTATAAATAACTACTTAATGTCCTTAAATAACAGAACAAGGAAAACAAATGAAAGTATCAGCACCCTCACCAAGCACATAACAAGATCAAAGCCACCCATATAGGTAAAAGCATCAATTCACACAAAGATGATGATTCTATGTTCAACTTCATATCAGTAAGTCAGATAATAAAAATATTGGTACAACCAACCTTCCCCTTACCAATCCTTCCACATTAAGCAAGATAATCAGGAAAAATATCTATATACAAAAAAAAATTACTGCTACTAGGGGGGTTCAGTCTTAGGTTCATAGGTTGGTACTAGGCTATCAGCCATAGGGCCTATACAAGCCTAGCCATAACAATTCCCTGGCTATTTCTTCCCACATTATTTACTTTCCTGGACCCCTATCTAGCAGGGCGACTGACGTGATCCCTGGAGTGAATTTCCTTTCTTCCATCCAATCGTCAAGGTTCCTCTTGAAGAGGTCCAAAGAGGCACTCTGCTTTACATGTATGGACCATCTATTCCAGAGTCTGGGGAGTCTCTGGGTCAGGAACCTATCCCTCCAGCATATTTTGTTTATTGTGATGACAAGGTTTAGATCCCTGGAGCGTGTAGCTCTGAGGGATTGGGATTTCTTTAAGTGTAGCATGTCCAACAGCTCTGGGTTTGACATGGCCTTGTATGTTAAGCAGAGATCGCCTCTGAGTAGACGATATGCGACAGAGTATAGCTGGAGTTTTTTAAGGCGGTCAGCGTAGGGCATCTGCTTTAGGCCTGTGATTTTTTTAGTGAGGTATTTCTGAGGCCTTTTTAGTTGTTGCAGATGTCTTAAGAGGTACATACCAAATGGGGCATTGTATTCTATAATGGGTCTAATGAGGGATGAGTACAGTGGGACAATGACCTCCTTTTTTCTGGATGAAAAGCCCTTCGTGATGAGGTGTGCCGCATAGAAGGATTTCCTGACTGTTGTGGCGATGTGGTTACCGAAGGTGAGACTACTGTCCACCTGAAAAAGTCACTGTCCATCTGGATCTTTTAAATCCAGATAAGCCACGGTGACTGAAATTCTTGACCAACATGGTATTTCCCTACTCATAACTACCTCCTGCTATGTATAAATGAGGAATAACCAAGTACAGCCTACTTCACCTATTTGCAACAAATATTCCAAGCAAATTACAGAATATAAGCAAATTGTCAAACTTTCAATGTCCACTGTCCAACCTCTGCAATCCTGCCCTTTAAATCTCCAAAGCCAAGTTCAGTATCATCCAGTCCTAGGATTCCTTAATTCAAAATAAGAACAACTACAAGATAAGTGGCAATCAACTGTCTGTACCTGCTCTTTCAAGAAGGAATGATCTCTAACACAGAACTAGACATTTTATGGTTACCTTAAAGGCAATCCTCAACAAACTCTACAATCTCAAAACAAGTGTATAAAAAAGGAATAACTGCTGGATAACAGCACCCGCCAGACAACAACTCAAATATAAAAAAAACAAAGCTTGGAAAAAGCATCAGGTTGACTAACTCCACTGCATAGCATTAAGAAACAAACGCAAGCTCCTAGTTAAAGAATATAAATCAACATTCCTTACAATTACACATGTCCTGCAGTCATTCACTCTTCTGGCAAACCAAAAATCTCTAATATTTAATCCCAACCCTTCCCTGAAAAAGATATACAATGTGGACAATACCATATTAAAACAACTTCAGAAACAAATTCCAGATGTAAACACCATCCCTAAGCCTTTCATGACCCCCAAACCTTCCACTCAACCACTTGATGCCCTTAAATGACTTCCTCCCAACATTTTATTTCAAACATAATTTTACAAAAGATGGTGCAATACTTATTTCTTAAACTAGAAAAGAAACATAATCCCCACCCTTACTTTCTTAAACTTGCTGCAACTGTAATTTAAACCTCTTTTATTTAAATACTCTATCATACTCCATCACTTGAAGTCATACCCTCCAAGTGGATCACAGGACTACAGGCTAATTCCAATCCTATGACCTCTTACAAAGATATTAAACATTTTCTGTAATCAAATTATGGAACAAAGTGCCCTCTTATTAGGCCTCAATAGCCTTACTTCGTCCTATATGGTTACTAACACTTATCTACTCCAGCGTGAAAAAATGTTTCCAGTGTGCTGGCATATTTATGTATCTTAAAAAGGCCTTTGAAGATGTTGATTATTACCACCTCTAACAAAGGGATTGTAGGTTAAGATTCAGCACAGAGGGGAACTTGGGTCTGGGTAACTCCCTCTTTAACAGAGCTTACAGCGTTCTAAACTGTAATCAACTCTCCACTACTAGTATACTCTCAACTGGTATCCCAAGGGTCTGTACCTGATTCGGTACTTTTTCACATTTTATTAATGACATCATAACAGCAATTCCTTCTTTCTAATTGTATGCTAATGTTTTGTTTGAAACAAATTTCAACTTAACCTAAATCCATACTGATGCTTTTTGTCACCCCCTAGACATTTAAAAGACAATTAGCAACAATCAGGTACCTCAGCAATACTCCTACTAGTGTTTAGAACTCCTACTTAATACTTCGTTAACTTTATCTATTCACTATGAACACATTGTGGATAATGTACTTAACCAGACAAAAGCCTGTTGTTAAGTCTCCAACCATTTCACCCTTGAGGCTAGAACTGTTCTTGCTAAAGGGGTAGCTATCTCTAGTGTTGAATGTGATCCTCTCCTTGTCTTAAACTGAGCCCAAATCACTAAATTGCTACAGACTACAATAAATAATGTATGTCACTTTATTTAAGTTATCCCCTTACAATGAATACCTCTGTACAACACTAAACAAGGTAAAATGGTTACCACTAACAGCTTGAGCCTCCTTTCACATTTAACATACAAACTAATTTACTGCAGATTTTGCCCCTCTTTAGTTAACAAACTAACAGTACAAAGTTCTACATATATCTTGCGTGCCAGTTCAGAGGGCTATACCACCTTACTTAGGATTCATTAAAAAAGCTAATTCTTGTTAACTGGAACATCCTACTTAGTCATCTTAGAAATTAAATCTATTACAGGTGAAACAAAATGAAATAACTACTAACTTCTGTCTCTGTTTTACAAATACAGGCCAAGTACTTCAACAATTTGTGCTGTCAAAAGTAAGATAAGGTCCTTTATTCCTGTCTATCAAGATTTTTTCTCATAGATAATTTATTTTATTTACATTTTCATGAATGAGTAGGTCCCACTAGGCCAGTAGCCTCTTTTCAGCGGAGACTTGAAAGTGGTATTCATACTGAGTAGGGGAAATGTGTCCAGTGACACAGCGACTTTCCTCTACTTTTGTTAAGTGCTGTGGGATCGTTTTACATCCACCTGAGCTACCTCCAATCCAGGGAGATGGGGTCTTGATTTAATGAGGCTTGAGAAGGATGGAATGTTTAGGGGTGCTGCGCTTCAGTATCAGTATTGGAAAACGAATCCAACTACCTGATGTGGGAATAGAAAGCACAATCTCTTGCATCAACCACGAGTCATGTGCTACCTGTTAAGCTACTCCTGTACACCCTTCAGTACTCAAAGCATCTCTGAAGTTTGATAAACTAATTTTTTATTAGTTTAACATACTGACAATATAAACACAGAAAGGAAGAAATTCAGCTTCACCTATTGTTATACAGTGACAGGAATGCATTGAATCATCAAGGAAATCTTATACAGTTAGCACATTGAGTATTGGTATTTCAATAAACCCCTTATTTCTTTCTTCACCTTATGAAGTTTTCCTCAACCTGGGTCTGCTTTTTAATTGTTAACGCCTTTAAAATCCTTTCATTTCTACGTGTTACATACCACTATCCCTGCTTCCTTCCCTATGCTGCTTTTCCCATGTGAACCCTTCCTGTCCTATACAAGTTTGTGCATTTACTGTGTTCTACCCTTTAACATCAACCTGGCTGCAATTGTGTATCCAGCTTTGACAACATGCAAATCAAGTTAATGAGTCAGCCTTAAGTATTATACAGTCATTAATAACAACAGATAGTTTCTTTATATTGTCTACTGTTTTCCTGTTTCAATACATGCATGTAAAATTGTGAGTGCATTTGCATATATTGTAATTATTTTCTGTCTCTGTTTATCTGCCATAGAGGTACCTTAGCATGTGAGTCTATTTTATATTATATATAATTTTATAATGTTGTAGTTTGTATACCTACCTTTGGTCCAGGTCATGGCTGAAAACAGTCCTTAGACCAGCCCATGTACGTGAAAGTGAGAGACCATAAAAATGTGACAGATGTAGTAAGTATTATACATGATAGTCATGCCTAAAATGCCATTCAATAGGAAATATAACAAATATGCTGAATGTAGTGTTTCGTATATCTCAGTGCTCTTCAACAGCTTCCTGCTACACAAATATGAAGCAACCATACCAATGTGTGCTGCACATAGCCTGTGGCAGTATCGAAGGCCACTCTGACTATAGCTGACGCAACCAGAGTTCAGTTACTAGCTTGACCAGTTAAAGGCATGGGAGAATAGACATGCCCATTTTGGGTAGCGGGGAACATGACCAAAGACACATGCACACTGGCTAAACTTTCTTAATGGTGTTCAGGGCATATGTCTCCCCCTTGCAACAGTGAGGGGCAGTGCTGATGCTCACTGTACATTTCACGTACTAGTTGCTAAGTGGGTGTAGGGAGGTGGGCTAAAAGCAGGAAAAATCCAAACCACCCCTGATGTCTGCATTAAAGATGGCTGTTCCAGGTTGACCCTCACCACAATGCTAGAAGAAAATAGGACAACTGGCTGATACTAGGCTGAGCAAGAGGAAGATGTCCCATAAAAAATTACTCTGAAAGCAGTAAATGGTCTGTACACCAGCGAAAGCTAATACAAATAAATTTCCAGGCATGCTTAAAATATGCTACCATACTTATTGTCTCCATATATGGTAGCATATTTTAAGCGGGCCTTAAAATATGCTACCATACATATTGTCTCCATATAGACTTCCGCGGTGGTGCAGCGGTAGCATTGTTGCTTCACAGCAAGAGGTTCTCCCATTCGATTCTCGGCTGGAGTGCGGGAGTGCCTTCTGTGTGGAGTCTGCATGTCCTCCCGCGGTTGGGTGGGTGCTCAAAAGACATGCGTAAATGAGCCAACCTTCATTGAAGGTTGAACGTCGAGCTGGCACCTCAACGTTCGTGAAAATCTACTGCCAATCATTAGCGGACCGGTGTTCCACTTTGGCGACCCCTAACCGGAAAAAGCCAAAAGACAACAACAACTTATTGTCCCCATATAAACCACAATCTGTTTACATTGTGGATGGTGAGAAGAGCGCTCTTGACAAATGTCAGAGTGAAGTGATACCAACTTCATGAACGTAACTGTTCCCTGATTTAGGAATGTCATAGAATTAAAAATGAGAAGTTATGTACCTACCATAACGTTCCGTGTTAATTGTCTTCTCTCGTCTTCTTTCTTGCTGGATGGGTTCGGAGCCGAACCTCGGCTCCGACTCGGCCACTTACTAAAGCTCGAGAGCTAATTTTACCGGCTCGAGGCAACCCTATATCCCATGATACTAGGCGATAACTACCCAGATCTCGTTTGGTAGCTGAAAAACAACCTAGGCAATATAGTCCTCCATCTGGAGAGGAAGAGGTAAAGGATAATCCCGAAAGGATCGGTATCCAAGCTGATGTTACCCTAGGACAAGGTACTTGGCTGAAAATGCAAGATCAGGACCCTTCAAAGAAGGGGGAAAAACTTCTCGGTCTGTCCAGGCTAGGGGGATGGCAGGCGGGACGCAAGAAAGAAGGCGAGAGAAGACAACTAACATGGAACGTTAGGGTAGGTACATAAATTCTCAATGTTAAGTTGTCAATCTCGCCTTCATTCTTGCTGGATGGGACCGTGTCCCTAGCACCTTCATCCTGGGTGGCTCATTGGAACAGACTCTTGAGAATGGTGGAACCAAAGTTTGCCCTGCTTCTGGAGGCCATGTCCAATTTGTAATGCGATACAAAGGTATGAGGAGAAGCCCATGTGGCTGCCGTGCAAATAGTGTCTATTGGTAGTCTGGCTTGAAAGGCTGTTGATGTGGCTAGTGCCCTGGTTGAATGGGCACTTAGCCTAGAAGGCAATTCTTTACCTCTGAGTTGGTAAATATACGTGATCAAAGAAGAGAGCCACGTAGACAAAGTTACCTTGGATACTGGAAAGCCTTTCCTATTTTCTGCATAATATAAAAAGAGTTGATCAGATTTCCTGATTTGTTTAGTTCTGTCCAAATAATATCGGAGCTGACGATGAACATCCAGACAATGCAGTTTTTGCTCCACCCTGTTCGTATAATTAGGGAAGAAAACTGGGAGGTCAATTGATTGATTTAAATTTGTCTGCGAAGCCACCTTGGGTATGAAAGAGGGGTTCGTTCTTACAGAAACTCTGTCTTTGTGGAAGACTAAGTAAGGAGGACGAATGCAGAGGGTATGAAGTTCAGATACTCTCCTAGCAGATGTAACAGTGACCAGGAAGAGTGTTTTCCAGGAAAGTAATTTCAGTGAACAGGAAGCCGCAAGTTCAAAGGGAGGTAGAATCAAGGATGTTAAAACTAGGTTTAGATCCCACTGTGGTGGAGGATCTTTGATTGGAGGTTTGAGTAAAAAGACACCTCTCAGGAATGCTTTGCAAAGCTTATGGGGCATGATGCTGCAGTCCGACAGACCTATGTGAAAATTTGAAATGGCTGCCAACTGAACTGTTACTGTGGAGGATGAAGACCCTGAATGAAAAATTTCAGCTAGGAAATCTAAGACTGAGTGAATTGGAGTAGTGAACGGATCTATATTTCTAGCCTTTGTCCAGAAGGAAAAACGTTGCCATTTACTAGTGTAAATCCTTCTGGTAGAAGATTTAAGGGAAGCTACTATAATATCCCTGACGGGATTTAAAGTCATAGGAAGCCTGGCTAGGGACGGAAGTGGAGCAACCAAGCAGTGAGGTTGAGAGAATGAAGGGATTGGTGCAGCTGCCCCGACTGATGGGCCAAAACATCTGGCACTGGATCCAGAAGATGCCAAGGCTGCTCCAAGAGAACGATGCAGGAACGGAAACCATATCTGTCGAGGCCAATAAGGGGCAATGAGAATCATCTTGGCTCTCAAGGCGGTTGCTTTCTGAATTACCTGTGATATTAACGGAAGGGGTGGAAAGGCGTAAAGAAGTCCCCGAGGCCAATCGTGAACTAGAGTGTCTCTGGGGGGATGGCCTGGCAGGGGGAAGAGAGTGAAGAAGTCGGGGCATTTGCTGTTTTGAGGTGTAGCAAAAAGATCGCAGCAAGGAAGGCCCCACTTCTGAAAAATCTCTTCCGTCACAGATTGTTTGAGAGACCACTCATGTGGCATGAGGATAGCTCTGCTCAACCTGTCCGCTATGATGTTGGACTTCCCGGGGATATGCGTTGCTATCAGAAACCGCTGAGAAGAGATCGCCCATTGCCAAAGTCTGAGAGCTTCTCGACACAGGGGATAGGACTTGGTTCCGCCCTGCTTGTTGATATACCACACTACGGATATATTGTCCATTCGGATTGCAATAGTCCCCAGGGGAAGAGAGTCTTGGAGTGCTTGCAACATAAAAAGCACTGCTCTCATCTCCAGGACATTTATGTGCAGGTGGCATTTGAAAGGTTGCCATGTGCCGTGGACTGTCCTGCCCTGAAAATGCCCCCCCCCACCCAATCAGGGAGGCGTCCGATGTGACCGTGGCGACCAGAGAGGGGGGAATAAAGGGTCTGCCTTGATGGACTTGATGGGAGCTCATCCACCAAGAGAGATGATTTTTGCAAATTGGAGTTATCATGATCTTGTAGTGCATAGGGAGTTGTTGGAAAGACCACTGGGCGAAAAGCATCCACTGTAGAAGACGCATGTAAAAACGGGCAAGAGGAAGAAGTGTGATGGCGGCCGCCATGAGCCCTAATACTTTCAGGACATACCTGGCCTGAATTCTGTCGCTCTGAAGCAGAACATGGACATGATTTTGGATATCTAAAATCCTTTGATCTGTTAGCTTTGCTGAAAGCTGCATGGTGTCCAAGTTGGCGCCTATAAAGGTAATAGATTGACAAGGTGACAAGGCAGACTTTTCGAAATTTATAGAGATTCCTAGCCCTCTGCAAATGTGGATGGTGTAATCTCTGGCCTGAAGAAGTTGATGCCTGGTGGTGGCGGTGAGGAGCCAGTCGTCTAGATATGGAAACACCTGGAATCCTTGACGCCTCAGGTGAGCCGTAACCGCTGCCATACATTTGGTGAACACTCTGGGGGCTGTAGTGAGACCAAAGGGCAGGGCTCTGAATTGGTAGTGACTGGCCCCCAGCCGGAAGTGGAGAAACCTCCTGGAGCGCCTGTGAATTTTGATGTGATAGTACGCATCCTGAAGGTCCACAGAGCACATCCAATTGTCCTTGCCCAGAAAGGGTAGAATGGACTGTAGAGTGACCATCCGGAATCTTGTCTTTTTTACAAACTTGTTTAGTTTGCTGAGATCTAATATTGGTCTCCAGTCCCGTTTTTTTTTGGTACCAAAAAGAACTTTGAGTAGACTCTGGATCCTATTTGGTCTGCTGGGACTGGCTGGATGGCCCTTTTTGCTAGTAGTTTTGAAATTTCTAGCACTGCTTGTTCCCTTAGACAGGGTGGAATGTCAGGAAGGGATCCCTTTTGTTGAGTTGGGGTTAGGATAAAGGGAATTTTGTAACCCTCGGATAATACCGACTGTACCCATTTGTCTAAAGTAAGGGAGAGCCAGGCTTTTGGGTACAGCGATAATCTTCCCCCGACTGCCTCCGAAGGTGGACAGTCGGGCAACATCTCAGGGATGTTGGAAGGGTTTGTCAGAGAGAGACTCTCTGTTACCCTGATTCTGCAGACCCCCTCTGCCTCTTGGGCGGCGTCTGTTGTTGTTACCCCCTCTGCCTCTGGGGGTAAACTGACCTCTTGCATCAGGCGTGACTCCTTGTGATTTGCGGAACCACATTTTTCCACCCTTTTGACCCTTAGGATATGGTCTGGTAGGGGTGGAGAAACGGACTCCTACGGCAGAAAGAGTCTTGCCATCTTGCTCGCATCTGGTCAAGGTGTCTTTCACTTGAGGGCCGAACAACGTCGAACCATCAAAGGGGGAGTTAGTGAAGGATGCCTTGAAGGGGTCTGCAAAATTACAAAGCCGCATCCAGGCATGACGCCTTAAGGCCACACCTGTGCCTGCAGCCCTACTCGCTCCATCGGCTGCATAGGAAATGAGCCGCATGGAGGAGTTAACAGTTGAGTTTAGGGTTCCCAGCTGTGAGTTGATTTTCTCTTGGGACCCAGCAGCTGACGAATCCTGTAAAACTTCACCCAACTCTTTGAGAACATCTCTCTGAAGGCGGGTGAAGCGACACAAGTAATTCAGCGACCGCATGGCAAAGGTCGCTGAAGAAAACATCCACTTGCCGTACCTATCCATAGTCCTAGAATCCTTGTTAGGAGGATGGATAGGTACTGAAGGATCGGCTAGTTCCTTCTTGGTGGCTGCAGCCACCACCATGACATCAACCGGGACACCTTTTGTTAGAAATTGCCTATCTGCTGGAGCCGTAATAAATTTAGAAGGCCTCCGTGGGGTGGGTTCCACCGAATCCGGGGCCGTCCATGCCTTCCGTGCCACCACGTCCATAAGGGGGTCGAAAGGCGGAAACACCCAGGAGGTGGAGGGTCGAGAACCAAACGCCTCCAGGTAAACCGACTCGTCCTCAGAAGGATTAAGGGAAGACCAGTTCCCCCTCTGTTTCAGGATTTCAAGGATGTCTGAGAAGGAGACATCCTCAGAGGGGGACCTTGGGGATCCTTCCGACTCATCCAAGTCGGTATCGGATGTAATGGACTCAGGAGAGTCCACATGCTTCCTCTTACATGTCCTCTTGTGCGGAGGTTCACCTGAAGGGTCAGGAGAAGCCTCGGAAGAGGAAGATATTCCCAGTGGGGAAACCTGAGGCGTTGGGTCTCTGGGTCCGGGAGCAAGAGAGTGGGAAGAGACGTCAGCAGGCACTGTAGTGGGAGGAGCTGATGGAGCTGACTGTTGACCATGCTCTGGGGCTAGTACACTCCTCATCATCTCGAAGGCTCCCCTATCAGATAGGCCAGAGGGCACCCGCTCCGAAGAGGTAGGAACCCCAGGCTGCACTGACAGGGATGGCTCCAAAGCTGATGTCGGGGCCGAGTTCATCAGCGCCGACTCTCCAATAGGGAGAACGGGGTCGGACAAGGGTCCGATGCCACTCGCCTCCTCGGAGCCGGCGAGAGAGACCAGGTACGGTATCAAGGAGGAGATCGGAGCAGAAGATGATTGAGCCAAAGGGGGAGGTATCGGCTCTGATGCCACAACAGTCACGGCTCCGAGGAGCTCTGGCTCCAAACTCTGAGGGAGAGTCGAAGGAGGAATAGTAGGTAGAGTTGAAATAGCCACTGTCTGATGAGACGGGCTATGAAGCATTTGGGCCAGTGCCTGAGACTTGTCTACTGACCACTCTCTCGAGGTCATGGTCAGAAAGCCTGGACGACCGAGAAGAATGGCTCCGATGGCTCCGCTCCGAGAGCAAGGGCGACCCTGGAGCCGAGTGGATCGATTCCAGAGATGGAGATCTGGACCTATTTCTGGAGATGGACGGAGCCGAAGATACGTTGGCTCCAGCCGGAACCGACCATGAAAGTAAAAGGCTCAGCAGTATCGGCACCGAGTGGAGCCGAAGTTGGAAGCTACGGCACCAAAGCATCGGCTCCAAAGATGATGAGCCAGCAGCCGAAGGCTTAGGACTTGGAGCCGACGGTTTTGCTGGCTTCAAGGGCTTCCCCGGCACGGACTTAGGTGGGGAGCCCTCGGGCTTTAATAAGCCCCTTAATATTAATTTGTTCCTGTGCTCCTGCAGGACTCTTGGGCTGAATGCATGGCACACAGAACAAGAGTCCTGCAGGTGCAGGGGTCCCAGGCAGTAAACACAAGAAGTGTGACCGTCTGTCAGAGACATCTTCTGACAGCAGAAGTCACACTTCTTGAAGCCTGAGACCTTCGTGTCCTTCGACATAGTACTGTCGAAGAAAAGGCACAAGTAAAAAAACACACACACACACACACACACACACACCCAATCCAAGCAAGCTAGTTAAACAGGGATACCCAAGCGCACCACAGACACAGCAGAGAATCCCTGTCAGGAACTAGGAAAGGAGCAGGCCTAAGGCCTAAAGTAGGGGAGGGATTAAAATGGATAAAAGGGGAAAAAAAAATTTGCACCAACGGGACAAGGGGTGTAATATAACTGTTAGCTAACTAAACAAAGAAAGGGAGTGGGAAGGCTAAGTTTCAAAGGTGACTTTGAAGTAATGAAAATCCCAACACTTACCAAGAGCCGGTAAAACGCACCGCGTCAGCGAAGCGGCAAACGAGATCTGGGTAGTTATCGCCTAGCATCATGGGATATAGGGTTGCCTCGAGCCGGTAAAATTAGCTCTTGAGCTTTAGTAAGTGGCCGAGTCGGAGCCGAGGTTCGGCTCTGAACCCATCCAGCAAGAATGAAGGCGAGATTGACAACTTAACATCACTAAATATCTGAATCAATTGAAAAGGAAGACTGCATGTAGTTAGTATGAATGCATGGAATGTTTCATGTGTCAGCATTCTTCACTGGAATCATACCATATTTTGAGCAAAAATATAATCTGTTCCAGCATCAGAAATTTGAAAGCACATTGAGACAAGGTTGTTACACAGGAGATAAAAATGTAAATATTGTAATACACAAGTGCTTGAGAGGCAATGGAAGCCTAACCCACAAAGAATAGCAGGAAAACATAATGTTTACAGTGGCATCATCGAGTATTAACAGTTTTAATAAAGTAGAAACAAGAAAACAAGATAGTGTAGTTGAATAGAAAAGGACAAAAACAACATTACTGAAATGCTTACATCTTCCAAATACAAAGTTTTGTGCACTAAAAGTGGTAGTTATAACATGGTAAAACTCCCAAGCAGATACTAGGGAGACATGGAGCAAAGACACTCAGATAGTTCCATCAGCAGTAGTAGTAGGAGTAACTAGGCTTGTAAAAAACAGAATTTCCACGCATGCTACCAGTTCTGACAAGCTCATGTAAGCTATGAAGAAGGCAGTTAAGGGTGCATTTGGAGATGCTGAGAAAAGCATGCTTGATAAGCACCAAAGGCTGAAGCAACACCGATGTTATGAATTTTACTGCAGCCAGATGTAGGAATAGGGGCCATTCCTGCACCTTGATTTAAAAAAGTAAACATTTGTTGAAATTAGATATATATCTTTTCCCATATAAACTTAAACGATGTCGGGGACAAACATCCTCCTCATTGACTCAAGATGTTAAAAAAAGTATGAAAGAAAGATGCAGTGTGTGAAACAAATGGAAACAATACCAGTCTTGACACTCTCCTGCACCAAAACTGCCTTAGCCTAAGAAAATAAGCTGCAGTTGCAACCAAAATGGCTAAATCCCTCATTGCTTCTTTAAAATCAGCTGTCTACTGCACCTAATCCAAAAACAGGTTCTGTAAAGAGATTAAACATCACCTGACATCTTTATGGAAAAAAATAACCAAAACCAAGCTGAAGGGTTTAAAGCTGTCCTCCTAACCTCTATTTAGGACATAACTAACTCATTCGGAACTGCCAATAATGACTCTCAAAATTCTTTAAACAACCAAACTCAGTCACCACTCTACCCACTAGCTGAATTTGTAACCATTTTCCACTTTAGGGAAATCACTGTACAAGAAGCTAAGAATTTACTTAACAGTCTAAAACAATCCTCCTACAAACTCCCCATAATCCTCCATATTCTTTTTAAAAAGCTACAAATTATATTGCCAAACTTCTTAGTTTCCTCTACAACCTGTCCCCCGTTAAAACATTCAGTCATCACTTTCCAATGGTATCCTCCGTCATATCCCATAAAGACTGGCACCCCATTTCTATTCTGTGTCTATTAACAAAAATGTTTGAAATGCTTCTTTACAAACAACGGCTCCGACATATAAACAGCTACGGTATACTATCAGATAAACAAAATGGCTTCTGAAAGGCATTTATTACCACCACTGCTCTGCTCACCGACTCTAATTGTATTGCAACATGAACAATAGTTTCATTACTGATGGTGTATTTGCAGACGTCATTAGAGCTTTCAAAACAGTTAACCACGGCCTATTTAATTTTGGACTTTGAAATGGTTCCAGAGCTACTTGTAGAGCAGGTGTTTTCAAGTGCATTCAAACAAACGACAACCTTCCACATTGAACACTGGAGGCTCAGTAATAGGCTGTCTTCTATTTTCTTTATTCATTAATGACCTCTTTGCTGACCTTCCATGCTTAAACTTGGTACTATATGCTAATGGTATTCTCATACTCTAAGCTAATAAATTTCCTCATATTTTACAGACTCAGTTGTAACAGTCCTTCAACAAATAAATTGTTTATAATCCATAAAAAAAAGTTATACTATTTCTCCCTCATAAGCTTCTTCATTACCCACAATTGCAATAACAGACCAGCAGTCAGAGAGTATAAATACTTAGGAATAATAACTCTGGACTGCTCTCTTATCATCACTGCTTACACAGACATCATTACACAAAAAGTCCTCTCACAGCTGAAGTTTTGATATAAACTCTGCTAAATCTACTTACAACTGCTGGTAGGATAGCCATTGCTAAAAATATTCTCATTAAAAAACTAGAAAATGCCCTTCTTTTACTTACCTTCAATTCTTCCTACAATACTTTACTTAACATCTTCAGACCACCGAAAATAAAACTTGCAGGTTTGCTCTATTGGTAAGCAACTATACTCATCACTGCCTCTACCGAAAGTAAATTGGCCCACAGTAACTGAAAGGTTCACTTTAATCAGCTGACTAGTATTCAAAATTCTAAATGAAGGATACTGCGTCTCTTTAAAAAGACCCCTTCCCATCAGATAACTAAACTACTTCCTTAGGAAATTGTCAACCTGATCGCATCTGTGTAGACTATCCTTTAAAACAACATTTGGTGAGAGAGCCTTTTCAGTGATTGGACAAGCCATATTGAACAGTCTTCTGTCTGATCATAGAAGCAAAAAAAAAAACAAAGAAAAAAAAACACAGATTTCAAAGCAACCCTTCTAAGCAACTTCTTAGTGACACAGCATGTAAAAGTTTTATTGATAATGGCCAAAAATTGTGCTGTTTTGTCCTCCCTGTCTCTGATTTTTATGTATAGTTGTTTTTACAACGCATGTTAGATTTTATTCCTTTAGTGACCTTTTCTATGTACATATATGAATACAAGACATTATTTCTCCTTATATAATTTTATCTAACTATATTGCATAACTGTGTATGTGTACGGTATAAACGTTTGCTCTTGTGAGCCTGGGTCATAGCTGTAAAGGGTCTTCAGACCAGCCTACCTACCCGGTTAACAAATATAAATAAACAGAATAAAAATTCTCAAATTGTTTACCCTAAAAAGAAATTAAAATCCCACATGGCCCTTCAGCAAAGGCGAATATATAAAACTATGAAATGATGTAAGTGCTATGCATGGAAGAATAATCCAAAGTGGGAGTTTTTCTAAAGCAGGGGTGTCCAACAGGTGGCCCTGGGGCCACAGTCCGTCCCACTGAGCCATTTTATCTAGCCCTCGGTATATCCTATAACAAACTGTTTTGATACAACAGATACATATTGGACATGGTAATGTGGCCTCCCAAAGCTTGTCAGGTATGGTAACTGGCCCCTGAGCTAAAAGGGTTGGACACCCCTGTGCTAAAGGTACTACAAGTTTTAAACTTAAAGCCCTATAAGGCCATTTTATTAGGGGAAAAAGTGTCCATGTACATAATGTAGCAGGAGATTCAAAAAAGTACAGTTTTGTACCTACCATAAATGTAGATGTTCGAGTGCTAATACAGCTGCAGTCCTTACATATGGGTTCTCCTGCCGTCAGGCAGGTCCTCGGTCGGCCGAATTCCAAAGTCTAGGTCCGGCGTCGGTTGTTGTCGCCTTCTTCCCTGACGTCAGTGCGACAGGGGTATAAAAGACACGGCCGACACCATTTTCTTCAGTCTTTCTTGCCCCAGATGTCAGGTGCCCCCAGAAGGAAGGCAATACATAATTTATATTTCTATGTATAGTCATGCAATGCAATATAATCAAAATTCAGTAGTTGCAAGCAAATACACCATAAAAGGATAACCCAAACAGGTTGTTTGTGGAGGTGTTAGCCACTAGGCCTGTACCAAGAGGGGAAGGAGGGAGGGAAATCTGGACTGCAGCTGTATTAGCACTCGAACATCTACATTTATGGTAGGTACAAAACTGTACTATGTTCATCGTGCATACAGCTGCAGTCCTTACATATGGGTAGAATCCCAAAGCTACGCACAGGGTGGTAGGCACTAGGTGGAATTAGGAGGATCCAGAATGCCCTGCAACACAGCAGTGGCAAAGCCTGCTCTTGTTTTGGAGTATAAAGGTAGGTGGTAGTGTTTAGTGAAGGTATGCACCGAACTCCAAGTGGCTGCCTCCAAAATATCTTTGGTAGGAACTCCTCGGAGGAAGGCTGTAGAGGTAGCTGTGGCCCTTGTGGAGTGGGATCGGATGTCTGTAGGCACAGATTTACCATGAAAGGAGTAACAAAAACGTATGCAGTGGCCTATCCATTTTGAAATTGTCTGTTTGGAAATTGGCTTCCCTTGAGCTCCTACAGCATAGGACACAAAGAGTTGTTCTGATTTCCTGAACGGCTTTGTTCTGTCCAAATAGTAACGCAGCTGTCTATGGATGTCTAAGGAATGTAGCAGCCTTTCCTCTTTGTTTTGAGGATTGTGGTAAAAGGTAGGTAAGTGTATGGCCTGATTTAAAGCTACCCTGGATACTACCTTAGGCATAAATGACGGGTTGGTTCGTAGGGAAACCCTGTCCTGATGGAAGATGAGAAAGGGAAGATGAGAAAGGGCTGCACAGCCATGAGGGCTTGTAATTCCGAGACCCTATGAGCTGAGGTAGTAGCCAGAAGGAAAGCTGTTTTCCAGGACAAATATTGTAAATCTGTTGAGGCAGCTGGTTCAAAGGGAGGCAATGTCAATTTTTCCAGTATGTAATTAAGATCCCAGGCTGGGATTGGTTGTTTCCTTGGAGGTCTTATATTCTTAGCCCCTCTGAGGAACTGTCTTAAGAGTGGGTGAGAGAATAAGGGTGGATCAGTGTTGTATTCTGCAGAAATGGCTGAGGCATGGATTTTAATGGAGGAGAATGATAGTCCACTGTTCAGCAGCTCAGTTAGATACTGTAATATCTGAGGCAAATTCAGTTTTCTAGGATCCTGGTCCTTTTTCTTATTCCAAGCGCAAAACCGTTTCCATTTTGCGGAGTAAGCTTTTGTAGTAGATGGCCTTCTGGCTTCCAAAATGACATCCTGTACCTCCTTGGAGAGTAGGGTCTGTTGTGGTGTTAAGGAATTTTCCATGCAGCCAGATTGAGTGTTTTCAGCTGACTGTGAAGAGTTTTGTAGCTGTGCTGAGTCAGGAGGAGAGGCATTAGAGGTAGGGTCCAGGGAGGAGAATGTGTTAGGCTCCTCAGGAGTGGGTACCAGTGTTGTCTTGGCCAGTCTGGAGCAATCAGTATCATCTTTGGTCTGTCTGCTCTTGCTTTCAAAAGCACCTTGGGCAGTAGAGGAAGAGGTGGGAAGGCGTAAACTGTCCGTGCTGCCCAACTGAAAGAAAGGGCGTCCACTCTCTAGGCCTTTGGATGGAATGTCCTTGAGCAGAATTTTGTCAATTGGTGATTTTTGTGGGAGGCAAAGAGATCTATGTCTGGCCTTCCCCAGGCTTGGATTATCTTTGTAAACACTTGAGGATGCAACTTCCATTCGTGAGGGTCTGTCATATTTCTGCTTAGATTGTCTGCCAGCGTGTTTTCCATACCTGGCACGTACTGTGCTTAAAGCTCAATTTGCCATTCCAGAGCCCTGTCCCAAAGTGACATGGCCAGCCTGCATAGGGGGTATGAATGTGTTCCTCCCTGTTCCTCCCTGTTTGTTTATGTACCACATTACTGTGGTGTTGTCTATTCTTATTAATAATTGCCCTGGATGCAGGAGGTACTTGAAAGCTGTAATTGCATTTATCACTGCTAGCATTTCCTTTTGATTGATGTAAAGGTGCTTTTCCTTTTGGGACCATTTGCCCTGAATACACCTGTCTGTCATGTGTGCCCCCCAGGCGTAGTCTGAGGCGTCTGTTGTGATGACTTGTTTTGCTTGAGGTTTGCTGAGTGGTAGACCTGCATTTGTTTGGCATGCTTGAGCCCACCATAGAAATTCCTTTTGTAAACATGGTATTATTGTTTCCAAACTGTGACTGTGTTGAGACCATAGGTTTTTTAGGTACCATTGAAGTTTCCTCATATGCAACTTTGCGCATGGGATTAGAGGAATGCAAGATGCCATGAATCCTAGAGCCTGCAGGATTTTCCTTGCAGTTAGCCTGGTACAATTTGCTAGTATCTTGAAGTACTGAGTTAGTTGCCCCTGTTTTTCTGGCGTAAGATAGGCCATCTGGGTGTTTGTGTCCAAGTTGGCACCCAGGAAAATTATTTTCTGAGATGGTGTTAGCCTGGATTTCTCTTTGTTGACTGTGTATCCCAGAGAATTCAATAACTGTGTTACATAAGCCAGATGCTCCAGAAGTATGTGTTTGCTGTCTGCTTGGATCAGGCAGTCATCCAAATAAGGGTATATTTGTATCCCTCGAAGTCTGCAGTAGGCAATTACTGATGCCAGGCATTTCGTGAATACTCTGGGTGCAGTAGATAAGCCAAAGGGCAATGCAGAGAATTGATAGTGGATTGAACCTGCAAGAAATCTGAGGTATCTTCTGCAGCTTTGTCTGATTGGGACATGCAGGTATGCCTCCTTGAGGTCCAATGTTACCAGCCAAGACCCCATGCCCAGCATGGGAAGAAGCTGCTGTAAGGTGAGCATCTTGAATTTTGGTACTAATAGAAATGTGTTTAGGATGGATAAGTCCAAAATGGGTCTCCAATCGGTTCCCTTCCTTGGTACCAGGAATAGTCTGGAATAAAAACCTTGACCTTGCTCGTGAATAGGTACCTCTTGAATAGCTTTCATGTCCATGAGCTTTGAAATTTGTATTTGAGCCTCTGCCCTTTGATTGTGTGGCAGGTTCGGCATGCCTCTCATTTTTGGAAGAGTGTGAAAATGAAATCTGTAGCCTCTGTTTATAATGTCCAGGATCCATTTGTCTTTTGTGACAATATGCCAATTTTTTGAAAATAATGTCAGCTTTCCTCCCAAGGGTGCTGCCACTTGAGCCTTGTTTGGCATGCAAAGGGGAAAGTCATTGGGTTTGTTTTCTGTATTGCTGTGCATTGTCTTCGCCACCTCTTGATGCTGGAGGTTGCCACTGTCTGCTTCTATATGATCCTTGAGATTGTCCTCTGCCCCTTCCGTGTCTGTATCTACCTCTTTGGGGCTTGTCCGTGGCTGGAAAGGACCAGTTTTTTGTAGGCCAATTTCTACTAAAACGTGGTGGTTGTACCTGTAGAAAAGCCTTAACAGTTTGCATAGATTTAGCTTTCTCTTCCATTTTCCTTAGTATTTCCTCAGCATTGGTACCGAATAATACATCCTTTTGTAAAGGAGCATCTAGTAATTTAGCTTTGGCATGATCAGGCAGGGTTTGTTCCCTAAGCCAGGCATGTCTACGAATGACTGATCCTGTAACTGTAGCTCTACTTGAGGCCTCTAGAGCATCATAACCACATTGTAAGGTGTGCTTACCCAGTTGTTCTGCACTATGCATCATATCCTGCAACTCCTTCAGATCTGGTTGTTCAGGTTGTGACATTTTATTCTTTAATTGTGATAACAGAAACTGCTGATATTTAAGCATATGGAACTGACAATTTAAGGCTCTCATGGCTAGAGTGGCCGAGGTGTATACCTTTTTTCCCCACCTTTCTAAGGATCTAGACTCTCTTTCGGAAGGTAATGGATTCTTAGCAGTAGAGGCCTTCATTCCCTTGGGACCCTGAGAAATGGTTTCTGGGTCAGCATTATGGCTTTTGTACAGAAATTGGTGTGAGTTAGGAACTCTGTAGTACCTATCAGGCTTGACTGGGGCTGGAGGCAGGGAATCCGGGTTAAGGCAAGTCTCCGAATAAACATCATCAAGTATGTCCAAGACAGGAGGTATCGCCAGAGGTCTGTGCTGAGGTAGCAGAAGAAATTCCCTAAGCCTTTTCTTTGAATCTGAAAAATCCTGGCCTTCCCAATGGAAGTGTTCCCTCAAGGTATGCAAGGTTTCCCCGAATGAGAAATCCTCTGGGGGGGATACAGAAGGAATGGACTGTTCTGCATCAGAATCTTCAAAAGGGGAGTATGAATGCTCCTCTTCATCAGAATGTTCTGAAATAATGGAGCCCTGGTCAGAAGAGGGAGATTCTTCCTCCACCCTGGGTCTCTTGTCCGGTGGGGGTTGGGAACCCCTGATAAGAGTAATTAAATCCTCAGCCATTTTGAGCATCTGCGTTTTAGGCATGGGGCCTGTAGATGGGCCCTGTGCAGCAGGCCTCTGGGAGTGCATGGCTGATTTAGATTTAGCAAAGGCCTTGATGGAAAAGGAAGAAGAAGGTCTGAAAACACCATGGGTGGAAGTAGATCTGTCCACATTAAGAGGCTCAACACTCACAGTGGCTTCGGTAGCTGTAGTCAGGGTGTGGGCCGAGGAACCTGCGGTCTCGGTTACAGAGGACACCGCCAGAGAAGTGTCGTCGGTAGTCAGGGGCTGCGTAGGCACCTCACTGAGAACCGGACCACGTGTAGCCGGTTTTGGCATGGTGTCAGTGGAGACCGCGGGCCTCGTTTGTCAGTCTTTGTCCTTGTGTTTTTTGGACAAAACGGTAGTCGGGGTCTCCGACATTTTATAGTCAAAAGCTTTACCAAAAAAGTGCTGGGCGAACTCCGCCCGACGCTTAATAGTGCGTTTATTAAAGGTAGCACAAAAGTGACAGCCCGAGACGTCGTGGTCTGGGCCTAAACAAGGAATACAGAGGGAATGGAAATCCTTATGCAGTATTTGCTTCCCACAAGAAATACAATTGTTAACTTTGTCTGACATCGGTCTGAGGCAAGAAAAGTTTCCCCAACGGGGTACTTAGCTTTAAAGAAGACTTCGGTTTCCAAATTTTTGTAATTTCAGGAGCTGGCCGACCGGCACTTGCGAACTGCTCCTGCTTCGGGCACCGCGCGGCAAAAAAGACTGAAGAAAATGGCGTCGGCTGGTTCTTTTATACCCCTGTCGCACTGACGTCAGGGAAGAAAGCGACAACAACCGACGCCGGACCTAGACTTTGGAATTCAGCCGACAGAGGACCTGCCTGATGGCAGGAGAACCCATATGTAAGGACTGCAGCTGTATGCACGATAAACATCTAACTAATCTTAGAATGCATTATTGAATTCAGATAGGATATCTGAACATATGTACAAAGACATCCAAACACACTGTTTTGCAAAGAAAAAAAGAGAGACAAAAGTGGAATGTAATCAAAAGCAACAAACAGAAGCTGAAGTGATAGACTAACTGATGAAGGATTTATTGTGGAAACTGAGAGAGGCAAATTCCCAACATGATGAGTCAATAAATCCTCTGGAAATTGTACAATAGAAAAACCACAGCACTTTTAGACAAGATATACCAAGTGTAGAAGCTTCTGCAGGTGACTAGATTAACAATCTTGTTAGTATTCCACAGCAGTAGAAAGAGCAAAAAAAAAAAAAAAAAAAAAAACAGAGCAAAAAGGATGCTCCCAGCCAAGAAGAGAATGATGTAAGAGAAGACTTGCTTGCTTTAATTGAAATGGGCAAACATACTAAGGAAGACAACAGAAAGACACTACAGAAAGAGAAGAGCCAAGACCTGGTATTCAGAAAGACTCTTGGTGCAGTTGCGGCCTGCCAACCTCTTGATCACTGCATGTTTGATGAGCCACAATGCTCTTCAAGAATAAATATATGGAGGCAGGAGTATAAGGACAACAGGTCATTAAATGTCCTCTTCACAGCTGCAGCAAGGACTGCAGGAAGTGCAGGTAACACTATGATGTGGCTACAAGGAAACAGTATTAGTAGTGCTTGTTATTCCTGTCGCGATGGTCTCTGAGGTCCCACGCACACAGCAGCAGCAAGAATAACTTGTGTGACAGCCTTAAAAGACTATGAAGCATGTCCGCTGTTCTATTTTTTGACCAAATTAAAGTTTAGAAAAAGGGGAAGCAAGCAAGGGGTAGAACATCAGGTAAATAATTAAGGAATGATTAGGAGGGAGGATGGCAGGTTTCTCTAGGCTTCTGGCTTATACTAAGGCTCTTGGTAGACTTTATTTAGGAGCACTGGCCTGTAATGCTGGTGGAAGATTTGTGGACTCCTCTGCTCCACATTTGGGCGCTGAATTCTTTGTCTGCATCCATATTTGCTACTGTAATAGTTTGCTGAGAAAAATAGATGGAATTTTGCAGTCACACCTATTTTTGCATGTGGCAAATGGCATGCAGTGGGGGTCAACTCATTTGTGTGACTGGTGGAGGAAACGCAAAAAATAACTAGTGTAAGATAGAGGTTGGACATAGTAATTTGATCAGTGAAACATGCTGGCCCTGTTTTGTGGACAAGTGTGGTAGTGAACTATACATGATAGTGACTCTACTCTCAGTATGTGTTAACTGAGATTACAGATATGCCCTGAGAGGCAGGAAATCATCTGTGTAAGCGCACTCTTGCCAGAGGACGCTCAAGTTTGTGCACAATGCTGTGGGGAAGGTTGTGTGAAGTCTAGCCAGATTACATAATGTAAAATCTGACTCTCAAACTTGTATTTTGAGCCTTCATTTACATAATCATTTCACTTAGATCCTTCACTAGTAGGAGAGAAAGCACCGATCCTCATCATGCTATGAAGAAGAGTGAGGACGCACTATTTTCACTGAGCTCCAGAAATTGCTGACTTACACTACCTGCTTAACCTCTAAGATGGTAATTCCAAACTTCTACAGCTTAACCTACCTAACTACTGGATTTTGTACTTGCTTTGTTAGTTTGACTGACACACAAAACTGAGACACATCTTTTAAAGGGTTAGAGCAAAACTGAATTTAAAAGGGTAAAATTTTTTACACTTACTGCATTATGAAATCCAGGACTCAGTGATGCTTCGTTTCATGGCATGTGAAGCTCTGAGACACACTGCATATATGTTTCTGAATTGTTCTACCATATTGATTGGCCTCATTTATAGCTTTATATGTGGGTGGTGCAGTAATGCAGCGATTAGCATTGTTGCCTCACAGCAAGAGGTACTGCGGTTCAATTCTCAGCTGGGGTGCCTTTGATGGTGGAGTCTACATGTCCTCTCTGCATTTGTGTGGGTTTCTTCTGGGTGCTCTGGTTTCCTCCCACATTCCAACAACATGCATCTGGAGCATTTTTCCCCAGGCCTCCGTTGAAAATGGGATCTGTCCCAGTCAGACTTTCCTGGTAAACAAATGTTAAATAAATAAAATAAAATAACATTTGTATACAACATGTTGACATTTTCATGCCATTGTATGGTTATTAGAGAGACCAGTTTGCATAATGGTTAAGGTCTTCGCCTCCCATGCACAAGGTACATGGTTCAATCCTGACCTCTGCCCAATGCCTATTTAGAGTTTGCATGTTCTCCCTGTGGGGTTCATCTCACCTCCAAAAAAAATATTGAGTGATTTCATCTCAAAATCACCAATGAATGGAGCTGTGGGCAGCAGCACAGACTCTACATTGTGCCCTATAGGGGTAAGAGTTGTACAGACCAACCGCTTTGGGCAACTACTGTGGTGCACAGTATCTTCAAGGTAGGAGAACATGGAATACAGACTGTGCGCTGTGCCACTCAATAGTGTAAAATATGGCTCTAGGTGATTCGGACATGTTGACTAATGTCACCAAATGGGCATGACATGAGTAGTTACCGGTGATAAGTGCAATGAGGGCCAGGCCTACTCAAACCTATGCCAGGGACCCATGCTAATGGTGGAAGGGCTGTATGTGCCCCCTATTGGCCAGTGTGTGCCCACCATAAAGCTGGTCAACAAGCTACTGGCTGGCCAGTGTCTAGAAGCCCAGCCTGGGCTACCTGGAATAGCTGTGTTGAGTGAAAGCTGGACGTAAAACCAATCAACCTACTAACTGCTTAGTACTGACCTATGAAATGGCTTGATAAGTAGCCAACACATGGTTCAGAAAGAGAGAGTCACAAGATCACATACAAAAGTGGTCAACATGCAACTCAGGTAGACTTCCTCCTATTAAGGAAAGGTTACTGACATAGAATTAATGATTGCAAAGTCATCCCCAGCGAAACAGTGGACACACAGCATAAACCACTGGCCACAGTCAGCTACAAGCAGTAATCAGAGAAGGCTATAAGGTCAACAGAGACCAGGCTGAAGACCTAGAAGTTGACTGGAGAGAAAGTACAGCAGTTGTAGGAATTACTCTAGCACCCCAAGAGGAGGAGGAGGAGGAGGAGGAAATTGGTGAGGTTGAAGAAGAATGGCAGTACCTCAAAATGGCATGTGTGCGGATTACAGAACAGATATGTGGCTGAGCCAGATATGGAAATAAGATACATAAGAAAGCTAGTGGTGGAATGCAGAAGTCCAAGAAGTCATCAAAAGAAAGGAGGAGTGCAGGAAAAAGTGGGAGATAGAAAAGACCTCTAACAAAGAAGTTAAGAAAGGAGTTGCAATAGCAAAAAATAGGAAATTGAATGCACTCTACCAGCTTCTGGAAAATGACAGAAAGAAACTGTATCAGGTTGCAGGGCAAAGACAGAAAGATAAAGAGGATAGACACCCTTCATTACAGGTACCAGCAACAACCTGCTGAACAGTCTACAGGACATCAAGGGCAGAAGGAAAGGGTATTTCCAGCAGCTTCTGAATGAAGAAAACCTCACAGAAGCTGTACTGCCCCAGACACACCCCACAATGAGAAAATAGGAGGAGCCCACCCTAGCAGAAGTAAGAATAGCACTAAGGAAAATGAAGTCAAGGAAAGCAGCAGGATCAGATGAGGTCACAGCAGATGTGATAAAGATGCTGGGGGAGATGGGGAGAATTGGCTCCTGAGGGTACTCATAGCAGTATGGATAGAAATGCGTATTCCATATGACTGGATAATAAGCATATTCATGCCAGTGTACAAGAACAAAGGGGACATACACAACTCTCCCATTGCATGAAAGTTCTGGAGAGGGTGATTAATTAACGGATATGCAGAATGGTAGAAAGTAAGATGGGAGATGAGCAATTTGGATTCAGATCAGGATCAGGATGCAGCACAACTTACCCAATGTTTGCAGTGAAACAGATAGTTGAGAAGAAGCTAAAGATGAGGAGAGAGTCCAAATGACCATTCCACGACTTGGAGAAAGCATATGACAAGGTCCCAAGAAAGCTGATTTGGGCAGTACTGCAGTGGTTTGAAGTACCAGAAACATTAGTAGAATTAGTGCAAGCTATGTACAAGGACCCAGTGACTCCAGTTTGAACAGTGTTCAGCCTCACAGAGGGGTTCCCAGTGGGAGTTGGTGTGTACCAGGGTTCAGCTCTGAGCCCACTGCTGATGGACTACATTAGCAAACAGGTTGGAGGGTACAGATTAACAAAAGGTTGCTGTATACAGATGATGTGGCATTACAGGCAGACTCTGCTCAAAGGTTAAGTGAATGGTATGCAAAACTGAAGGCACATGGGATGAAACTAAGCACCGATAAGACAGTGGTAATGGCAGCAAACTGGAGAATTCAGAATATGGTGAGAATTGAGATAGAAGGAAAGATAGTGGAACAGGTTAATAACTTCAAGTATCTAGGAGGAGTGGTTGAGCAGAAGAAGTCTGCATGAAGAGGTCAAAGCTAGAATCAGAGGCATAGAGTCTCAGTTGTAGTGAATGACAGAAGAATGCCAAAGTTGAAAAGTAAGGTGTACAAGACAGTGGTGCAACCAGTACTACTGTATGGTACAGAAACCTGGGCAGTAATGGCAGAACAGCTGAAGAAGCTAGAGGTCAATACTATACTACTACTATCATGTACTATATGATACTATTTTTATTTGCCGGGTGCTGTTTGATGAAAGGTGACTGGTTTATTAACTGTATATTATTGTATTGAATGAATCTTTTAATGTTGAATTTTATTTACAATGGTATTTAGATACTTTCCCCTTTAATATTGTATGAGGAAGTGATGTCCTGTATTCTCAAAGTATTTAACTGCGGTCTCATTTATAGCTTATTGTCTGATGAAGTTCCAGTTTTAACTTTAATTCGGGAAGAAAGCGCTTACAAGTTTTATTTAAATAAACGTGGTTCTTTTAACCGGAATGAGCTTTTGGCTATTTTCATGGTTTTTGGGCTTTGCTTGCTGTTTGCAGTCTTTCTCGTGCTCACCGGATATCTTATTGCTTTGAAAAACATTTACTATTACGTCCTACCTATGGAGAACATGAAAGGTTCACTGCAGTCTTCTACCTCGGCTGGTGACCTCATGGTTTTAATACACCAGCTGATTGAGAGAAAGGACCAATTGGAGCAATCGGTGATGTTGCAGTTATCAGTTCATCCCATACCGAGCACCCTGGCTACACCTGATGCCTCAGAGAGTATGTCTCGCATGGATATTGCGAACACCATGTTTCCTCTCAGAGACCACCACTACGTACGGAAATACAGGTTAGTGGTATCTCGAATGCACATGATTTACACAAGGATATTGCTAGCAATTCAACAAGCAGTGTGAATGGATCTTTACTTGACTGGCTTGACAACAACAAGCCATGGAACAAGGGAGAATAATGCGGGCCACTCTTTTAACAACAATTTTAGTGAGTCTGATCGCATTTGTTAAAAATAAAAAAGCTTCAAATGGATAACAGTTATTTTAAGGAATGCATCAAAAAAAAGAATTGAGCCAAAAGGGTTACACATGTGGCATTACCCCACTGGTCTTGTTACCAATTCTCAGTTTCACAAAGACCTTATTAGACTCTTTGACCGGTTTGCGCTGGAATATATGTACATGGTGGTAAAATACAGCGAGGCACAAATAGACATTTTGGGGCAGGAAGTCAAGGTTTTGGACAGTAAAATCACACAGGACTCCTTATTTTCCTGTAATAAATTTGAGTACACCAAAATCTTTTGCTCTATTGAAGAGCAGATGGACTCAATAAAGAGTAAAAAGATGAAAAATATCTTAAGAGATGAAGAAGACTTTAATTCTAACAGTGCATACCCCCCTCACTCTCAAGACTGGACTTACAACAAAACACTGATTCATGAACATGAGTTGGACAACAACATGGACAGCCATGATTATCCTGATAACAACTTGGACGAGTCTTTTTTAGGGGAGGAAGAATTTCCCGCTCTGAGAAGGTCAGAGTGGATCAGAAACCAACACATTTAGAGGGGTCCAAATTATGGGAGACAACAGACACACAATTATCAGCAGGAGACCAACAGACTGAACAGAGGACATTACACGGGATCCTGGAGGGGGAAATGAGGGAGGAATTAAATTCTGAAAGATTGAATTATGAAGGGCTTAATAATGTGTATTGAAACTGTTAAATTTTTATTAACACCTCTTTCTATTCATTTGAACAATGACGGATATTTTAAGGTATATAATTTCACCAACACTGACATAAGTATTCACTTATGCAACTTATTGGCTAAAGGTTTTACTTGCACACCAAACAAACCAGCCAATTTGGTGCATACACTTATGGACTTAAAGCAATACATTAGGAAACTTAATTTGAATTTACTGGTTCATGGTGTTGAAAATATCATTCATCCCTTCAAAATTTTGAGTACGTATAACCACCCCCTATTATCCCCATTCTAGACACCTTTGAACGAGTATGTGAATTAGATATCGGAACACATTGTGAAAAGACCAACAGGCACACTACTAAGAATAATTTATGTTCTGAGGAAATAATAGAACTTGAATATCTTTCTTCCAATACCAACTTAAGGGTAATAAAACCAGATAAAGGGGGTGGTGTGGTCCTTATGTGGAAAAAATGATTATGATTAGAAAATGGAAGCGATCTTGGAGACATCAACATATGCTCACAGTTCAATAAATGAACTGAATGGTCCATCTAGAAGAATCTGGGGTTATTTACAAGACCTTTTTATAGATGGCCTCATTACGTTAGAGGAACATCAGTTTCTATCTGTTGAATATCCAATCACCCCTACTATTTTTGGTATACCAAAAATGCATAAGGACACACACCAGCCCCCTTTACGCCCAATTATGGATGCTAGAGGTTCCATTACTCATCCATTGGCTAAATACCTTGACTCGGAAGTCAAAGACTTGTTAAAAACTGAACCTTTATTGTGCATTGATTTTTGGGATTTTTTGAAAAAGATAAATTCAGTCACTTTCAATAGTTCCTACATTTTTATAACAATAGACGTAAGGGACCTCTACACTGTTATTCCCCATGACCTAGGGGTTCAATGGTTTTGTGATTACTTGGTAGATAAAGGGATGCCGCAGGATAGAATTAACATGCTTGAACAACTGCTTGAAATGGTCTTGAACAACAATTTTATTCTTTGAAATAGCAAAGGTCGCTGCTCAACTGGTGAATGCTCGTTCAAACAATATAAAGTCAATAAATAAAATAAAATAAGTGTTGCAGAACTGAGCGAAAGCAAGTTAGAACGCAAGTTATTTAACCATTAAATACTTTATTATAAGAGAGATTATAATCAAAGATAAGCGCTTTCACTATGTAGCTTCATCAGATCTTACATTCACTCCCAAACTCAACATATTATATATAAAAATCTTCTCAATTAATCAATTAGCCTTATTCATTGATGTCATCATTTAAAGAGACAGATAAACATAATTAAACCTAACCTACTACATATGTTATATATATTTTATATTTTACATATGTTATATATACATATATTTTATAATGGTTTTATTTATCCAGTGTATATCATTATATACATTTTATACTATATTATGTTTTAATTTAGTAGGTTAGGTTTAATTATGTGTATCTGTCTCTTTAAATGATGACATCAATGAATAAGGCTAATTGATTAATTGAGAAGATTTTTATATATAATATGTTGAGTTTGGGAGTGAATGTAAGATCTGATGAAGCTACACAGCGAAAGCGCTTATCTTTGATTATAATCTCTCTTATAATAAAGTATTTAATGGTTAAATAACTTGCGTTCTAACTTGCTTTCACTCAGTTCTGCAACACTTATTTTATTTTAACAATTTTATTCTGTTTGAAAAGAAATATGTCCAAAAAGAAGGTGTAGCGATGGGTGCAGTATGCGGTGGCATGTGTGCTAACATTGTGATGCTAGAATGGAAGAAAAGACATTTAATTGGATCCCAGTTCTTTCATAGGTTCATACTAGGCTATCTGCCCTAGGGCATTTATAAGCCTAGCCAGAGTATGTTTGGCTTTCGCCACCCATTTTAAATTAATTTTGCTATGCCCTTTTTCGAGGTTAGTATACTGTGCCTCTGTCTAACAGTGACACAGAAGTGATGCCCGGGGTAAACCTACGATCTCCCATCCACTCATCAAGATTCCTCTTGAAGAGAGTCAATGAGGGACTCTGCCTAACCTGGACTGGGATTTTATTCCAGAGTGAAGGGAGCCTCTGGGTTATGAATCTGTCCCTCCAGCATGTCCTATTTCTTTCAGTGCTGAGGTTCAAGTCTCTCGAGCGTGTAGCTCGATGGGATTTGGATTTTTTGAGGTGCAGCATGTCCCTTAATTCCGGGTTGGACATGGCTTTATACGTCAGGCACAGGTTGCCTCTGAGCAGGCGGTATGCCACTGAGTAGAGCTGGAGTTTCTTTAGCCGGGCAGCATATGGCATCTGTTTAAGCCCTTTGATCCTCTTGGTGAGGTACTTTTGGGGTCTTTCCAGTTGCTGCAGGTGTTTGGTAAGGTACATCCCAAAAGAGGCATTGTACTCTATTATGGGCCTGATGAGGGATGAGTAAAGAGGCACGATGACCTCCCCTAATCTAGATGTGAATCCCTTCATGATTAGGTGGGCTATATAAAATGTTTTTCTAACCACTTTGGCCACGTGGTTGTCAAATGAGAGATTGCTATCAACTTGGGTCCCCAGGTCCCTAATTACTTCTTCTGTACTTAATGGATTACCACCTATGTGGTAATTTGTGGGCACTTTGTTTTTGCCAAAGGGGATGACTATACACTTTTTGGCGTTTAGCTTGAGGCCATGGCTCTGGCACCAGTTGTCTGTTTCTATGAGGCCCTTTTGGAGGATGCTTGTGTCGGCTGGAGAGTCGATTATGGCGCCCAGTTTGCAGTCATCTGCGAACTTGGTCAGCTACAGTCCTTCTGTGTTGGCCTGTACCTCCGAGAAATATATACCGAACAAGAGAGGTCCCAGGACTGAGCCTTGTGGGATGCCACTTGTAACTGGTTTGGAGTCTGACATGGCTCCAGCAATTCTAACCATGTGGGTTCTGTCCTTGAGCCAGTTTGCAACCCATCTAGTGATATAGGGGTTTATATTTAAGCTGGTGAGCTTATCTATAATGCCCGAGTGGGGTATTGTATCGAAGGCTTTTGCGAGGTCCAGGTAGGCTGTGTGGACCACCTTCCCTTCGTCAATGGCCTTGGTGACTGTTTCAAAGAAGTCGACCAGGTTTAAGAGGCAGGATCTGCCCTTAACAAAGCCAAACTGGGTAGGATCCAGTGTCTGTAGGTCCCCAATATCTTTATTTATGAGGTCCATGATGATCCTTTCCATAGCTTTGCAGACCAAGCTAGTCAGGCTTATGGGGCGATAGTTTCCAGGGTCCGTTGAGGCACCACCTTTGTGGAGAGGGACCACTGTTGCTGTACGCCACTCTTTGGGTACATATCCTGTAGTAAGGCTGAGACTGAACAGTAGTTTTATGTTTGTGTTTAGCTCTTCTTGAAGTTCATGTAGGACGCAGCCCGGGACACTGTCTGGTCCCATTGATGCTGTGTTTTTTGCTTTGAAGAGGGCGGCTCTTACCTGAGAATCTGAGATGTCAGGGGGGCAGCACTCTGCTGGGATAGATATTTGCCCTTTTGGTGGGGGGGGGGGGGTTTGCACTGAACCTGTCAGCTAGGATGTTGGTTCCATTCTGCTAGTTGTACACCCATTTCCTGAATGACATTTTTATTCTTTGAAATGGACCAAAACAATTAATGAGCCCATCCCTTGAATATATAAGCAATTCGACTCCCTTTTTGACATTTACACATACTGTCAGTGAAATAGAAATAGCTTATTTGGACATTTTACTTAAAAAAGATGTTCAGAATAATAGGCTTGTGTCGGAAATATATCGTAAAGAAATCTATTCCAACAACGTTTTACATTTTACAAGCTGCCACCCTTACAATCAAAAAGAGGGGTCCTAAAAGGACAATTTGTTAGAGCAGCCTGAATGGTCACCTTTAAACACAATTTTTTGAACAAATGCCAAAAGTTAAGTGGAATGTTCTTAAAAAGAGGTTATCCACACCAATTAGTGGAAAATATCACGAATGAGGTTATTCTCAAAAGAGAAAATGGATACTTTATTCCCCTTTTAAATACAGAAACAAGCTGTAGTGACTACTAGATTTAATACAATCAGCTGTAGAGATACATAAAGAGAAGGCAGATAACATTTTTAGATCTTGTTTTTTTTAACAACCTTCTCTGTCGATGCATACCATATTAAGAACATTTTGGAGAATAACTGGAAACTCAACATGTGAAACTGATTTAAGGGGGACTTTCGGGGACAAACCTATTTGCGTTTTTTGAAAAGGGAACATCATCAAAACCTTATTAGAACATCAGGGTAGACCACAGCAAGTAGGGCATATGTATAAATGTGGCTCTTGTAGAATTTTTTTCTTAGATCTTGGAAGTTAATGAAATTACTATCAGTGGTATGAGGCTTAGGATTAAGGACTGATAAAGTGGTCTATTGTGCCTTAAGTGAATTTTGCCCATGCTTTTATGTAGGAAAAACTGAGCACAAACAATAGAATTGGAGAACACCTTAGGGACATTAGAGACCATTGTGAGTTTAATGCCTTGGCTAAGCATATTACACAATACACTGAACACAAATTCAAGTTTATTGTCTTGGAAACAGTTTGCCCCCCCCCCCACTCAGAGGGGGTGCATGGCCATACTTAATAGAAAAAGCTGAACTGAGTTGGCAGATGTGCTTAGATTCCACTCATTGGCCTGGGATAAAGGAGAGTTTATATATTACTAGCCTTTTAAAACTAAAAGCTTTGAATAGATAAAAATAGTGACTAAAAAACAACTCACATCTTGATTTATTTATTTTTATTTTATTTATTTTACATTTGTTTACCGGGATAGTCCGACTGGATACATGTCCATTTTCAGCAGAGGCCTGGGGAGAAAAGCTCCACATAGTCAAACATACAAAAGATTACACAAGAAGTTGGAAAACAATTTGAATATATATATATATATATAAAAGTGGTAATATACCTGATTTACATTGGTTTAGAAGTGTTCCCTAGACATACAAATGTTACACAAGAAGTTAGAAAACAATTAAAATATATAAAAACAAAGTGGTAATATATCTTATGTACATTGGTTTAGTAATGTTCCCTAGTAGGGACTCACAGTTCTCATGGACAGACACAATTACAAGTAAGATTGCAACTCACAGTTTGTCCCTAGTAGGGACTCACAGTTCTCATGGACAGACACAATTACAAGTAAGATTGGATACATAGCATGGTGATGTAGTTAGATATTATGATAATTACTGATTATGCTATTGTTTTATAACTTAATCCGGGTTGGTACATGGGCATAGCCAGTTCAATTTGAGATACTGTATGAGGTTTTTTTTTAAGAGACTTTTGGAGGATTGTAGGGTTATATAGTTTGGCAAGGCATCCCAGGTTTTGCCAACAAAGTTGGTGAACAGGGTTTCACCAGCTGAGTTATTAGCTTTGTGGGTTTGGATCAGTAATTTGTCGGCTGACCGTAGGGATCTCAGGTTGCTATATGGCTTAATAATATTTATAAGAGAGGGGGTATCTTTAGGGTGGTACAGAACTTTGTGCGCTATTAAGAGTTAATTGAATTAAGCTGGGCAGTTCTAGCCATTCTAGTCGTTTCAGGTTCTGGCAGTGATGGGTGCTATAGGTGAAGCCAGTGGTGAATCTGGCAATATGGTTGTAGGCATGGGACAGCTTACTTCGGTTTTATTGAGGTTTGAGAGTACAGGTGAGGCATATAAAAGCATAGAGAGTAGGTGTAATCAGGTGATTTCAGTCCTAGCCAGTGGGGTTAAGAGTGTCTTGCTTCTATACAGTGATCCAAGCTTCTTATTGATGGTCTATACGGTTTTGTTGACCTGTAGGTCAAATTTGAGATTATTGTCTATGATAACCTCTAGAAGTTTAGTGTGTTGATCTGGGGAGATAGTGGTGCCATTGTTAGACGTGACAGAGAATGAAAGTGTGGCAGCTGTACTAGTGGGAGTGAAGTGTAGAAGTTTAGTTTTATTGGGGTTCAGTAGTAGGCATTGGTTGGCAAACCAGTTCTCAATAGTTTTAAATGTATTTTGGGTTAAGATTTGTAGTTCAGATGGGAAGGTGGCTGAACAGATGAGAGTGGATTCATCTGCATATTGAATGCAGGTAGCTTTAAGGATAGCAGTGTGAAGATTATTGATAAAAATAGTGGGCCTAGTATGGAGCCTTTAGGTACACCAAGTGTGAGAGTTAGTTGACTGGACAGTTTGCCCTGCCATACTACCGCCTGTTGTCTACCAGTTAGGTAGGACTGGAACCATTGGATAGTGTGCATGTTGAGGGAAATGGATTTTAGACAAAGAATGAGAGGTTCATGGTTGACCATGTCAAAGGCTTTTGATTGGTCAAGGAAGAGAGCAGAGGTTAGCCTATTGTCAATTCTTCATGTCATTGATTATGCTGATTATCTCTTGCTTAATTTTTGTGGTTTGGATTTGATACTATTTTTATTTGCCTGATGCTGTTTGATAAAAGGGTGACTAGTTTATTAACTGTATATTGTTATTGTATTGAATGAATCCTTTAATATTGAATTTTATTTACAATGTTACTTAGATACTTTCCCCTTTAATATTGTATAAGGAAGTGATGTCATGTATTCTCAAAGTATTTAACTGCGGTCTAATTTATAGCTTATTGTCTGATGAAGTTCCAATTTTAACTTTAATTCGGGATGAAAGCGCTTACAAGTTTTATTTAAATAAACGTGGTTCTTTTATCCGGAGTGAGCTTTTGGCTATTTTCAAGGAAGCTAGAGGTGATGGAAATGAAGTGCCTGAGAAGGGTGGTAGGATGGATACTGTGGGACAGACAAAGAAATGACGACATAAGAGCAGAAGCCAAAGTAGCTCCAATTGCAGAACAGATCAAAGAGAACAGATTACGGTGGTTCAGACACAGGTGCAGAAAAGCAGAAGACAGCCTGGTGAAGAAGATTTGTGGCAGACAGGAAGAAGGTAAGAGGAAACAAGGATGTCCAGCAAAGGGTGGATGGATTGTGTGAGAGAAGATCTGCGACAGTCAGGCTTGGGTGTCAAAGAAGGCAGGAGTGTGGCATTGAATCGAGAGAGATGGTGACAACAGGATACTCCAACCATGTAGAAAAATGGGAAAAAGAGAGTTGATGACCTAGCTATACTGCTACCCTTGTGCAGACACCCTGTTCACGGTCACTTCTCATACAAACACTCTTACCACAGTGTAGCAAAAGTTTCTGAATCTGGTCCAAACTGTTAGAAGACTGATAAAACAGATGAGCACAGTAAATAAATGGGACTATTAAGAAATAATCAAGTGATGCAACAGAAATGACTAAAATGTACATCTAAACTAATAGCAAATAAAGTGCTAACACAAAAATGCAGAGTAAGAAAGGAAAGGAAGAACACAAGTAGAACGCCACTGTGGAAGCATCAAATAAAATAAAACATGTCATCCAAAACAGAAGATGTGATAAAAGCAACAGCCAACATGAAAACAGATCAGGATTTGTCTTACAACTCTGATAATAAACTTAACATATCAGTACAAGCAAATATCAATTTATATAGACTACAGAGACAAGTACAAAGTAGCAATATTGTTGACCCAAATGGCTTTTAGACAATTCAGAAAGAAACAACAGCAATAATAGTTATTAAGAATTAATACATTTTGGGGAAGTACTTATGAAGAATTATTAAGTATAACAAAAATGATGAACAGGTAGAAGAGGTAAAAAAATAAAAGCAATAAGAAGTGAAAAAAACAGAAGATATGAAATAGAAGAAATAGCTAATGAAAGTGAGACAAAAGTGGTCCCAAGGGCATTCTCAGATAGCGATCCTAGTGTGAAAGGGAGCATAGTCTAAGGAGGGATTAAGGTGGGCACTTTGAGCCACTGTGGAAGCAGGGCAATACATGAGCATGTTTCTACTACACATCTGTACCACAAGACCAAAGGACTGCATGGGAAAGGGAGATGGAGTTGGGCATAAAGGACAATACTCCTGTCGGATAGTATGATGGCCAGAGCCCTGGGATTCCTTTAAGATCCATGCCAGCCCCACCCAGCAGAGCAAACTGGTGGACAGCAGGCAATGGCAGGTAGACAGCAGGCAATGGCAGGTAGATCCAGTGATGGAGGAGGGCACTGGGATAGGGTGCCATAAGATGAAATGATGGACAGCAGGCAATGGCAGGTAGATCCAATGATGGAGGAGGGAACTGGGATAGGGTGTCATAAGATGAAGTGATGGAGAGCAGCCAATGGCAGGTAGATCCAGTGATGGAGGAGGGCACTGGGATAGGGTGTCATAAGATGAAGTGATGGAGAGCAGGCAATGGCAGGTAGATCCAGTGATGGAGGAGGGCACTGGGATAGGGTGTCATAAGATGAAGTGATGGAGAGCAGGCAATGGCAGGTAGATCCAATGATGGAGGAGGGAACTGGGATAGGGTGTCATAAGATGAAGTGATGGAGAGCAGCCAATGGCAGGTAGATCCAGTGATGGAGGAGGGCACTGGGATAGGGTGTCATAAGATGAAGTGATGGAGAGCAGCCAATGGCAGGTAGATCCAGTGATGGAGGAGGGCACTGGGATAGGGTGCCATAAGATGAAATGATGGACAGCAGGCAATGGCAGGTAGATCCAATGATGGAGGAGGGAACTGGGATAGGGTGTCATAAGATGAAGTGATGGAGAGCAGCCAATGGCAGGTAGATCCAGTGATGGAGGAGGGCACTGGGATAGGGTGCCATAAGATGAAATGATGGACAGCAGGCAATGGCAGGTAGATCCAATGATGGAGGAGGGCACTGGGATAGGGTGTCATAAGATGAAGTGATGGAGAGCAGCCAATGGCAGGTAGATCCAGTGATGGAGGAGGGCACTGGGATAGGGTGCCATAAGATGAAATGATGGACAGCAGGCAATGGCAGGTAGATCCAATGATGGAGGAGGGCACTGGGATAGGGCGTCATAAGATGAAGTGATGGAGAGCAGCCAATGGCAGGTAGATCCAGTGATGGAGGAGGGCACTGGGATAGGGTGCCATAAGATGAAATGATGGACAGCAGGCAATGGCAGGTAGATCCAATGATGGAGGAGGGCACTGGGATAGGGTGTCATAAGATGAAGTGATGGAGAGCAGCCAATGGCAGGTAGATCCAGTGATGGAGGAGGGCACTGGGATAGGGTGCCATAAGATGAAATGATGGACAGCAGGCAATGGCAGGTAGATCCAATGATGGAGGAGGGAACTGGGATAGGGTGTCATAAGATGAAGTGATGGAGAGCAGCCAATGGCAGGTAGATCCAGTGATGGAGGAGGGCACTGGGATAGGGTGCCATAAGATGAAATGATGGACAGCAGGCAATGGCAGGTAGATCCAATGATGGAGGAGGGAACTGGGATAGGGTGTCATAAGATGAAGTGATGGAGAGCAGCCAATGGCAGGTAGATCCAGTGATGGAGGAGGGCACTGGGATAGGGTGCCATAAGATGAAATGATGGACAGCAGGCAATGGCAGGTAGATCCAGTGATGGAGGAGGGCACTGGGATAGGGTGTCATAAGATGAAGTGATGGAGAGCAGCCAATGGCAGGTAGATCCAGTGATGGAGGAGGGCACTGGGATAGGGTGCCATAAGATGAAATGATGGACAGCAGGCAATGGCAGGTAGATCCAATGATGGAGGAGGGAACTGGGATAGGGTGTCATAAGATGAAGTGATGGAGAGCAGCCAATGGCAGGTAGATCCAGTGATGGAGGAGGGCACTGGGATAGGGTGTCATAAGATGAAGTGATGGAGAGCAGGCAATGGCAGGTAGATCCAATGATGGAGGAGGGAACTGGGATAGGGCGTCATAAGATGAAGTGATGGAGAGCAGGCAATGGCAGGTAGATTCAGTGATGGAGGAGGGCACTGGGATAGGGTGCCATAAGATGAAATGATGGACAGCAGGCAATGGCAGGTAAATCCAATGATGGAGGAGGGCACTGGGATAGGGTGCCATAAGATGAAATGATGGACAGCAGGCAATGGCAGGTAGATCCAATGATGGAGGAGGGAACTGGGATAGGGCGTCATAAGATGAAGTGATGGAGAGCAGCCAATGGCAGGTAGATCCAGTGATGGAGGAGGGCACTGGGATAGGGTGCCATAAGATGAAATGATGGACAGCAGGCAATGGTAGGTAAATCCAATGATGGAGGAGGGGACTGGGATAGGGTGTCATAAGATGAAGTGATGGAGAGCAGGCAATGGCAGGTAGATTCAGTGATGGAGGAGGGCACTGGGATAGGGTGTCATAAGATGAAGTGATGGAGAGCAGGCAATGGCAGGTAGATCCAGTGATGGAGGAGGGCACTGGGATAGGGTGTCATAAGATGAAGTGATGGAGAACCGAAAAAAATTAAGAAAGGCTTCTGTATGTAAAACACTGCAATAATACATTTAATTTGTTTAATTTACAGAACTGTCAATCACAATAAAATAATGTTAAGACCTGAGAAAGCATGTAGCAATTTACAATTAAAAGTTGTTTGCAGTGAATTGTGAATGACATGGAAGGAAATTTGAGTTAATGAATGTCAGAGATATTTAAATCCCGATGCCCTGATATGCAGCAAATTTTTGATCTTTGGATCTGCAGTGGTACCTATAGATGGAGTTATGTATACCAGAAGGAGGGGAATCCAGGGGTATCCTTCTGAGGAAAGGGTGCTAAACCCTTTTGAGGAGAAGCTGCTAGCTTTATTCATGTCTGTGTGAAAGGGGAAGATATTTTGGTTTATCCTGATGTTAGGTCCATGTAAGTGCTGTTCATTTATTTTCCCCACTTCCATAAGGGACTACAGCATCCAAAAGTAAAGCAATATTACTTTTGACTTGAACTATGAAAAGCCTGCAGAGCAGGAAGCCGAGAAGTAAGTATATTTAGACTGCAGACTAAACTGTTCGTATGAAAACTGCAATTTTTCTCTTTTATGGGCTTTCTTTATTATTTATAAACACGATTTTCAAACAAGAAATATAGCTCTAGCGACTACTTTTTTTTACAAATTAAACAATATCTTACGTTGGTCTTTTCAGCTGGCAAAAACTGGAATTTATTTATATTACTTTCCCAAAAGCTGCCTGCTTTTCCCGAGCCCTGTTTCCCTACAGGACTCAGTCTGCAGAGTATCAAATTACAGATGATATCGGCACTGTGTTAAAGGGACAATCGTAGTGCTCTAATTTTGGTCCAAGCACTACTGTGTACTGGGAGGTGCACTGTTTCCATCTGCAACACCCACTGTGCTGAGTTATCATCTATCTACTCCATCCCCTATCATTTACTCTGAAGTATCCTTTTCCATCTATGTTTATGTTGCCTTTAGGAAATAGTTATTTCCAATTTGCTCCACAAATTCTGCTTTGCAATTTTTAGTAACAGTTGTCATTTAAAAATTACATTATTTGAAATGTAAAGAGGTATGCATAACAGAAGTGAGTGCTGATGATAACTATGTAACCTTGGGCACTGTGGTATAAGATGTTTTAGTCTGTTTTTTGTTTAACAGCACTGGTGAATTGTTTTCAGCACAAATCTGAAGATTCATCCTCTGCATAAGAACTTTGAACAGCTCATTAGAGAAAAGAGACACCGTTATGTTTCTGAGATGTACTTTAGGTTATATTGTGGTGAATTAATCCCCGAGATGCACAATTGCAAACCCATCCCACTGCCATCCCATGTATACATTTATCACTCCCGCGTATTTGAAGATAGAACTAGGGCAGCACCATTTTGTACCATACAGGCATACCTCTCAATCCCTTAGAACAGAAATTTTGGACAAAGACAAACATAATGGTAGGATCATGGCCCAAAATCAGGAACAGATTTTAAATATTGCTTTATTAACGTAAGAACGTTGCTAAAATAACTATGTTTGCATTACTTTGCAATTTCTGAAAGATATGAAGTCTGAAACTCAAATATCTATGATTATTTGGTGATTTCAGTCCTCAATGATTTGCAGGAAAACTGCACATTTTATGAGAAAAAAAATAAGAGGCAAAAATCTTGACATTCTGCAAAATTCTGTGCAGCTGAGAGAGATGCATACATGACGCTTTTTGTAAAGGGAGGGCTGCCACCCCCTTAACACCATGCTGTGTACAATTTCAAATATTGCATGCAAAGCAGAAACAAAACATTTTTATAAATGCAGTTTTTATGGAGGTTTGGAGTAATATGCTTTAACAAAAAACAGAAATGTGATAATTAACATGTATACATGCTGTGTTTATTTGTGTAGCATTTTTTATGTGTGCATTATGTTACTTAACAGCATTATTATTATTTTATTTTGTAAATAATTTTTCCTCCTTTAACTTTTCTGTAGCAGACAATGTCAGTACAGCTTTTATATGTTGTCTGTCAAGCAAAACATGTTCTCTCCAGTATGTCAGTTACCTTGGGAATGCCCAAATGTATGCAAGCTTGAATAGGGATCAATACACTACAATATAAACATAGTTTATGTCCTGTATGTACGGTATGTGTGGTGCTACGGTAGCGTTGTCGCCTCACAATAAGACGTTATCCTGTTCGATTCTCAGCTAGAGTGTCTTCTGTGTGGAGACATGCGTGAATGGGCATACCTTCATTGAAGGTTGTGCATCAGGGCCGGCACCTCGGCACGTAAAAATCTACTGCCAATCATTAGCAGACCAGAATTCCACTGTGGCGTCCCCTCACTGGGAAAAGCCACAAGACACAACATGTCCGGTAAGTATTTTTCAATGAAACCCAGACACTCAAACCTAGTCAAGCAGGCAATCAGTAATCTATTCATTTGTTGATTTATTTATTTTTTCTAAAAACCCACCCAACACAGACACAGGTATATTTCCATGCAGCAATCCCTAAAACAGTATAAGCAGTATAAACAACTCCAAATTTTTTTTTGATAACCTGTTCAAATGGATGGTTCAATTGCTTATATAAACCTCCCAAATATAAACAAAACGATTCAACTTTTACAAAAATGACGAGGGTCACAATTATCCTTATTCAGGTCCCAATGCATTCTTGAATACTGCCACTATTTTTGTCCCTAGTCTCTCTTTAGGAGAAAAAAAAAACATGATATCTGTGAGTAGTCCAAGATACCAGAATAATACATTTCACTGCCCTCTCAGTGAAATAATTCTTTCTTGTTAACACCTCCACCCTCAAATGCATGTTATATATCATCAGACTGTGTCCAGTTATTCTCATACGTACTTTTTATATGCTGCCTATTTCTATTATTTAGCTTTCATTAAGTTATTAGGTAATGTGTCCTACCCTCTCAACCGCCTCCATCAGTACTATACATATTAACTAATTTTAGACTATAGTCTACCTTTATTTTGATTTCTCATACAAGCTATGCATTGTTATTTTCCTCCTATATCATGACTACACATTATTCATTTATAATATTAAGAAGATGCTTGCAAAAGAGCACACATTACTGGAATGGGGTGTGATGGGGTCTGCGGTGATGATACTTGCCTACTCTTGATATACTAAAGACACTAGCAGATGCATAGCTAGGACAGGACGAAGGGGTGGCTGTCCTTGGTATAAGGTGATTAGCAGATGTCAGTGCAGTATTGGCATTCAGAAAGGAATGCTAGTACTGTGTTTCCAGTCAAGGATGAAGTGCTAAAAAGCTTTGTGTGTGGTGTCCTAACTGCAGCAAGCTGCTGTTACATTTGTAGCAAGCGGTTAGCTAATGTTTTCGGTCAGAAGAGTTTTTTGTTCGTTTTATTCTCAATGTAAAGAGGACATTCCTCAACTTCAAAAGGGCATTTTTTTGGTCCTCAACTAAGAGTTGAGGAAGGAGTCAGTTAATGTAGCTAAGATTCTGGACATGACAGTGACTATTTCCAGTCAAACCAATGCAGTAAAAGCAGTTGAGTGGTAAAATCAGTACAATCAGTAACCAATCACTCCTATAACATGTTTCTACTTAATGACATCCTGCTTTGGCTTGTGTTTGTGTGAAAGTACCTGGATTTTAATCTGAGGTAAAACTACTAAGTTGTACTTTTGGATGAATATCTGATGTATGTCCTAATTTGCCTTTTTTTTTTATCTAAGTGGTCTTTCTTTAATAGGTATGACAAGTTTCTCAATGTAGGCTTATGTTCAGTGACAGTGAAATTGTATGTTAGCAATGGTTTTAACTCTTGAGTGTTGCTAAAATTTTGATTTATTACTTGATAGAAATTTTTACTCAAGTGAAACAGTATTAGGTAGGGATGCATAGCTGACTGTGTACAGTCAAAGCAGTGCGTGTGTGAGTTGGTATGTATACGTATATATGCAAGAGGGTGTCAGTGATACCACGACACATGGGCTGATAAGGAGAACACTAATGTAGGCAGGTCTCAGAGCTCAATTGAGAGCCAATAATGTGTTTTTCTGTGCAGATTTACCATGACTCTGAAATGAAGATTCTGCCTGTTGCAGTAATTGATCAACCCATATCAGTTAGCATGGGTGGAGAAAATGTCTCTGAATCTGTCATAGACTGAACATATGCCTGTCCAGACAACAAGAGGTTACATTGAGCAATGAAACAACAAACACGAGCACTACAGTTTCAGCTATCAATTAATGATCCAGTCATGAGTGTCCACCACCCTGGCAGTGCACATGATGTATGCATGACAGTTACAAGTTGCCTATTATAACTGTGTTGTGGGTGAGCACTTATGTACATGTTGGTGGAGTTTTCCATCTTTTATTTGGTTTATTTTCATTTCAGTAATGTTTGTAATACATTGAAAATATGCATATTATAATTTAAAGGTTGCACACTTTCAGAAAGAAGGACCTACTTAATTGGATGACCAGTTGCACTTGCTTGATGAAGCCCACCACTAATCAGAGGCTTGGTGTGTCATGTGTGCCCCAAGTTGTAGGAATACCTATTTACTACTACAACCTGTACCAGATCTGCCCCTCTGCCCCCCAGCATGTGCACACCCATCCTTCCTGCAAATTCTATTAAGCTCCTGAGCTACTAATCATACTTGGGTCACATGAGCCATAATCTGGGCTTTATCCCTCTGTGCCAGCAGAGGTATCTGTGATATACCAACTTTGAGCAGCAGTACTGTCTCCAGTCTGCACACATGAAAGTACACAACACTTGAATGCATTTAGTGCAAGTTCATCAGTCTGGAAAGCATTCATTTGTAATGCTCTGAGTAACCTTCCCACAACAGCAGCAGAACTATTGGGCTACAGGCATGAGATAGCATTGATGCATTCATCTCCTTGTAACCTATGTAAATAGTCTCTCCCTCGGGTCCACAGTTCTTCTGCAGCTCTGCACAGTTAGATATTCTACATACAGTGCTCTGATTAGTGACACTGACAGGGAGAAGGTCTTATTTTCAGCAGCAGTGTTCACCGTTAGTAGGCAGTTTGAGTACGTTGTGGGTTTTGATCAGCCAGTTCATGTTTTAATATAGTGGGATCACACCATGGAAAATAATGAAAAATACAAGAAAGACATGCCCTGCATGTTTATTTCCTTCTAGTTTTAGACTGTCATTGCCAGCTGAAGATCTGAATTTCAGATGGAGAACTACCCAAGACATCAAGAGGTGAGTTTCTTGCAGGAGTTCACACTAATAACAAAACCAGTGGAGTTAAATCCTTTTCATAAAGACACCTTGACACTGTCAATGCCACCTGTCTCTCTGAATTTTATTTTACCTTATTGGGTTCATAATATCATAGAATCATAGAAAATGTAAGGTAACTGGGCCCTGTGGATATTTTCACCTTGCCAATACCTACCCTAAGGACTAACAGGCCAGTTATGCCAGGGGTGAGTTTGTGGATACCCATTTAGTTATCCAACTCCTTTTTATAGGAAGAAAGTCTATTGCGTTGCTTAATTTGGAGTGAAAGCTTGTCCCAAAGAAGGGGTGGGCTACATATGATGAATCTGTCTCTCCACCATGTTTTGTTTAACTGCTGAAGCAGGTCAAAATCCATGGTTCTATAGTTAGGCTGCTCAATTTGTGGAGATATAAGAGGTCTTGTACTACTGGATCCCTGGTGGCCCAAAAGGCAAGGCACAGATCACTCCTAAGGAGTCTGTAGTGCACTTAATACAGGGCAGTGCTTCCAGCCTCTTTTGGCATCTCCTGTCTTTTAAGCCTGTGATCTTTTTAGTTAGGAACTTTCCAAATCTTTATAGCTGCCTGATCTAACTAGTAACTAGAGAGCAGTGGATTTAATGATAGGTCTGATCAATGTGGAGTACAACAGGATAAGAACTTCTTTGGATCGAGGTGAAATACCCCTTGCAATCAGCTGCATAAGGTAAAAGGATTTCCTGACCACTGTAGTAATATTTATTTTTTATTTATTTTATTTAACAGTTGTTAACTGGGAAAGTCCGACTTGGAACAAAGGCAATTTTCAGCAAAGACCCAGGGAGAAATGCTCCAGGCACATGTCTTTGTAATGTGGGAGGAAACCAGAGCACCCGGAGGAAACCCACACGAACGCATGGAGGACATGCAGACTCTGCAGAGAAGGCACTCCAGCCGAAAATCAAAACTGAGAACCTCTTGCTGTGAGGCGACAATGCTACAGCTGCACCACTTGTGCCATCCTACATGATGGTTAAAGGCAAAGGAATTATCTACCCATGTTCCAAGGACTCCCATAACACTTTCATTCGGAATATTCGTTCTGGAATGGGAACGAAAGTGCTCAATACTTGTATTAAAAATTGTAAACTTTTAACTGGCGTCCTGATGTCTTTCTTGATGGTGTTTGGCTTATCACCCACACACCGCTTGGCTGATGTCTCTTGTGATTTTCTGTACAGTTGTTGGGTTATTTGTTCTTGCCGCAAGGTTTCGTATTGTTTTTGGTAGTATGCTATAAGATGGTTTGAGGGATTGTTTGCCCAGTGCGACAATAATGCAATTTTATAGAGTTTTAACCCATTTTTTTTTTTGAGAAACAGTTCTTAATGTGTGAGTTCAAGTTGGCACATCTGTGTCTTGATGGAAATTTGAGGATCACACCTAGTTTACAGACAGCTGCAACTTGGCTACACAGAGATCCCCATTTGTAATTTGGAAATCTGTAGCGTAGATACAAAATAGTACGGGGCCAGCATGGAGCTCTGAGCAACAGCACTAGTCACCTTCATATCCTTTGCATACACACCTGACATTCTCAGCATGCAGGTTCTAGCCTTCATTTATTTTATTTTTTATTTATTTACAGTTTGATTACCAGGGAAGTCCACTGGGCCCAGAGAGCCCGTTTTCAGTGGAGGCCCTGGGAGAAATGCTCCATGAAACAGATAGATAGCAGTCCAATAAAAGTACAAGTACAAACACATATCAAATAATACAAAGCGTGAGCAATATTGCCCATAGTGGAAAAATATTGCGCAGATACATTTTAACAAATTCACACAGTTAAAGTCAAAAGCTATTTACAGAGTGTGAGAGATCATATGGGAATTAGCTATAGAAGGTTATAGCCAGCTATGAGGTGCTTAGGAACTCAGGCGGATATCCAACCAGGGCTTTTGTTAAAGAGTTCTAGGTAGGGACAATGCAGCTACATTTCCATTTGGAGGAGAGGTAGGTGTAAAGCTGAGTTTTGAAGTTGCTTGTGTTTGACATTGTCCGTGGTGTGGAAGGGAGAGAGTTCCATTTCTTACCTAAGGAGAAGGAGAGGAGTAGTTGTCCAGCATGACGTTTAGGTTTGTGGACAGTAATTACGTTTTGGTGTTCAGATCTGAGTGTTCTATTTGGAGTGTAAGGGGGAAGGATGTTAGAGCGGTGCATTTGGTTGGATTAAATATTAGTCTATGTGCTGTAGTGAGCTGGAGGAAGTCCAGGTATTTGTGAATTCTAACCACTTGAGGGATTGGAGGGTAACACAGTGATGAGTGGAATGTTTGGCTTTGGTGGCAAATTTAGAAATTTTGTTATAACGGCTTTCAGGTTTGGAAGTGATGGAAGAGGATAGGTTAGGTAGTAGCGGGGCGCCATACAGAAGGGAGGGAAGGAGGTAAGAGGAGGCCAGAGTATGCCTGGTAGTAGTAGAGAGGAAGTGGTTGTTCCTATATAGCATACCTAGTTTTTGGTGGATTTTCTTTATATTTTGCTGAATATGGATGTCGAACTTGAGGTGTTCATCTATAGTTACACCGAGTAGTTTGGCAAAGGGAACAGCTTTGATAGGAGAGTTGCTTTGACTACGGACTTGGAAGGAGTTTTTATCAAAAGAGAAAGATTTTGAGGGTGTGAATAGTAGTATTTTAGATTTGTTAGCATTGAGAGGAAGGTGATTTTGGTGCATCCAGATCTCAGTAGTTAGGAAGGCAGTATGAGTTTTAGATAGGAGTTCAGTGAGGTTAGAGGCAGAGGAGACAAGTGTAGAGTCACCTGCATATTGGATGACTTTGGCATTAAGAATAGCATAGTGAAAGTTACTGCTAAAGATATTAAACAGCACTGGTCCGAGGATGGACCCCTGTGGTACTCCAGTAGGGGTGGGTAAGAAAGGTGAGGTGCCTTTTTTCCATTTCACAGCCTGAGATCTATCTGACAGATAGCTTGAGAACCAGGAAAGAGTGTTTTGGGAGAGATTTAGATTTGAGAGGTGACTTAGAAGGTGCTTATGGGAAACTATTGAATGCTTTAGAGAGATCTAGGAACACGGTGGATAATAAGTTCCCAGAATCTCAGGCTTGATTGACAGTTTCTAAGAATTAGAGTAGAGCTTTTATGGTGCTATGTCCTGGTTGGAAGCCATGTTGGGTAGGGGTAAGAAGTTGGCTTTTAGTCAGAAAAGGCAGAAGTTGGAGGTGGATGCATTTTTCCTAGGATTTTGGAGATTGGAGAGAGAAGAGCTATAGGGTAGAAGTTTGAAATGTTAGTGTTTTGCCTCCCTTGTGGAAAGGAAGAATAAAGACATGTAACCATATCTTGATCGGTTTGGACCATATTTAGCTGCAGCTGCTGCTTATATTAAAATCTGGCACGGTATGTTTTCAAATACTTTAACTAGGTTGAGGCATGCTATGTGAACTGTCCACTGCTTGTGTTACTCTCTCAAAGAAGTTTTACCAGATATTTACCTTATAAGAGTTTTGATGTCATAATTAATTAGGTCAGTTATGACACATTCCATGGCTTTGCAGATCAGATTCTTCAAAATAATGGACATGTTGTCTCTGGGGTCAGTGGTGCGTCCACCCTTGTGAAGTAGCTTGACAACAGCTGTGCATCATACCTTTGAGACAAAACTAGTGGCTAAACTCTGGCCAAATAGCTGTAGGAGCAGGTCCACTACTGTGTGTTTTGCACTGTTTAACAGACAGATGAGTATATTATTATGTCCTATGAAGGATATATTTTTTGTTTTTGGATAGTACCTTTATCATATGTTCTTTAGTTGTGATGGGGGAGGGTATGAGATTTTCTAGGATACACAGGGCATTGTGCAGCTGGATTGGGGGTAAAATTTGCACAGAATTTGTTAGCTAGTAAGCTGGAAATGTCCACTTGAAAGTACTTTGTAGTGCTGCTTTGAACAGGTTCCACACAATGTTGGAAGTTATTCCTTTGTGTCTTAATGTAACTAAAGATGGATTTGCAATTGTCATTAGCTTCTGTCTATGTCTAAATCCTTGGGATGCCTTCATTTTCCCAACAGCGTTTTTCAGTTCCCTCAATAACTTATTAATGTTGACCTTGATTTGGGGACGTTTTGTTTTATTATACAGTTTAAGAAGCTCTTCTCCTTTTTCTTTTGTTGTATTTTTATTTATACAGGTGGACTACCAGACTGGTTTACTGTTAAACTTCTCATTATGTTTGGATCTGGTGAGGACTGCCAAGTCAATGCATTTATCCATGAGAGCATAGAATTTGCTTGTGTAACTACATGTGTCTTGTGTCAATGTTATGAGTAATACAGTTAAACTCAAATTTTGTGACTTCATCATAGAACTGAAGAAGACTTGTACATTTGAAGTCTTTGGATATTGTGATATTTACATCTGATATTTTTGGGAATTTGAAGGAAAATGTTAACAGTTTGTGAATGGATCAAACTATGGAGGGAAGTGATTATAGATACTGATGCCATATTTGAAAGGACCAGGTCAAGAATATTTTGTCCCTTTGTAGGTTCTTAGGTAGTTTGGTCTAGGTATTTTTTGTTTACGAAATCAAGGAATTATTTGACGTAACCTACAGTTAAGGTACATGTATCAAAGTTTATAGTCAAAGTCTCCTAGGATAATGGAACTCCTGTTAATTGGAAGTACATCTGGTGTATTTAGGAACCTAACATGGTTTTTTGGGAATACACATGAGATCCTGCAATATGCTGTGATCTAACATTTGGTTCTATTTAGCGTGATGTGGATCTCAGTCAGTAGTTCTATTTCTGGGTCTCTGAGGATCAGTCTCAAGGTAATGTGGTCTCTAACAAGTATGGGTTTTCCACCACAGTAACTATCATACCTAAAGGCATGATAGACAGAGAACTAGAGTGAAGAAGAAGTGCTTTCTGCATTTTAAACCAAACTTCTGTAATAACACATATGTGCTCCCAACTGCTAGGACCTCAAGATCAGACATTCAGCAGAGCCACTTCGATGGGTTCTAGTGCTTGACGTAAGGTTGGGTGATTGAGTAGCTGGACTATGTCTAAAAAGTACCATGAGGCCAACAAGAGTAAAAGCTACTATGCAGAAGCCCTGGAAAGAGAGGGGCAAGTTATCCCTGACAAAGCAAGTACGACAGTCTAGCACCTCCTCCCATGCTGATACATGCTGGATCCCCCTAGAATGACTTCAATTACATATCCAGTTCTTAAACCAATTATCATTTCCCTGTATTGTAGCAGAATTCATGGAGAAGGAAGAATTCTGCTCAAAATCAGTATCTTACCTGCATTTGTGACATGCATGGAAAGCTCTGTCTTGTTTCTCTGCATATCACTTGGTGTTTTATGTGCCAGGTTGTTTACACTCACTTGGATCACCACTGTGTCATAATCATATTTGTTTGGCTTAAGGGTCTTTAGGGCTGTAGATATGTCAGAGATCTTGGCTCCTGAAAGATGATTCATGGTCATCTTGTCTTTGTTCAGTCTCGTGACAGTGGAGTCAGTGTGTCTGACAATTGAGTCACCTTGCTGCTGTTAGAAGGACGTACAAGTCCGGTAGAATTGGAGGATTTAATACCTGGTGATCTTTAACTGTGATAGTGCTAATAGATGTTGTATTGTTTAATTTACACTGACCTATGTTTTTTATGGGTCTTGGAAGCTTTGACAGAGACTTTTTTTTTTTTACAGCATCAGCATACGACAGTTTGCCTGTGTGTTTGTGTAGAATGGTGTGGTAGTACATTTTGCTCCCAGGTTGTATTTGTGTGTGAGAGGGAAAACTCCAATTTAGCTACATACTTGCACTGCTGTCATGCAGATAGTGACGAGTGGCCAACAGGCAGTTGTTACATGGCCTGAGTAAAACAAGTGCTATGACACTGGCAAATGATGGTGGACAAGCTGGCTGGCTTTCCATTTTAGTCCAAGAAACAAGTAAAAAAAATTAAATATTTGATTTTTAAGAAAAATATTTAAATATTTAGTAATTTGATGGAATAATATATTTCTGATATTACGGGAATGTGACTTAAACGAGTTATAAATAGGGGAACCATATCAGTAGTGTAAAATGGATAAAAGTACTAAAGATATGATGAAAAAATACAGCTTACAGTTATCTAAGATAATACTGGGTAGGAATCTAATTTAATAAACACTGTGGGAATACAGCTTCAGTCTTTTATTGAATATGAGAATGACTGACTTGGGTTGTTTGCAGAAAATTTGAAACTGTGAGTCTGCTTCTGTCTAGTACAAGTTTGGAAGGTCCAGTACTATGTGGAATGGAACTCAGCTCTGTTTATCCAAACAGAGGTAATGAAAGAACCAATAGAAAATTAGCTAGAGCTTCAGGTAATAATACCTACTTTAATAATATAGTACTAATTAATTCTCTGCCACAGAACTACCACCACTGGCTCTGGGAAACAAATACTTGACCGAAACTATAACACCAAATCAGATATCAGAAACACTTTACCAATGCAGTAACAGCCAGACAGCTGTATAACCACAACAAAACCAGTTATTTATGAGGGAGGGGAATGAAGCTGGTAATAGGCTGCATCAATCCCTTGGAGGAAGGAGCCGTGTGTGGTGCACCAAGCCACAGATTGGTGTTAGGTTGAGGAGGCTAAATGATTTACTACTGTATTGTATTCCTGAGAAGAAGTATAGCTAAGATGGGGTGAAAAGGGCAGCCTCCGCAGGTGCAAGGTGTTGGCATTTCAGTGCAGATTGTTGTTGTCTTTTAGCTTTTCCTGGTTAGGGGTCACCACAGCAGAACTCTGGTCCGCTAATGATTGGCAGTAGATTTTCACGAATGCCGAAGTGCCAGCTCGACGTTCAACCGTCAACGAAGGCATGCCCATTTACGCATGTCTTTCGAACGCCCACCCAACAGCGGGGAGGACATGCAGACTCCACACAGAAGGCACTCCCCGCACTCCAGTTGAGAATCGAACGGGAGAACCTCTTGCTGTGAGGCAAAAATGGTACCGCTGCACCACTGTGGAAGTCATGTATGGAAGTAAATTTTGAGACTGCTGCACTGCTTGTAGCAAGCCGCAAGTATTTTGCTACATAAAACTGGGAACACTTTTTTTTTTTTTGCTCAACTTGGTCCAGAGTTGAGAGGTAGCACAGCACAGAGGACTTGGCATTCCTTAAGAGAGAGCTGAGAATGGACCTTTTTTTTTTAACTCACCAATTATGACTGTATCTGAGGAAACCAAAAAGTTGTTTGCTGCCAATCAGGATGCTTCCAGTGTAACTCGGCACAGAGGAAATACTGAAGTATGGATGTATTCATGTTACTGAGTTACACATAAGACTAAGGCAATATTCACAGGTTCAAGCGGTTTACTATTGAAATGTCGAACGGCACTACGTCGACTGTACTATAGTCGAACACGGAAGTTGTAATGTCGACGTCAGAAAAACAATCTAGGAATGGTTTTAACATGGGTCGAGGCAGGTGTTCAGTATTATTCAGATCTACAAACATCTCCCCTACCTCGACCCATGTTAAAACACAGTCCTAGATTGTTTTTTTGTCGTCGACATTATTATTTTCGAACTTCCGTGTTCAGCTATAGTTCAGTCGATGTAATGCCGTTCGACATATTAATAGTAAACCGGTTCAAGCACTAGGTCTCTGAGTGGAAGTCTGGATAATTTGCTCTACTGTCTAACATCACTTGTCATTTGTATATTTTCTCTGCTTCTACCGCCTTCTCTGTGTCCTTGGTGGGAATTCTAAATCATCTGTTTCACCGTTTTTGACTGGATACATAGACAATAAAATGTTTTTCTACTGAAAGATTTCTACCAAGTTTTGGCATGAATGTCCCAAAGTTCAGTCCTTGGCCACATTTTTTCCCCCCATTGTTTTCAGTGATGCAAGGAAACAGTGCATCATTTGTTCTTGGATCCTTAAGCACATAGGTTTGCCATATAAGGCCTTATGCTGTTATTTAAAACACTTAACAAGAACTGGAAAACAGATTTGCTACCCTGGAAACATAGTGCACACATAGCAAGCTGATGCTAAATGCCACCAAAAGCAAGACTGTTCAGTTTAGAGAAAAGAAAAACACACGTCAGTCATAAAACTGATGGCTGTCTGGCTGAACCACTGGCCAGCCATATCATTGCTGTGGTGTATAAGATATACAGGAAGCATTGATTGTTTTAAGGATTCAGAGATATTCTATTCCTCAGGCCAGTATCCACAGTCCTGACATTACTACTAATTCATGCAGTGGATGTTCTCACCTTCCTACTTCATTTTACCTTCCACCATTCCTAAGGAAAATGTTATTGAACAGCATGTTTGTCCCTGTCCGAACTAAATTGTCTCTCACTGTTGTGGTTTGTGTTCCACTCCAGAATTTTAACAAGTTGAGTGGTATGCTCAGGACTGACCTTAGGTCAGTTGGCCCCCTAATGCACACAACCTCACACAAACACACACATATCACCCAGCACCCCCCATCCTGGCCTGCTCACATCATCTAGATTACTTTTTCCTTCCTTTTTCTCACAGTTTGCCTTACTCTTATTTGTTATGCATTTATTCTAGACATTTTAGCACTACACAACAGTCATTTATAGTTGATCTATTACAGTTACTTGCTACAGTGCGCTTTTATCAGGTATAAGGTTCCCTGCAGAAATATTGCTTCTGACATATGATTTTCACATGCGCAGCGTATGCTGAAGTACTAGGATATGGGAGGTGTATACTTCCGCAGTGGTGCAGCGGTAGTGTTGTTGCCTCACAGCAAGGGGTTATCCCATTCGATTCTCAGCTGGAGTGCGGGGAGTGCCTTCTGTGTGGTGTCTGCATGCCCTCCCCGCAGTTTGGTGGGCATTTGAAAGACATGCATAAAAAGGTGCGCCTTCGTTGAAGGTTGAACTTCGAGCTGGCACCTCGGCGTTCGTGAAAATCAACTGCCAATCATTAGTGGACCGGAGTTTCGCTGTGGCGACCCCTAACCAGGAAAAGCCGAAAGACAACAACATGGAGTAAAGTTATTCCACCATCTTTCAGGCTGTGTATAACAGGTATCACTTATAGTAGGGAGACGGCTAGTGAGGGCAAGCTGATAACAAGAACCACAACTGTGCACTTTTAAAGTGACCTTTGCACAGATTCCTGCAGTCTTTATGGAACTGTGTACATTAAGAGGGAAATCAGAGTTAAGAAAAATAATAACAAAAGAAAAACTTTCAAAAGCTATAAATAAAAATTTGTATTTATTAATACAACCGATTCATGAAATACATTACATAGATGAAGAAACTTTGGGCCACCTAAATAAAGAAGTGACAAAGGAAATGCAAAAACATAAAGAGGAAACCTAGAGATTTCTGACGCATGGGAAAGAAAAAGAGATCTGGTATGGTGTAATATTTATGCAAAGGAGAAAGACAGGCTAATCAATACAAAAACGCTGATCCAACGATATTTGAAGAAAACCACAGTCAAAGCATCTGGATATGGAAAATTTCGCAATACAAAAAAAAAAAAGAAGAAGAAAATTTAGGAAGAGCATAGAAAAACAGGATTACTAAAGTAGAAGTTAAATAGAAACTGAAGTTATGGATTGTTTGCGAAGTGAAAGATTTAGTTTGGTGACTCAGATACAGGCAATGTCACAGCATGAAGGAATAATGGGTTCCCAGATTAAGGAGCAGCAGGTGGAGCAGGGAGCATCTGAAGAAGAGCTGCCCCATGGAAATGTTCTGGAGTTTTCTGTAGGAGACAGATACAAAAGTACAGCTGAAGTTGCACAGCAAGGAAAACATCAGGAAACTGGGGCAATTCTGATGCAGGTAATTTTGTGGAGTGATGGGCTAATGGGTTCCCCTATGAAGTAGCAGCAGACGAAACAATACATCTGAACAGAATATGTCACAAGAGGATCTTCTGAAACTTTCTCTAGAAAACTCACTCTCTCACCCACACCTCTGTTTCAGAAAATGTATGCTAACACAAATCCTAATAATTAAGAAAATGTGTTCCTACTTTGAGCGAATACAATTGGTATTATCTGAGATAAAAACTTAACGTCCATTCTCCTTGTAAACAGACTATTCCAGTAAAAAAGTCAGCATAGCTTGTAAAATATATGCAATATGCAAAGTACACTTTTTGGAGTTGCCTTGATGAAACATTTGCGATGGGATGAATCCAAAAACATTTATACTGTCACTTCCCAGCTGCCTTTAACACATGCATTTAATTCTACAGCAACCAACTCTTGAATAAATAGGTCCCAGTATCAGAAAAAACTGTCTCCGTTTTAATTTCAGACAGAAATCAGCTACTATCAAAGTTTCATTCTGAGTCTAGCCAAAGAATGTAATAAATATCAAGTCATAAGATATAGTTAATCAGCACAGAACAATTTTATTACAAGGAATGGCTGTGCAGCATTTCAAACACGGTCAGTAGGGAGAACACAGACAGTCTTGATCATTTTTAAAGGGAGTAACGTAAATGTTTCTCCAAACAAGTTATATAAATCATGCATGAAAACCAATACTACCTTCCCTGGACATACTAACATGCCAGTGTTTTTTGAACCCAATATAAAATAAATAGGTTCAAGCATGAAAATTGCACACCTGCCCAGAATACTGGAGGTGATCCAAGATTAAAAGCTATAATGTTATACTTATCCGAGAAGAAAGCTCATGCTGTATGGCATTTTAATCGATGAAAAGATCAAATACCAAGATACAGATGGATCCAAGCTCTTAACACCAGGGAAGACATTTTTTCAGTTAATCTTGTGATTTCATTTGCAAGTGTTTTTTTTTTATGTTTCCCTTAGTCAAGTTTATAAGAACAATATTTAAATTCTGTCCTTATTTTTGGTCGTCTGTAACCAATTATTTGCGGCTCTGTCCAGATTTCTTGTGGTGAGAGGTTGAGAGGTATAAGGTATACAAACCTCTTCTAACTAATGCTGCTGCCAGGGATCACTCTCACTCTTCATTCACACACACACACACACACACACACACACACACACACACACACACACACATAGTATCTTCTGCTTTCATGCACACATTCACTCACACACGCAGACAGAAACACACACACACACACACACACACACACACACACACATAGTATCTTCTGCTTTCATGCACACATTCACTCACACACGCAGACAGAAACACACACACACACACATAGTATCTTCTGCTTTCATGCACACATTCACTCATGCATGCAGACATAAACACACACACACACACAATCTCTTCTGCTTTCATGCACACATTCACTTACACACACAGACAGAAACACACACACTTTTTTCAGTTTCCTTTAATTTTATTTTACACTCGCTAAACAGCAAAAGTGCTGCATAGTGAGTGTTAAATAATGGCTCAATCAATCTCACTATTCACTCTCTCTCATACACACATGCAGTGCCCTGTTTTCACACACACATAATGGCTCGATCGCTCTCACTAGTCACTCTGTAATACACACATAGTGTCTTCTGTTTTCGCATACACACACTGGCTCGATCAGTCTCAGTATTCACTTTCTCTCATACACACACATTCTGCTTTCATGCACGCATTCAGTCACACACGCAGAAACATAAACACACTCATACACATACATACATACACACACACACATACACTTTACAGCAGCCTGTCAGACACGCTCCCAGTGACAGTGCGCAGCACGGAGTGACTTGAGGCTTTAAGAGTTTTTTTAAACCAAATTGGAATTACAAACTGACAAAAGCATCATTCATACCTACTAGTGCTACTGTTGTTACATCTCTCGCCTCTTAACAGCTGTGTCAGCATCTGTATGGCATTTCAAACAGGGCGCCAGCGAGAGGCAGCAGACAGTGGCTGTGCTAGGCAACTGAGATAGGAATTGCGAGCCCTCGGAGTATCAGGGATCTGAAAAGGTTTACTAATATTTTAAAAAATCTTGTGGCACACCTGTCAACCACTTGCGGTACACCAGTTGAAAATCGCTGCCCTAGATGACATAACACTGTCTGAGGTACCTTTAGCTGCTGTCATGCCCATAAGCAAGTGAGTCAGATGAAATAGGTTCATAGGTAGGTACTAGGCTATCTGCCCGAGGGCATTTATAAGCCTAGCCAGTGTGTGTTGGCTTTCGCTGCCCCATTGATTAATTAACTGAGCCTCTGTCAAGCAGAGCCAATGAAGTGATCCCAAGGGTGTACTTTCTGTTACCCATCCACTCGTCAAGACTTCTCTTGAAGAGTGTTAGTGAGGGGCTCTGCCTAATGTAGTTAGGAATTTTGTTCCAAAGCATGGGGAATCTCTGTGACAGGAATCTATCCCTCTAGCATGTTCTATGTATTGTTGTGGCGAGGTTTAGCTCACTAGAGCGCGTGGCTCGCAGTGACTTGGATTTCTTTAGGTGGAGCATGTCCATCATCTCTCACAATTAACATCAGAGACATGCAAGGTCTTATCTGCCCAGCAGATATGCTGTGACACAGATCAGGTCCAGTATACTATCACTGAGAGTCAAGTACAGGTGGTTATAGTGCTACAGGGTGTGTGTGAAGAAATTCACTAGTAAATAAGAGTGGTCGGGGCCAAAGACAATGCCATGATGATTCTTAGGTCTAGAATGGTTGCATCCATGTCAGCCTGTATCTGCATACTAGTGAGGACTTACCCGACACACACTGGGGACAGTAATGCATATGAATGAGGAAGTTTCTGCATACATGGTCGATATGTAGACCAGGCATTAGATATGTCTCAGCAAAGTGCTGCAGTTGAGCATGTAAATTCCCCCAAGAAGAAGGTAGTTAGGCCTTGTCAGACTTCCACATTACATAATAGAACCTCTCAGTCAAGGTTTTGGTCTTTCAGCACTATTAGGTCAATATCAAGAGTTTTCCTGCATCCAGTACATCTCATCATCACAGCAATTCAACATCAAGCTCATATGCTAGCTTTGCTCTTGATGTCTGGATTCGTGCCCAACACAATCTTTGGGAGACACTGCATATGGCACCTTTCGAATGTAACTCAAGTTTTGAACTGCAGTAACAGAATTTACTCACCATGAAAGCAATTTAAAAAATGGTATAGGTGACATCGCATCACATTTGTTTCCAGACATGAAATGCTGTTCACATATTCCTTGCTTCTGAAAAATGACAGAGGAAAAAAAAAAGATAGCTGCACAAATGACACATTTCATGATGGAAAACAAACTATATTTCCTTTACTAAGTAAATGTAGCTCCAGTAACGCATCAGTTAATTACTCAGACTACAGCCCTGCACTTTTCTCATAACAGCTGCTACTTTACAGTTCCTACAAGATCTGCCAGTATAAGTAGCACTTGTGCCACTGGCTAGTGACCACCATGAAAGTGATGATGGCTATTACCATTTGAGCCCCGTATGATATGAGGAGAAATATCTGATGTACAACGTGAGATGACCACGTACCATTTAGCATTTCCCATAAGTAACACTGCTTGCACCAGCTATTACCTTTGTAACTTTACACCACCAGATAGTGAATGTCGTGGCCCATAGTTGTGGACTTGATGCTGCCACTTTGCCCGCACAGTTGTGTATTGTGCACAAGCCTACTGGAGGGGTTGCTGGGCTGTCACTGGCAGCTGACACTATAGCTATTGTCACTAGTGGGACAAACAGTACAGAGATCTGCATGGCCACTTTAGGTTACTGGCTGTGGCAGTTGTAGTGATGCATGATTATTTTATCAGAATGCAGTAGGCTGTAAATGTTGTGCATACAGTACCAGGCTCATACTGAAGTGCCCCCAACCCATCTAGGTAACTGAAACAGGCTTTGAGCAGGCCATCCATTTGTTCAGTAGCTATTCCTTTCTGGAACAGTGTGGTGTTAAAGCACTCATCAGCAGTTCCTTGGGGGTTATTGAGTAGTGTCATTAGTGTAAGTCTGCGTGAGTACCCTGCAGCTTATGGAAAACAAGAGGGAGAACACATTACAAAAAATGAGTCACTAATATGTATAATACTATATAGATATTTAAAGAAATAGCTATGCTTAATAACGTTACAGTACTCTGTACTTAGCAGCTCGGTGACCATGGTGAGTCCTACCACGGAAGAAGTGGCAGTGTAATGTGGCAAATGTGAGAATCATGGGGACCAGTAGGATGCTGGGCTGATACATTTCTAATGCACCCCCTACATCACACACTATCTGACAGATGATGGAGTGGTAGCCCTTCCTGTTGTTGCACCTCTTCTTACATGGTGCATATGGGGCCTTAAAGCAACATGGGTTCAGTTTACAACACCAGGTAAGTCAGGTGAATATGCCATTCCATAGAAGGCTTGCATGCTACTGGATCTGTCCTTTGGTGACACTGGCAAATAGATATGCTCATCCATATGTGCCAAGAGTATATATTATGTGGAGGAACTACTCCAGTATCCCACAGAAGCAGCCTGTGAGATACTCAAAGTATCCCCAGTCTGTCTCTGAAAGGTCCCCATGGCAGGTATAGTGAAGACTATACATAACTCAATATCCACATGCACAGGAAGCGCACACATTCCCCAGTTCCCATTTGTGAGCCATACTAGCTCACACAAGCTCTTATTTTATCCCCGTCCACTCCAAACCTATCTAATAACCCCTGGTCAGCAAACTTCAGCTAAGGTATTCTATGCCTATGACTTTGTCTCCTAGACCAATGCGTGCCACTCAGTGCACTGGGTTACAGTATGGCAGAGACAAACAACTCAAAGATCGAAACAGCAAAGTTTCCAGCAAAACTAACCATCTTCACTGATTGCTAAGTGATTGGAAAACTGGCTGAACTGGTTTTCATACCCAATCAAAAACAATGAATCACAAATGGTTGGAATAGAGCCTCATTTCCATACATAATTTTCAGTTTTTCTCTAATTTCTCATTTGCATCGACCTCCAAAATCAGTTTTGAACTGCTGCACTTAAGCTGCAGTTTATGTCTCTAAATTATGCCATGTTTCCACTTGTATCTGACCAGCAGACATACCCACTGCACCTAAGAGCAACAACTGTGAATTCTACACCGAGTATTTGATATTAGAAGTTGAGAAGTAAGCAACACACTGGTCTGTAGGTCTTGTGGATTTCCATAACATATGACGGCGGCTGCTGTGACCTCAGCATACTTTTGTGGCATACATTACTAATGTGTTATTCACTTGACAACATTTTGGTGTTAAGCTGAGGAAGGGGGGGGGGTCATCATCTGCTGGGGAAATAGTGATACAAAATTAAAGTTTAACCTAATAGGCAAACATTCTCAAAATGTATGTGTACACAACAGAATATGAGTTATGACTCCATAAAAGTAAACTGCAACAGAAGTACATGCTCAGTATTTATATGTACACCAGTAGCATATGCAGTAATTTAATAATAAGCATATTTTGTATGTTTAGTACTTTTTTGTGCATTATTTGTTTAGTACATTATGCGGTATTAAATAATAGCAGTCATTAATTAGGTTTATACTGTCCAATTGCAGCCTTTTGTTACACTTAAAGTTTCAGGTTATCTTTTCTAACAGGAGCCCTAGCCATACCTTTCATCCTCTGAGCACAAGAAATCTGGACAAAGCCTAAAATAATGGGGGGGGGGGGACAAAGGACCGAAAAGAGGGACAGATTTTAAGTATTGCTCTTATAAATCTAGAAAGTTACTAGCTGGATCTGTGTTAACATGCATTTTTTTAAAGGATATGAAGTCTGAAACTTAAATCTGTTATTATTTAGTGACTTAAGTGTTCAGTGATTTGCCTGAAAATCACAATTTTTTTGAGGAACAGACCAAAACTATGAGACTAAAATCTGGACATTCTGTGAAAATCTGAACAGTTAAGAGGTATGTTGTATAATCCTATACTGTGAAAAAACAAAATGCTGAGTGCACATTTTTTTTATAACAGACCTTTCTTATCAGTGCCTCAGATGAGAACACATGGTGGGAGTATACAAAAGAAATACGACAAAAAGTTTGACATTATGCTGCACTAGAGTTGATTTGTTTACATATACTTCAGTTTCATGAACATGTCTATTTTAACTGATTTCTAACTGAACATTTGATGGGAATTTCTGCAATAGGTATCTGAATTATACTGTTTTAAATGGGCCAGGTATTATGTATGGGATAATTTCTAACATGTCAGAATATTGCCCCTTTAAACAGAGGTGGTCCTTCACATATTTTACTTCCTGTACTTTGAAAAAGCAACTGAAAAGGCCTGCAGTTCTGCAGTAGACAGAGGCTAATAATTGCACATATGCATAGTGGATTATTTCTTTGTTTTGCTTGAAAATCTAGTTATTCTGGATTGTGGGCTTTAGTACTGTGAAAACAGGATGTGATCCAAAAGAACCAAACCCTCCTGAGTGTAGACAGAACTGCCTCTTAATATGGTTCGGAGATCCCAGAGACTGAAACTGAGACAAACAAAGCAGGAAACTGACAGCAGAGAAAAAACAGTGACAAAAACTGTGTGTGTTACAAATGGGAGAACAGAACAGTGTTGTGAGGAGCACAGACAGAAAATGGATTTGTTCTGCCAAGAGGACAAGACTTTTATCTGTTTCCTGTGTGTCCCCAGACATTCCAGCCACAGTTTTGTGTTTCTGCACGAGGCAGCATGTGTGTATAAGGTAAGGGATGCTGTCTAATAACTCACATTAACACCCTTCCTCTATCAGATGTGCTAAATGTTCAGCTTTGGAGGTATTAAAAAAAATAGGAATTATAGTACAAACTGTCTGGCAGCTAAAAGGTTTATGCCTTTATATGCAGGTATAATATTTCCAAATGGTAAGAAAATATGTGTGTGTATGCTCATATATATACAAATTGAAAGCACATTTGGTTTAATCATATTTCAAAGAAAATTGTAGAGGGCTACATGCAGTCTCTTCTAGTGTAGTTTAGTATCTTAGGATCATAAGAATAACAAAGCAAATTAGTCTAGAACACAGATTTGCACCTTGCCAATGCCTACCTTCATGTTGTACCCCTGTCTCTAGTGATTCACTCTGTGTTGTGTTTTCTGTTTCCTTCTTGGTTCTTTGTGGTATTAGTATAGTTAAGTAAGAGGATGGGGAGTTGGGGATTACAGGGGGCTTGCCTCTTGCAAAAAATAAATCAAATTGAAGGAATATTTGTTTAATTTCATTGACTAATTTCTTGATGACACAATTCATCAAGTAGTAAGATGACCAAAGACCACTTTTGTCAAAGTGGTAAATGTGGAGTGTAAGGTCATCGCTCTTGGTTAGTAATGCCAAAACTTTCATGGCATTAGGGTTGAATGTTTGTATGCACATTTTTGCAGGTTAGGGAAACAGTAAAGTCTTGGGAAGGAAACAGATGTGTTTAGTGTGTGTGTGTGTGTGTGTGTGTGTGTGCGCGTGCGCACGCACTCTGTTGTCTTGTTTAGCGATACTGTCTGTGTGTGTGTATGTATGTGCTTTTGTCTTGTTTATTGGTACTGCTAGGGTAAGCTTGTTTAGTATTTTAATGTGTAGGGTTGGGACTACAGGTAGGGGTGGGAGTAGGGCTAAAGGTAGGGGTAGAACTAGGGATAGGGGTGGGAATAGGGGTAGGATTAGAGGTAGGGGTACAGGTAGGAGTAGGGGTGGCATAGGGGTAGGGGTATGGTTAGCAAACATGAGTAACATAGCACAGGGAGCAAAGCCACAATACTAACAGGAAACAATTTGTGTGACCAAATAAATTGTACCCATGGATCACAAAACACTTTCCCGAATAGCAGCACTGCACTAGACAAAAGGACAACCTACTCAGACACAACAAACATGCACAATACTAAATCTATCCCAGCACCCTGTCTACGCTCTAATCCTAACCCACACCCACTCACAGAGACAGTGTCCTCTTTGGATCTGGAAGACATCTCCTTGGCAATAAGCTGTGCTAAGTGGAATGACTTCCTGTCATTGTGCGATGATCCAAGGTGAGGCAATTATCAACCCAAGTACGAAGGTCTTTACTAATATCTTCATTGTGGAGTGTGATGTCATCTTTGTCATATAATGGGGAGGAGGGATGATTTAACAAATACAACTATATTATACTTCTTAGCATTTAATTTAAGCACTTTGTTTGCACAGCAGAGCAAGTTCTTATTGCAGGGCTTGGGTGTCAGAGAGTGACTCTGCAATGACTTCAAGTTTGCAGTCATCTGCAAACTTGGTTAGCCAGATGTCTTAAGTTTGTGGTTTGGAGGTTGGAAAGGTAAATGCCAGACTAAAGGGGCTCCGGCGCAAAGCCTCACAGAACATGACTGGTTACCTTCATACTCTTTGAGGCACTGCACTGTTATGGGTTCAGTCTTTTAGCCAGTTTGCTATCCCTCTTACCACATAAGGATCTATTTGTAATGCATTTAACTTTACCCTTAACAAAGCCAAACTAATGTCAGTCTTGGTAGATGAGATTTGTAATGTCATAGGTAATTGGCTCAGTTATAATGTGTTCCATGGCTTTGCATATGAGCTTCATTAAGTTGATGGGTCTGTAATTCCTGGGGGAAGTGAAGGGTCCACCATTGTGGAATGGCATTACCATTGCTATGCTTCAGACTTCAGCGATAAAGCCTGGGGTAAACCCTGGTTAAACACTTTAAGGAGTGGCTGTACAAGGGCCTGCTTGGTACTGCTTTTTAAACAGCTGGATGTATGATCAGGGACCATGGTAGAAGTATTGTAATCTTGGACAGCACTTTTAGGACACGATCTTGTTGTCTGGATGGATGTCTTTGATTATGCTGGAATAAGTGACTCTTGAAACTTAATCACAGGATTTAATGAGGTTTGTACATTGAAATCTTTGAATTCTGTGATACTGGTTTCTTCAAGTTTAGAGGTTTTAATAGACAAGGTCACTATTTTATGATCTAACTTAACCTGGGAAGGCTATATCGTAGTTATATCCCAGGCACACTGTGACACTGCCATTTAGCATTTGGTAAATATTCTTCCTCTACAGAATATATACTAAACAGCCTTAGCAGATGGTTTTCAGTTGAACTACCACAAGGCATTCTATAGCTATGTCAAGAATCTAAATGGCAATGCTCAGATCTGCTCTGAGCTACAACAGAATGGTATTAAATATACTGATCCCATGGACATTGCCAATATCCTGGCAGATCAATTCAGTGCCAACTTCAGCCCCCTCTCACCCCCTAAAGGGCCCATCTCAATACTGAAAGATTGCCAAATTCTGGTAATCCCAGCCACACAGGTAAAAACTGCACACTCCAAAGCTAAGAATACAGCATCCATGGGATCAGATGACATCCCGGGCTGTGTACTACAAAATGAACTGGCACCTCACCTAAGTGTCATGTTTAATCATAGTCTCACCTCAGGCTTCGTGCCCACTGAGTGGCGCACAGCTGTAGTTATCCCACTCCACAAGGGGGGATCCACCTTGGATCCTGGGAACTACTGTCCCATCAGTCTGACGAGCCTAATCTGCAAGGCCATGGAATATATTATCATGGAACTTATGAACAAAGACATTGGCAACCTTCACACATTGGACCCCACCCAGTTTGGGTTCGTGAAGGGCCGATCGTGTTTCCTGAACCTGATTGACTTCTTCGAATCAGTCTCCAGAGCTGTGATCTGGACCTCACCAAGGCCTTCAACACCATCCCCCACTCTTTAATCATAGATAAACTTACTAAGCTGGGCATAAATCCCTATGTCACTTGATGGGTTGCCAACTGGCTTACTGACAGAATCCACACTGTAAAAGTAGCCGACTCCAAATCCAGCTCCAGACAAGTGGAGTACCTCAGGGTTCAGTCCTGGGACTGCTCTTGTTTGGCCTAGATGCCAACACTAAGGGACTCTGGCTAACAAAGTTCGCAGATGGAGCCATGGGCTCAAGCTCAATGCCAAGAAGTTTGTAGTTATCCCCTTTGGGATAAAACCATGTACCCGTGAATTACCACATAGGTGGATGTACACTGAACACCGAAAGTGTGATAAGAGACTTAGGAACACAGGTGGACAGTCGTCTCACCTTCGATAACCACATCACCACAACAGTCTCAGGAAATCCTTCTATGTGGCACACCTCATCACTAAGGGCTTTTCATCCAGAAAAAAAGAGGTCATTGTCCCACTGTACTCATCCCTCATTAGACCCATCATAGAGTACAATGCCCCATTTAGTATGTACCTCACAAGACATCTGCAACAACTGGAAAGGCCGCAGAAACACCTCACTTAAAGAATCACAGGCCTAAAGCAGATGCCCTATGTTGACCGACTAAAAAAACTCCAGCTATACTCTGTCGCATATTGTCTACTTAGAGGCGATCTCTGCTTAACATACAAGGCCATGTCAAACCCAGAGCTGTTGGACATGCTACACTTAAAGAAATCCCAATCCATCATAGCCACATGCTCCAGGGACCTGAACCTTATCACAATGAACAAAACATGCTGGAGGGATAGGTTCCTGACCCAGAGACTGCCCATACTCTGGAATAGACTGCCCATACATGTCCAGCAGAGCGCCTCCTTGGCCCTCTTCAGAAGGAACCTTGACGACTGGATGGGAGATAAGAAATTTACCCCGGGGGTCACGTCAGTTGCCCTGCTAGACAGGGGTCCAAGGAAGTAAATATTGTGGGAAGAAATAGCCAGGGAATTGTTATGGCTAGGCTTGTATAGGCCCTAGGGCCGATAGCCTAGTACCAACCTATGAACTATCTCCATAGCTAACTACTGAACTAAAAAAAGCTTTGCTGTCAAGGATAGGATATGGAAAAATTCAAAAATTGAAATCTGAAACTGCTGGGGAACAATAATGATCAAAGCAAAAGTCAATTTCCTAAATCTAAGGCAAGCTTCATGACTTGAAATTTTTAAACACAGTGCCATAATTATTAGTGTAGTGTCATTTGTGACATATAGCAGCTGATTAAGTTAGCAATGCCATACGAAGAGTGTGATGAATGTAGCAACCACCCTGGGCACCCCATCTTGTAGGGGTGCTGAAACAATGTATATAAAAAAAAAAACAAACAAAAAAATTGACATCTTAAAAAGGGTCTATATTAAAAGACCAAAGAGGTGTTACAGCGAACACCTCTTGGTCGATAGTAATGAGCAAATGCACTAAAGTGCGAATGCTCAAAACAGTGGTTTCTTTCCCTGGGAAAGAAACCGCTAGCACAAACACACACTTTAAAACATAACGTGGGAGGCTTGCCCCCCCCCCCTCACATCCCCTAACTAAATATACCAACTCTGAGATCGCACTACAGTGAGGAAAGGGGCAAACACACGTGGATGCCCAAGAGATTTCTTTCCCAGGGAATGAAATCGCTATTTTGAGCATTCGCGGTTTAGTACGTTCGCCCATTATGTGTCGACCAAGAGGTGTTCGCTGAAACACCTCTTCGGTCTTTTAATATAGACCCCTTAAAAGCTGTCTTTAAATCATTTAGATTGCCATATAGTTACTCACTAAAGAGAGATACATTGTTTGCCTAGCAGTACTAATTAAAAAAAAAGGACCAATGGGCTGTTAGTTTTTAAGCTGTTTGTTACATTGTTTAGCTTTGAACAGGGGGATAAGTAGTCCTACTGCTTTCAAAAGTCTTTTAAACTGGGAACTCGCTTGTTTCCCCGAGAGGTTTTCTTCCAACTCCTCAGATGAGTATTACACATAAAGACATGTAGCCACTCTGTTTCCATACAACCTCATACACAAGCATATATGCACAATCTGAAGCACTGATCCACAACCCTTGCTATATAATAGCTTGAGGTATCTCTATGCAGATCGACTTTTTCTGTCTTTGAGATTAAGAATTTGACATTTGTATACATATGCTTGCTGCCTTCTGGGGATGTCCCCAGTGCAGCAGGCCTGCTGCTTATTTCCTTGCTTCTACGGCACAGATCAGAGTCGCTCTACACTGAAACTGAATAGATCTTGTTAAGGCATTTAACTTTACAACTCTGCCACAGCTACACAGTGGTACTGACATAACACATTAAGAAGCAGAGGTGTGATTGGCAGCAGCCCTGTGTAACATTTAATTGGAGCCTGGAGGGCAAGCAAGATTGTCATGATGTTGAAATGATGTATATCTGTTGTTAATGTAAAAAGAGGCAACAAATTAGGCATTTATGGCAGTTCCTGTCTTTTAAAAAAAATTTTAAATTCTTGAGTTGTTTTTAAACAATTAAATTTGCAGTATTTTATAAACAGCAGGGAGCAGTTAAAGGATTGACTGCTAAGGGTGCTGCGTTGCCTTGCTACAGTTCTGCTGGAAAGTATTTGTTCCTCTAATCTGTGCTGTTAAGCCACACCTGACTCGTAGTGTTCCCATGAACAACCATTATCTGTAATTAGTTTGTTCTAAATACCAAGAAAGCAACATATTGTTACGACTTGTGCATTTCATATGTATTTATAAGTATACAGAGCTACATAATAGTATTGTCTACTAGACATGTACTGTATTACCCAATGTTTGATATTATTCTGTTGTTTAAAAAGGCTGAGTCTTTAATGGGGCTGTTACAGTCCACTCAATCTACTAGTAAAATGACAAAAATATTGATGGCTTCTACTGAAAACTGCATATTTTATGTTAAATTAAATAAAAAATAATGCATGCTGTGTGTCCTTTTCAGTTACCAGAAACCTTTGATGATGTTGCTATCACTTTTTCCAAAGAAGAGTGGAAGATCTTAACAAAACAAGATAAAGAGCTTTACAGGGAAGTTATGGTGCAGAACTATGAAACATTGGTTTCATTAGGTAAGTACAGTCCAGTTTTTGGAAGTTGGATCATTTTTCTGAAAGTTATAAGTGTAATATGAAAATGATCTGATAGGATACTTCAGAAGTGTGTACTGCAGTTGGTAGGGGCAAGGTATGTCTTCCTTTTTTAATATCAAATTTTATTGCTATGTCTGACATCTCTCTCCCCTGTCTTCCTTTTTTAATTTCAAATGGTACTGACATAGCTGACCTATTTCTCTCTCTGTCTTCCCCTTTTCTCCCCTCTCCTCTCTCTCTCCCCACAACTCTCGTCCCCATGTTCCCTCTCCTGTTTCTCCCTCTTTCCTCTCTCCTATCCCTCTCCCCTCATCTCCTGCCTCTCCCCTCCTTTCCTCTCTCCCCCTCCTTTCCTCTCTCCCCTCCTTTCCACTCTCTCCTCCTATCCTCTCTCTCCCCCTATCCTCTCTCTCCCTCTATTATCTCCCCTCCTGTCCTCTCTTTCTGTCTTCCCCTCCTATCCTCTCTCTGCCTCCTACCCTGTCTCCTCCTCTCCTCTCTCTCTCACTTTCTCCCTCTCTCCTCTCCTCTCTCACTTTCTCCCTCTCTCCTCTTCCTCTCCCCACTCGCTATCTCACTCCTCCTCTCCTCTGATCTCTGTCCCACATCTCTCTCCTCTCTCTCCACCTATCACCTCTCCCTCTCTCTCCTCTCTTTATGTGTCACGCACGCTGTGGGTTACTATCTCTCTCTTTGTCATGCATGCTCTGTCTCATGTTGTTGTATTCTGTCTCTTGCTCTCTCTTTCTCTGTCACTCTCACTCTGTGTGTACCACTTGCTCTTGGTCTGTGTGGCACATACTCTGTATGACGTGCTCAATTTCTCTCTGTATGGCATGTGGGCAGTGTCTGTGTGTCGTGCGTGTATTGCATGTGCTTTCTCTCTGTCTGCAGCATGTGTGCTCTCTGGGTGCATGTGTCACGTATGCAGTGTGTGTGTGTGTGTGTGTGTGTGTGTGTGTGTGTGTGTGTGTGTGTGTGTGTGTGTGTGTGTGTGTGTGTGTGTGTGTGTGTGTGTGTGTGTGTGTGTGTGTGTGTGTGTGTGTGTGTGTGTGTGACAGAGTGTATGTGTGTGTGTGTGAGAGAGTGTGTGTGTGTGTATTTGAGTGAGTGAGTGTGTGTATTTGAGTGAGTGTGTGTGTGTGTGTGTGTGTGTGGTGTGTGCTCTTTCTGTGTGACCCATCCTGTGTTGCTCTCGCACTTGCTCTCTCACTCTTTGTCACTTTCTCTCACTGTCTTGCTCTCTCTCTCTGTGTTCTCTCTCTATTTCTCTCTGTGTCACACTTTCACTCTGTGTCTCTCTCTGTCTCTCACTGTCTCATGTTGCACACTCTGTGTCACATTATTTATTTATTTATTTATATTTATTGACATTTGTTAACCGGGTTTGTCCAACTGGGCTTGTGGCCCATTTTCAGTGGAGACCCGAGTAGAAAAGCTCCAGTAATACATTTTAAAACAAGTACAATTTTAAACAATATTGCTATAACAGAAGTTATAGCAAAATGATTCACATATGTTGGGATACATGCATAAAGTTAAAGTTGCATTAAAAAGAAGCTAAGTAACAATTTTACATTGATATAGTTCAATAGCTCAACAATGAACATTTTTTGTTTGTATAAAATTGTGCAAATGCATAGTAGACACATTGGAGAGAGAGGTGTAATGAGGTACTAAGTATGGTCCTTTTGAGGGTACATAAAGGGAAGGAAGACTAGGCAGGGTCATGGCAAGGGCAGGTTCTGGAATTGAGAAAATAAGCTTTTAGTTCATTTTTAAAGTGTGAGGTGTGGGAGATTGAACGTAAGTCAAGGGGAAGTTTGTTCCAAGCATGGGCAAGGGAGTGTTTGTAGAGTAGTTTGCCTACTGACCTTTTTGGGTGGTAGATATCAAGTAATTGTTGGTTAGAAGTACGGAGGGTCCGGGATGGGATGTAGATGGAGACTAAGGAAGATAGAGATGGACAGAAGGAGGGTTTATAGAGAATAGAGTGTAGCATATGAAACTGATAGCAGAAACTGGGGAAGTTCAAGCCATTGAAGAGAGTGTAAAGAAATGCAGTGGTGTGAGTTGCATGGGGAGTTAGTAATGCATCTGGCTATTTTATGGTAAGTCTGTTGCAGTTTGTTTAGAGTGGAGGCCTGGATATTGGTAAGAACTGGGGTGGCGTATAAGAGGGAGGGGAGGAGGAGTGCCTGGCCCAGGGTAAGTCTAGATTCAGGGGTTAGGAATTTTTTGTTGCGATATAGCAGACCTAGTTTCTGGTTGTTTTTTTTTTTTTTTTATACATTGGAGTATGCGTAGGTTGAACTTGAGTTTGTCATCGATAATGACCCCTAGGAGTTTTGTGTGGGTGTCAGGTTGGATATTTGTATTGTTAGAAGAAGTAATAAAAAAAGAGGTTTTGTGATGAGAAAGAGAACGGGGAAGGAAAAGTAGAAGTTTGGTCTTTTTGGGATTTAGGATCAACAGTTTGTGAGAGAGCCATTGTTCAGTGGATAGTAGGGCCTGTTGGTCAGGGAGTGTAGTTCAGGAATGTTATTTGAGATGGATATAAGTGTGGAGTCATCGGCATACTGAATAAGGGAGGATTCTTTGCATGAGGTGTAAAGATCATTGGTGAAGATGTTAAACAAAAGGGGTCCCAAGATGGAGCCTTGGGGAACACCAGGAGATGGGAAGGAAAGGTGGAGGATGAGAGCCATTTGACAGATTGTTCCCTGCCAGATAGGTAACTATTAAACCAGGCAAGTGCGGAGGGGAATAGGTAGAGATTTGCGAGTTTGGATAGTAGTAGAGGATGACAGACAGTATCGAAGGCTTTGGAGAGATCTAGGAAGAGACAGGAAATGAGTTTATTATTGTCTAGGGCCTCTGCAATGATATGAGTGAAGGAGAGGAGGGCAGTGGTGGTGCTGTGGTGAGGACGAAATCCATGTTGGGTAGGGGTAAGTAAGTGGTGTGTGAGGAGGTGATTGAGAAGCTGTGAGTGAATACATTTTTCTAATATCTTGGAGAGGGGGGACAGAATGGCAATGGGTCAGTAGTTTGAGGGGTCAGTGTAGTTTCCAACTTTATGAAGAGGGATAGTGAAGAAAGATTTCCAAAGGGTGGGCACAGTTGATCCCAGAATAGATCGATTAATTAGTACAGATACAGGATAGGCAATTGAGTCTGCAGCAAGTTTGAGGAATGTAGGAGATAGATTGTCAGTGGAAGGAGAGCAAGGTTTTAGCTTGAGTAGTAGAGATTTGATGTAAGTAATGGGAACTGGCTCAAAAGAAAACAAAGTTGTGTTAGTGACACAACTTTGCTCTGTCACTCCCTCTCACTTGCTCTCTGCATTGTGCTCACTCTCTGTGTGTTTTGCACTGTCGCTGTCTCTCGTGCTTGTTCTGTTTGTGTTGCATGCTCACTTTCTCTGTCGAGTGCTCTCTCTATGTCATTTTAGCTGTCGCTCTCTGTGTCGAGCACACTCTCTCTGCATGTCATGTGCGAGCTCTCACTCTCTGTGTCACACTAACTCCCTTCTCTCTACACCTCCTCTCCCCTTCTCTCTCTCTCTGTATGTTGCTCTGTGTTTCTGTGGGTGTTTGTGTGTCACTCTGTGTGTGTGTGTGTGTTGCTGTCTCTCTCTCTTAATGTGTGTGTGCCTCTCTCTCTCTGCGTATGTGTCATGCTGTGTTTGTGTGTTGCTCTCTCTCATATGTGTGTATGTGTGTGTGTCACTCTCTCTGAGCAGTTTTGAAAAAGTCCTGTCTTAGAACGAAAGCACTAAACTGCTACTTGCACTGCTGTACTTTGTTTTGCAAAAATAAATGGTTACATCTTATGCCTGAATGGAGTATTTGCTGATTTCCACCAAAGGCAGAGGTGTTTCTAAAATGTCGCTGTGTGTGTGTGTGTGTGTGTGTGTGTGTGTGTGTGTGTGTGTGTGTGTGTGTGTGTGTGTGTGTGTGTGTGTGTGTGTGTGTGTGTGTGTGTGTGTGTGTGTGTGTGTGTATGTGTTGCTCTGTGTGTGTGTGTGTCGTGTGCTCTGTGTATGTGTGGAGCGCTCTGTGTATATGTGGCACGCTCTGTGTGTGTCGCTCTCTGCATGTGTGTGTCACACTCTGTGTGTATGTCAGTCTGAGTGGCGTACTTCCTGTGTGTGTGTGGGGTGCATCCTCTATGTGTGTGTCTCTCGCTTTCTCTCTCTCTCATGTTCTCTCGGCCTCTTGGTGTCTTTCCCTCTCTCACTCTGCATTATACTCTATGTCACATGCGCTCTCTCTCTCTCATACCATTCTCTCTCACATTGTCTTTGTCGCATACTCTGTGTTACAAGCACATGTTCTGTGTTGCTTATGCTCTCTCTCTCTCTCTCTGTCACACATGCACACCCTCTCTCTCTTTGTGTCATGCTCTCTGTCTATCACATGTGCTCTCTCTCTCTCTCTGTCACACTCTCACTTAGCCGCTGTCTCTCTGTGTCATGCTATCTAATCTCTGTCTCTCTGTCGCACTGTCTCTGACTGTCATGCTCGCTGTCTCTGTCGCACTTGCTCTGTCATGCACTCAGTGTTACTCATTCTGTCTGTCATGTACTCTCTCTGTGTCATGCACTCTCTCTATGTGCCGTGCTTGCTCTCTTTCCCTGTGTGCCATGCCTTCTCGCTCTCTCTCTCTCTGTGCCACACTTGTTCTCTCTCTCTGTGCCATGCTTGCTATCTCTGTGCCACACTCTCTCTGTGCCGTGCTTGCTCTCTCCATCTCTGTCATCCTCTCTCTCTGTGTCACCTGCTCTCTCTGAGTGTCATTTGCACAGTGTCTGTGTCACCCTTGCCCTTCATTTGACATTGCTCTCATTCTCTTTTTCTCTGTGTCGCTCGCTCTCTTGCTCTCGGTGTCTCTCACTCTCCATTGCACTCTCTCTCTGTCACATGAGCTCTTGCTCTCTCTGTGTCACACTTGAGCGCTCCCTCTGTGTCACACTTGCTGTGTGTCAGTCTTACTCTCTCGTTTTCTGTGTCGCTCACTCTCTTGTTCTCAGTGATCTTGCTGTCAGTGTCTCTTGCTCTCCATTGCTCTCTGTCTCTGTCACACGAGCTCTTTCCCTGTGTCACTTGCTCTATTTCTCGCTCTCTCTTTCTGTCCTGCTGTCTCTCACTCTCTGTGTCACTCCCTCTCTCTCAATGTCTCCGTCTGTCTCTCTCTCTGGCATGCTCACTCTCTCTCTCTTGAGCTCAGTCCGTCACTCATTCTCTTTGTGTCATGCACTCTGTCTCTGCGTGTGTCACACAGTACCTCTTTGTATCACACACTCTCTCTTTCTCTGTGTCTCTCTCTCTCTCTCTGTGTCACTCTCTCTTTCTCTCTCTCTGTGTCACTCTCTCTCTGTCACTCTCTCTCTCTCTGTGTCACTCTCTCTCTCTCTGTGTCACTCTCTCTCTCTGTCACTCTCTCTTTCTCTGTGTCACTCTCTCTCTCTCTCTCTCTCTCTCTCTCTCTCTCTCTGTCACTCTCTTTCTCTCTGTGTCACTCTCTCTTTCTCTCTCTCTGTCACTCTCTCTCTCTCTCTCTGTGTCACTCTCTCTCTCTGTGTCACTCTCTCTCTCTCTCTCTGTGTCACTCTCTCTCTCTCTCTGTGTCACTCTCTTTCTCTGTGTCACTCTCTCTCCCTCTCTGTGTCACTCTCTCTCTCTGTGTCACTCTCTCTCTCTCTCTCTCTCTCTGTGTCACTCTCTCTTTCTCTCTCTTGTGTCACTCTCTTTCTCTCTCTCGTGTCACTCTCACTTTCTCTCTCTCGTGTCACTCTCTCTTTCTCTCTCTCGTGTCTCTCTCTCTCTCTCGTGTCTCTCTCTCTCTCTCTCGTGTCTCTCTCTCTCTCTCTCTGTGTCACTCTCTCTCTCTGTGTCACTCTCTCTCTCTCTCTCTGTGTCACTCTCTCTCTCTCTGTGTCACTCTCTCTCTCTCTCTCTGTGTCACTCTCTCTCTCTCTGTGTCACTCTCTCTCTCTGTGTCACTCTCTCTGTCTCTCTCTCTCTCTCTGTGTCACTCTCTCTCTCTCTCTGTGTCACTCTCTCTCTCTGTGTCACTCTCTCTCTCTGTGTCACTCTCTCTGTCTCTCTCTCTCTGTGTCACTCTCTCTCTCTCTGTGTCACTCTCTCTGTCTCTCTCTCTGTCACTCTCTCTCTCTCTCTGTGTCACTCTCTCTCTCTCTCTGTGTCACTCTCTCTCTCTCTCTGTCACTCTGTCTCTCTCTCTCTGTGCCACGCTGTCTCTCTCTCTCTGTCTCTCTCTCTCTCTGTGTCACTCTCTCTGTGTCACTCTCTCTCTCTCTGTGTCACTCTCTCTCTCTCTCTCTCTCTCTCTCTGTCTGTGTCACTCTCTCTGTCTCTCTCTGTCACTCTCTCTCTCTCTCTGTCACTCTGTCTCTCTCTCTGTGCCACTCTCTCTCTCTCTGTGTCACTCTCTCTCTCTCTGTGTCACTCTCTCTCTCTCTCTCTGTCACTCTCTCTCTCTCTCTGTGTCACTCTCTCTCTCTCTGTGTCACTCTCTCTCTCTCTGTGTCACTCTCTCTCTCTGTGTCACTCTCTCTCTCTGTGTCACTCTCTCTCTGTCCCTCCCTCTTCTCTCTGTCTCTGGTGCTTCCTTGAGCTATGTGTCTACATGATTCTTCTTCCTCTTCTCTTGTTGTTTATAAGTGGTCTGACTTGCATATGTAAAACCGTCTGGCATTTTCTGCTTTATCGTTCTATTACTGTGGTATTTAAGACCTTTTCTTTTCACTTTTAAACTTCTGTTTGACAGCTTTGCACAAAATTTCTTTTTGCATTAAGCAGCCAATCCTTAAGTAGTGTAGTCCCTGATAATGTGGTAATATCACCCTTTCTCTTCTGTATCCTAATAAGTACATATTGTAATGTGGTAGTCTCGCCTTCCAAAGTGGTAGTCCATTAATTTATATTTGAAATGTACTGTTTGTTGACAAAGTATGACATGTTTTACATATAAATCCCAATTCGCATATGAGAGAAAAGGTTTGTCTACATTAAATGACTTTCTTAGAATCACACAATATGAAAGTGAAGAATATAAAAAACAATGTCTAAAAAATCATCAAACTTTCAACCTTTTTTTCTGAAATATTAATCTACATTGTCATATGTATTTCTGATCTTTCTCTAGGTGTCCGTATAATTCAGACAACAGGTTGGGCTTCTGTACTACATTTATAGCTACAGCATTGCACCGTTTGTGTTGAGTGCTGCCTGTGTTGGCCTACAATGTATAACTAACCCCCTGCTACAGTTCAGAACTGCTGATACTGATGTTGTTCTTTTTTTCTTCTCTGTTTGTATAGAAGTACATGATAGAGAAAATGTGTGGACTGGAGGGATGGAAATGTTTGTTAATACTAAATATGTCAGAAGGAAGCAGGCAGCATGTTAAAAATGTAATAAATGTTAATGCAATACTGGGGCCAAGCAAATGCCTCTTTTATTTATTGTATTTATTTATTATATGGAGATGAAAGGTGTTTACTATATGGTGTGAAAAAGAAGATGCAGATGATGTAGAGAGAATGGACATGCACAAATGTGAACCAAGACGCAGTAATGCAGTGCCCAAGGGCATCTTTGGTTTGATTTTCCTAATTTATAGGATTAAGGAATAAGTGAAGAAAATACCGAAAACAATGCAAAGAAGATGAGATAGAAATGTTATTGTAGAAAATATAGAAGATAAACATTGAGTGGAAATGGGGTTAAACTTTGGGCAAAATATGTTAGTCATGTAGAGAATAGCTATGAACTGTACATAATTGTTGGAGAAGGGGAATTCAACACTGGAAAAGAGCAAAGTAGTAAAAAGTCAATAGGCGGAAGGGTAAGAAAAGGTAAATAAACATAAAAGTAGATAAAAGGAAACAAAGAGGAAATGAATGATGTAAAGTTACTAAATGCTAAAGTGAACAGTTTTAGAAATGTCATCAGGGAGCTAATAGTAACTGAATATTGCAAGGAGATGAAACCAGAAGTTACTTGTTACTTTGTTTATTAGATACAAGATGTACCAACGAGAAAGAGATAGCACTGATACCTTTTCCGGAAACAAGATTATATGGGCTGTAGGAAATGAAAATTATTTAGGTTTAGGGATTTTAATAAGAATTTAAAAAAATAAACGTTAGCTGCTACAATAATTATACCAGACAGGACAGTGATAAGTGATATAAGAAAAGGAGAAAGATGTTTAAGGTTATGCTTGCACAAATAAGACAGGGACAGTATGCCTGAGGTCTTAAAATATGTTTTGTTTACTATGTTTATTATTATGATAAGACACTTTAATTGTAATTTAATGAAGGAGAATGAGAAAGTAACATGATGTGGAAATATTGAAATAAGTTTTAAAATATAGAGGACTACATGTGAGAATGAACATATCAGAGATGGTTGTTCAAAATACATATAGATTATGTAATGTGTGCTAATGAAATGGAAGAAATAGGAAGAGGTGTAGAAATTTCTGACTTTACTGATTACCAACAGAGTGGAGAATAAAGAAATAAAAGAAGAAAAGGAATAAAAACTTAACTGATGAAGGTAGTAAGACAGAAGAAATGAAGCTGGAGTATAAGAAATTATGAGAGAACGTGTCAGTGAGGGAATTTTACGAAAAGTTGGTCTTCTTGGTGGGTAGTGTTTAAGGAAAAGTATAAGAAAGTATTTTAATGGCAGCAAATAGAATATAAAAGAAAATGGTATATAAAGAAATAATGGAAGAGCTTTAAGTAGAAATTGAGTTGTTTGTCTTTCGGCTTTTCCCAGTAAGGGGTTGCCACAGCAGAACTCTGGTCCGCTAATGATTGGCAGTAGATTTTTTTACAAAATGCCGAGGTGCCAGCTCGACGCCCAACCTTCAACGAAGGCGCCCATTTACGCACGCATGTCTTTCGAACGCTACCCAACCGCGGGGAGGACATGCAGACTCCACACAGGAGGCACTCCCAAGCCCAGCCGAGAATCAAACGGGAGAACCTCTTGCTGTGTGGTAACAACGCTACCACCGTACCACCGCGGCATTAAGAAAAAAGGAAAGAAAGAGAAACAGAGAGATGTATGACAAAACAGAGAAAGTTGAAATATATTAATTATGCAAATATTTTTATTAAAAGGTAAAAACTTGGAAGTGTCACCTTATTTAGTAAACAAAGAATGGATAAGGAAAACATTGAAAAATAGGAATGGTATGTTAAGTAGAACTGGAAAATATTGCTATGGAAGAAATGCTGAAGTAATAAAAAGGAGAAAAGAGTCAGCACCTGTATTGGCTGGACTAAGTTATGAATTTTACAAATGAATGGAGATGGAAGGAAAGACAGTTTTCTGCAAAGTTTTAAAATGTAAGTGGGAAAAGATGAAAGGAAAGACCTTAGAAATTGGAGATCCATAACTTTAGGCAATACTGATTATAAAATATTTACGAGAGTAATACTTCAGCACTTTTTGTATCTATGTTTGCATGGTGCCTTTGTTGTAAAAGGGAGAGATGTAAAGGAAATTAGTATAATTTTGATAGAAAATGAGAATATTAGTTATGGATGATGGCAGTTTATGTGCTTATGCAAAAAGTAAGACAAGAAAATGCTTACTTGAAAATTTAAAAAGATAGTTTTGCCTCACATGGCCATAATCATACTTGGGTGACTTTAATTGTAATTTAAGAAATGTTAGAGGGAAAATAAATCAAGATATTCATATTTAAGGACAAATGATAAAAACTGGAAATTATGCACTTAGGAAAAAATGAATGTCTACATATGAAAGAGGGAAATTCAGAAGATTTGGAAGAAATTAGAGAGAAAATGTATGAGGTACATTTTTACTGATCATTGTGCTATTAAATCACAGACAGATTAATAATATAGAAGATTGTGTTATAGATATAAAGGGTAACAAAAGACTTAAGTTAAATGGGAAAAGAGGATTTTTATAAAAAAGAAATGGAAAATTATGGCAAGATAATGCTTCAATTGTATATGCCAGTTGAGCTTTGGTAGGTTATGTTTTAGAAAAAATACATACGATTAGAAAAATATTTTGGAAAAAGAAAACTTGATTTAATACTTAAGCATGATGAACACATTTTGATGAGACTGCTAAAATAATTAAAGGGAAGAAAATATTTCAGGGAATATGAAAAATGTGTTTTATGTACATATAATGAAAATACTTATATAAGTTAAAAAGGATGAGGGAGAATGCTGTGCATCAACACAAAAGAGGGAATGGAGGTTTACAATATGAAGAATATGTCTGAAATTGAAAAATATATTCTAGATTTTTATAATGATGAGAATACATGAGAAGGAGAATTTTTAATGTTAAAAAAATAGACAACAATTTTTTTAAAATTATTGGTGAAAATATATTGATTTCAGGGAATTTAAAGACATGTTAAGGGAGGTGGTTAATTGAGTTTTCCTGTTTTACAAGGGGATGAAAGATAAAAAATGATTACCGTTGATGTTATGAATTCTTGGCTTGAAAAGGTATTTATGTAAAAAGGGTATGTGAAGGAATTATAACATTTCTGTTAAAAAGGGTGATAGAAGTGACATTAAGAATTAGAGACCTCAACACATTTTTTTATAAAACACTGCTGAAGTGACACCTTGACCCCATGTGCAAAATAGGAAAAAGGGGTTGAGGATGGATTGATTACAAAAAAGACTGATAAATATTGTATTTATAGATTTGAAAGCAAATGTATGAAAGACTATTATTGTGAAGTAGCTAAGTATAATGAATGAGGGAAGTAAAAGTAAGTTAGTGACTTGTGATGTAGAAAACACATGATCATGTAAAACATTTAAGGAATGTTACAAATTTTATATAATCCATACTAAATCAAAATTTCTAAGAGTTGTATAAACTGTATATAATAATTCCTATATTAAGTTGGTGTTTTTTTAGCAAAGGGGTTCAAAGTAAAAGAAGAGGAAAACAAGCCTGTCCCTTAACTGGGACTCTGTTTGCATAGGTGATGAATGAAATGATTTTGGAAGTTAAGGAGAATGTCAAAGAAGGAATAGTTTGATTTTAAATGAAGGTGAAATTCCATTGTTGGCATGCTCTGATAATTTAATCACAATAGTGAATGGCAAAGGTTGGATCAGAGAAGCTATTTTTGAAACTGAAAATTATATGAGTAAAGCAAGATTAAAATTTTAATAGGAACAAATTTAAAGGGCTTGGTGAAATTGTTAAAATTTCTGGGATCTATTTTTCCCAAGCAAACTTTTAGGAATCAAATTATTTCAGAACGGTAAAATTATGTAACAATGGAAAGCAATACTGGAAGAAGTGAAAAATATGACAAATATGTGGAAACCTTGTAAACTGTCATTTTAAAATGGATCATTTGATGCTTATATCCTGGGAGACTTAGATGTCTACTACAGGTGCTGTGTTGCTAGTAGTTTGCAACATACCTGCTTACTGCCACTTGTTCCAAAAAGCAAGTGCTTGAACTCCCCCATAGCTTGATCTCCCATTTCCTACATGGCCCCTGAACACCTGATCATACATCTCAACTGTGCAGATTTTCACATAATATCCAGATTTTTGCCTCATATTTTTGGTGTGTTCCTCCTAAAATCTGTACCTTTCTGGCAAAAAGCTGAGGATTGAAGTAATTAAATAATGACACACATTTGAGTTTGACTCCACATCCTTCAGAAAATTCATCCTAATGCAGAACCTATTATTCTATCAACTTTCTAAGTTTGTAAGAGCAATATTTAAAATGTGTCCCTATTTGGCTTTGTCCAGATTCTTTGCTCTAAGAGGTTGAGAGGTATGCACCTGATCCTGTAGAAATACATACTACTACTAGAACCTAAAGCCTAACTCTAAACTCACCCAGTTCCAGAACCTGATTTCTTGCTCCCTTACCCTAAACCTCCATTCCCATTTCCTAACCCAATGTCCGTGTTAGCGCCCTAAACCTAAAACTCACTTTCTGCTACATAAACATAAAATCTCCTCTCACTCCCTCCCAATGGCTGCTTGCCCAAACTTGTGTTAATTTATTAATAGTGGCCCAAATGAGCTGCCAAGAGCTAGAGTCTTAACTTTGAGACAGTGGGTTTTGAGTGCTTGGGACTTGGGCACCAATAGAACACCCTAAATTGGGTTACATAAGAAGTGTATTTACATTTCCTATTAATTTGGAATGGGAATTTCTTTTTCATTTTATATTGGGATCAAGGCTGAATCCTGTTTAAAAGGGGTATATTATAAATACATGATGGTAGTTTAGGTTTGATAAATCCAGTAGTGTTCCTTCCATCAATTCAATTATATTGGTTGTTGATGAAAATGAATTGTATATAGAAAGATTGTTTTGAGGTGATTTTGTGAGGAAATATCCGGGAAATGAATAATAAAAAAATGCATAAAGGTAAATGATATTATGAGACTTTAAAAGATAGAATGTGAAATGGAATGAAAGAAAAAAGCAGGAAAAATGTAAAAATGATGGGAAATGAATTATATTTTATGGAGTCTTATGCTGAAGAAATGACCACATAGACCAGCTGTAAAACCTAAGCAAATTCCTTTTTGAATATACCTCACAAGACATTTGCAGCAGCTGGAAAGGCCACAGAAGTACCCCACATAGAGGATTACTGACCTCAAACAGATGCCCTACACTGACAGTCTCAAAAAAACCCAGCTTTACTCCGTAGCATATCGCCTACTCCGAGGTGATCTCTGCCTAACATATAAAGCTATGTCAAACCCAGAGCTATTGGACATGCTACACCTAAAGAAATAACTCCAACGAAAAACACTTTAAACGCCAAAATATTTAATAAGGATAGGCTGGCTGAATCATGTGATTTTATTGGTGTCCCTACTTAAATGTTGATGAGATTCATTAAATCTTTTGGCGTTTAAAGTGTTTTTCATTGGAGTTATTTTGCACAGTCTCACAAGGAGTCTAACACCTAAAGAAATCCCAATCCCTCTGAGCTACACACTCTAGGGACCTAAACTTTGTCACCACAATAAAACGGACATGCTGGAGGGATATATTCCTGTCCCAGAGACTTCCACATTTATATTACGCTGTTGAAAACTCAAACTGTTGACAGCGTAATAATCGACACAAAAATGTCAAAACACCCAAACATCGAACACACACACAAAAAAAAAAAAAACACCCAAACACAACACAAATTTCTCTATGCAGGGGGGCAAGCCCCCCTGCACCCCCACACCCCCCACTACTTAAATATACCAACTCTGAGATCGCATTACATTGCAGTAAATGGAAATCTCCCCTTACCGAGATTTCCATTTACACTCGCGATGACTTTCGCTTTTGACATTTTGGTGCCGATAATATCCGCTTCGATATTGTCGGCCTTCGACAGGGAGAAATAGACCCAGACATCCCATACTCTGGAACAAGCTACCCATCTATGTCGAGCAAAGTTCCTCATTAGCACTCTTCAATAAAAATCTTGATGAGTGGATGGGAAATAGGAAATACACTCTGGGGATTATTTCTGTGGCTCTGCTCGACAGTGGCACAGGAAAATAACTTTCTTGGGTGGGATAAGCCAGGGAAGCTTGTTGGATAGGCTTACTTAGGCCCTTCGTGTGATAGCCTAGTACCTACCTATGAACCAATGAATCAAATGAAAGACACAATGAAATATATGTGTAATTTAAAATAATTGCTGGAAAACTTTTTAATCAATGTATCTATGAGAAATATGTGAAAAAATAAAAAAAACTTTTTTTTTAATTTGAATAAAGCCATGATTGTGTCTGTACTGTAGTTTAATAGGAAAGAAGGAAACAAACACACTGCAAATATATTTTAATAAGTTCAGATTGAAGTGTATAGCATATGAAATTTTAAGAATTATTGTTTAATCAAGTTTGGAAGGAACAACATGTTATGAATAAAATGGCTGGGAAGTAAATGATAGGGAAGTTAATATGTTTTGTTAAAATATAAATTAAAAAGTGAAATGTGTATTTTCATAAAAGATAATTTTTTGTATTGGAATATTTATGATCTGTATAAAAAGGCACCTACTCTATATTGATGACAGCCATGGGATATTTTACATCTACCTGAGTGCCTACCAACTCAGGCAAATGAGCCCTCAGTTTAGCTTCTCAATCAAAGGATGACAAACTCAGTAGTATAGCGCCCCATTGTGCTGCACTGTATGTATGCATGTGTCAGTATTGGAAAATTACTCCACCTACCTGGTGTGGAATTAGAACCCACAGCCATATGTACCAAAGGTTAGTGAGCTACCTATTGAGCTTCTGAGGCTGCTCTAAGGTGGGCATTGGGTTCCTCCCAGTGAGTTATCAATTAAGTGTTAGGTGTTTGGAAAGATAAACTCAGACCTCTTGGTAAATTTTGTTTGTTTGTTGAAGTAGAGACCACAGTGTCAAGTGTACCGGAGACAAAGTAGTTGTGTTATTAGTATAGGTGTACCATTTGGTGTAGATAGTGCTCAGAGATGAAGACCAAGGCATATCATGCTGACATAGTTTTATAAATTAGTTAATTGGCTGTTCTATTGGTTTTTACTTTTTGGAAGCTGTGTTGTCATTAGAATTTGTCTGTGGAATGAGCTTGCAGGTTCTTGTAGGTATCAACTTTTGTTTTGTGGAAGTTGTATTGTCATTAGAAATATGTTGATCAAAAGCTTGAAGAGAATGTTTCAAATAATTTTTGAACAGTTTCCTGTTGTTTCCACAATACATTTTGAATAGGGTTTAACTCTTACAAGGTAAGATACACAAGGAACTGTTCACTTTTACACTGATCTTCTTTTGAAGCACTCCAGCATCAAGGTAAGTTTAAATGTGCATGTTTTATCTGCCAACACTAAAACACAAAATACCTTATTTTGTACTGAAAACTCTGCATTTTTAAATTATTTTGTATACATAAATCTTCATTTAAAAGCTATTTGAAGTGCAGCAGTTATCAGGGAGAACATCCAAGCTTAGCTGGATTTGTGAACATAAACTGGCACTCTGAATGCCTTTACTAAAAAAATGACTCAATATAATAGAGTTAAGAGCAGAAATTATTAATATCAAATTAGAAATTAATTCTTTGAAGGCAGTGCATCTTTTCTAAAGGTATGCTGATATTTCTCAAGTATATAAGAACACAACATACTTTCAAAAGCACTCTAAATTTCTTTAAATTTAGAAAATGGAAGAAAAATATGACTTACTGATTGAAACAAAAGCATAAAGCCATTGTAGCTTTTCTTCAGATACATTTGTTTCAAAATATGAATGTAAAAAATATCAACATCTTTATTTCCTATTATCACTTCAAAACAGTAGTGTTAGAACAAGGAAAATAATTTAGTAACTTAAGAAAAGCACTCTGCACCAAAATCTAAGGAGAGTGTTTATATTTTATGAGTTTTAAAACAACCACAAAAACACGTGATTCTGTATTTCTGCAGTACAGAAAAACACAAATGTCAGTACCTTATATAGAGTACCCAGTAGAAAAAGCACATTTAATGCTAAATCTTACTGTCTTCGAAGAACCTTTCTACAATACCAGAGCAACACCTTTCTCATTCTCTGCCTAGAGAGGGAAAGACAACATAAAGATATCTCCAGTTTAACAAACAAGTGACTGACTCCTATCAAGGTCTTTATTAGAAAACTAAAATTCTTTCTGAGATGGACCTTACTGTAGCTTGCCTTCAGTTTCTGTAATAAATAGAAAACAACTTTAGATTAGCAACAAAGAAATGCAACATTCTGCTGAACCGTGCTTTCAAGAATATATCCATTCATAAGACAACAGGCATGACACAGAAGTGGATGTAATGAAAAAGCACAAGAGTTGCCTTCCCCAGCAATTTTTTGAACAATGCAATAATTGTTTCATGTGGTTTTATAGTTAATTTCTGGTGTGATAATATTTTATTTGCAACAGTACTTGTGACAGCCCCTCACATTGCACCAGAATGTGAAACTTATTGGACTACTTGATTTTATCAGTGAATGAGCACTGTGGAGCCTGATTTCACCAATCTGCCATATTACTTATGTGACTTCCATAATGGTAATGCTGCAGCACCTTATAGGCACCTCTGCAGCCCTTGCTGTGGGATTTCTGTGCCCATAAAGCACAGAATCTCTAGGGTTACATCAATTCTTAAAAAAAAAAAAAAAAAAAAAAAGACAGTAACTTAGTATGCTTTTCCTCACAGTTGGCTTGACCTTAGAGGTAATTTATTTAGAGAGGAAGAGTGTGGGAGAAAAGCCTCTGAGTGGTGTTGGAGTGCAGAACCCTATAAAATATTTGAAAAAAAACTTCGGCAAATTTAATTCATTGCCCTGGTCTACCAAGCAGCAGTAATTTGTAGACAGTGGGTGGTAAATTTAACTTCAGTAGGCCAAATTAGACCCAGGTTAAATTTTTCTAATACTCCACATGATCAGTTGGACACCAATTCACTGTTTAACTTTTACAAAATATTTACTCATTTCGGAAAATACATGGAATAACAGCAGAGGTTATGTTTAAATATATGACTATACAGTTATGAATAACATTTTTCAGTAAGTTATGACAGATCATAGATTGTTGTACAGGTATTGAGTGACAGTGGATACATATTACCCATTATTTACACTGGTGCATTAGGATTACAGTAAGTTAAATTAGTAAATTAATCACATGCTTGACTTAGTCCTCCTTGAGAGTGGAGGTTCACTGTAGAGTGGGAGCTGGCATGGAGTAATTATTGCAAAACTCAACTGCCTTGAATATTCTTATAACTCCTTATTTATTGCAAGCATGAGTCTGCTCTGTGGGACTGAATCTCCAGGCAAAGAAATGCCAGATGGGAAGGTCAGCATTCTGTTACCATTGTCTGGACTGTGGCAAAATTTGGATGCTTCTGTCCATACAGAAACTATTCAAGTATATTCTATCCCTCTTACCAGCAACCAGGTAGGGAAATTCATTGGGCCAGAGTGGTATAAAGGACATTTGTACTTTATTGTAATACTGTAACCTTTCCTCTTATAGATCTCACCCAAAAGAATCAACTAAATAAGGTTATTTGGCCAACGGCTTTCAAGTAGGCCGGCCAAAAGTTCAAGGAGGCCTTGAGTGGATCCCATGAATTAACTAGTCTTCATTACAGCCAAATGTTTCTTGTATGGATAGCTGCTTCAGATTACAGTTTGGGATCTGTACTTACCCAGGTCTCTACAGTGGATGGGGGCATCCTATAGTGCATCTCAGTTGCAAATTTTAAAGGTTCAACCTTACCACTGTGGTAGAAATTTCACAGTGGTAACAGACAACAGTCCTTTAAATTATGGGCACAACAGTAAGCATACTTAAATGGAGCCTGGGATTACAGTCCTAAGATATGACCATCCTGCACAGGAGCAGTGCCAGACTTGCCAAAAGCAGGTAGTATGTCAGGCAGGATATTTGGTAGTATAATTAAATGAATGTGCCTTAAAACCAAGTTGTGTTTATATGGGTTCCCGAATAAAATAGCTTTATTTCTAGGGGATGTGAAAACTTTATTAGACTTGTTTTTTTTTCAGTACAAAATGCAGCAAAGTTGCAAATATGAAACGCTGTGTAATAATGAAGTTGCATTTTCAGTGAAGATACAACTTTGCTTTTTTCAGTAAAGGTATGAAATGTGATAATATGAAATGTAAGCTGTACAGAACAAGCCACCTTTTGCTGTAGAAATTCAACAGTACTTTGAAAAGTGGAAATGTTACACAGACAGACACACACCAATGCACATGCACACACATATCCTAGCAGAATCTTGTGCTCCTTAAATTGTTACTTTCTGTGAAAGGCCACATCTTCTTATTCAAAAGTTAGAACTTTGCAAATGGGTAAATTATATGGACTTACAGGACAAGGTTGACCAAGTAGGGTGTGAAGGAAAAATGGGAATTTGCCTAAAAAGGATTAACTGAGTACTTCCCAGTACTGATGCATTCCAGGATAGCTTCTAAAGTGACTATTTAAAAAAACAGCTCAAAAGTTATTCTAGTGCTTTCTTTGCATGTCCTTTATTGTTGGAGTGTTTGATGGGTTTTTAGCAAGTCTAGGGGCAGTGAAGAACATCTTATATGCACTGCAGATGAGAAGAGAGAGAGACCCTGCTGCTCAGAGTTAGTGAATTAATGCCTATAAATGTTGCCTATTTGCCTTTTGCCACTACTAAATGGCAACAGAAGTTATTGGTAGGTAGATCATAAAAGTTATTTTAATTTAGTGGTAAAATCTTGTAGTTGTTAGTTTTCAACAAATGGCATAAGACAGTTTATATCATATACATTTTTTTTTCTGTGCAAATGAGTATTTGTTTATATATTTTATTTTCAAACTGTACTAAGTAAAGAAATTCATTATTATATCTTAAAAGGATGTGACTGGTAATTATTGATGTTAAGAATAATTGCACAAAAAACAATGAATCATAACTACTGCCATCCTCATTTTGGGGATAGAGACTGCTTACGGACTGCTGTTATAAATTAAAGTATGGCCATTTCATTTTATGTGTGCACAGTAATTGTGAGCTTGGTGTGTCAAACTAGTCTAGCTGGTGGCAGCAAATTAATTTTAAAGTAGATAGAAGAAGTAGCACTGAAACAAGTACACTGGCTCTTCCTGTAATACACTGAGAATGCTGAGTCATTTTTAAATACAAGATATAGTTACTTTTGGTAAGGTAACATTAATGAAACATAGTGGGCTTAGAATGATGGGTTCCTTGGAAGCCCAGTGTTCATGTATTTGCTCTTCTGATGTTCATAATGAATTTTGTTTGGGTGCAATTGTTGTTGTTGATATAGCTCAAGGAAGTAGTGCTGATTTTAGAAGCATAGGAGCACTTCATGTACATTATCTGAAAGTGGTAAAATGTAGGACTATCCTTGACAAACTAAGTTCACACAGCTTAAATTAACTTTATTTACTAAAATAATTAAATTTGGGGACTGTAGAGAGGCACTGTAAAAATCCTTACAGGGGAAACCTGAAATACACACAAGCTATTAAAGCTACAGTAAAATTAAAAAAAAAAAAAAAGCTTTAACTTTAAGACTTCCTAAAACTGTCATTGTCTCTAATTAAGATATCTTTCAAACAAATTAATAAACCCTAAAGTTTTCAGGCAAGATAATTTATTTTAATAAACCACTTCCTCAAGTTTTATCGACATAATTTATATTTACAAATAATCTGTAGATTTTCTTCCTATTCTTTCTCATGCAACAGAACTGGCCCAGTGACAAAAACTAAGAAATATTTTTTGTATGCCAGCATTTTGTTACTTATTCTGAGATACAGTATCAAGTCTGTTACGTACCAGCCAGCTAGCTGCGTATAAAATCATTTTTAAGGTCTTATTCATAAAATAGTTCCAAAAAAGGTTACTACAACAACAGGTTTGCATCAACATGCATTTTCTGAACAATAAGCATGAGTCTCTAATGTAATTATTGATTGATTGCAGTCTTCAGTGATTTAAACGAAAATAAAAAAAAATATGAGGCAAAATCAGGGCCAGTGGAGAGATGTGCTTCATACCTTCCAGTTTTATTAAGAGAAGAATACATTATTGTTGCTTTCAACATTTGTTAGGCAGCTGTATTTTTAGAAAGATATGGGGATTTGATAAAAACAGTATCTTCTGTACTTTATTTAATTTGGGCTTGTTTTTTTTTACTATGGAAATGTTTGAAAAATAAGCCATGAATGTTCTACTTGTTAGCTTACTAATTTTGTGAACACAGATGTGATATAATACCTTTTACTGGACCAACCTAGAGTTTGCAATTGATTGAGCCTTTGAGTTGGCATGAGCCCTCCATTGGGAGTTATTAAATTACTGATGTTAAATACAGTGTTTAAATATCCCCTTGTGCCTAGAAAGGGAATACACTTCATGTAGTTCCAATTGGCTAAAAAAGAAGTCTTGAAAAATGCTAGTGTGGGGAAAAACTGCAGCTTGAACTACACAAACAGACTACATGTGTGTGTGTGGGGAGAGAGAGAGAGAAACTAGAATAGGGTCATAAAATGCTATTAAAATTTGGCATTTTACATTAGAGTTACTGTTCACTTAGCAGAGAAGAAGACACTCAGTGTGACTGCTCTGACATTTAGTGAGGCAAAAAATTTCAAAACAAAAGACATACAGGGAATTTAGTTAAATACAGAGAAGAAACATAAGAAGTTATAATTCATAAGTCGTTAGTCTACCGAAAGAGTTTTTCTTGAATTTACTTTTATAGTTGCTCCTTGTTGGTATGTATTCCTAAATTCAGAAGTTAAGATCACAGAGAAGTGGTAACTGCAGTGAGCAACCCTGTGAGTAAATACAGCCTAGGTGATCAGAGTCCTCTAGGTACAAATAGAGTAAAGGAGTGGCTTACTTGTTAATAAAGGCTACAGGTGACCATGATGGATGGGTTGGGGGTGTAGTGTCCAGCCAAATTGGTGCCACCTGGTCCCCTTTTGGATACTGGGATCTCCCTCTTACTTTAAGATGGTTGAGAGGGGCTGAAGGCTGCATGGATGGCCCCTTGGTTCATCAAAGAATCTTTAAAAAAATTGAACTGGTTGTTTCCAGTTGTAGAATCCTCTCTCACTCCCAGTGAGAAAACTCCTCGACTCTTCTGTACTTCCCTTTTTCATTTTAAACTTCCCTCCCCTGCAATTACTCCATAAATGATATTTCTGTTAACCTACCTGATTACTTACCTCTCTTCTCTCATTTTCACAGGGTCGTACTCCTTAACTCTGTAAATGCTTTCTGAGGCTCTTAACTCTTTCTGGTGCTTGTACAATAATTACATACATCCCATGTTTAATCTCCATGCTTCTTTCTGTTAAACCTTATTTCCTACAGTGCCTAGCATTTACCTACAAACACTAATTACATTTGCACTTATTTTTTGCTGGTTGCCTACTGTTTAGATTACACTAAGGTTTAGAATTTGTGGTTTTAAATGTGTCATCCTGATTTTTTTTTCACATGATCATAGCAGTTGCTAGGCAAATTCTGCCTTGCCAGTACCCACACGTAGACCTTACTACTCTTCTCAAGGAGGGCCATGAGAGTCACAGTGGAGTGTATTTATGAATGCCCATCCTGTTGTCCAGCCCCTTTTTAAAAGGGGACAGTGTATGTCACTGCTTAACTTGGAGTGGGAGCTTGTTCCAGAGAAAGAGTGGGTGCTGCCTGACAAATATGTCCATTCTCCCTGCCACATGTGTTTGTTGGAGTTAATTTAGATTTCTGACCCTACTGTTAGCTGGACTTTTTGATTTATTGAAGTATAAGAGCTCTTGACTACTTGATTCCTTATATCTCTGTAAGTATGGTGCAAATCACTCCTAAGAAGTCTATATGAAACTGAGTACTAGGACAAAGCCTCCAGTCTTTCTTGATAGTTCAGGTCTTTTAAGTTCCTGATCATGTTAGATACAAACCTATGGGGTCTTTCCAGTTGCTTGACATGCTTAGTAAAATACATCCCTAATCAGTGTTGAGCCCAAGGAAATTATTTATTTTTATCTGGAAGGAATACCTTTTACTATAAACCATAAAAGTTAAAAGGATTTGCTAATCACTATTACAACATGATGGTCAGTCTTATTGGAGATATCCACCAAAGTACCCAGGTCTGTTAAAATATTTTCATTTTGTGTGCTCTTTAGGCTATAAGCAGGAGCTAGGGGATGCTTACCAAATGCTACAGTGTTGCACTTTTTGACACTGAACTTGACCCTAGTTTTAGTACACCAGCTACTGACAGGTGCAAACCCCTGCTGGAGTGCATGTATGTCAGAGAAGAACTTGATGTTGATTCCTAAATTAAAATGATATGTGATCTTTAACCAGAATTCCTTGTTTTATAAGTAGAGACAAGAGAAGGAGATTAAAAAAAAAAAAAAAAAAAAACAGCAGAGACCCCGATCCTTGCAGAACTCCACTGGCCATCTTCATACTCTTAGAATATGTTTTAGCATGAGAATCCTCTCTCTGTAGTTGGCCATACAGCTTAATAGGTACAAGTCAGTTTGGACTTCCTCTAGCTTATTATATTCACATCTGGTTTGGTATTGAATTTCTTGACAAGGTCAATGCATAATATGTGGACAACTTCTCCAGAGTCTACAGCCTGAGTAACTCTTTCAAAGAAGTTCACAAGATTCATTAAGCAGGAACTGCCTTTGACAAAGCCAAACTGCTGGGGGTCAAATCTGATAAGGTTTTTGATATTATAGTTTATTAGGTCATTTACAATATGTTCCATGGCTTTGGATATAAAACTTACTAATCTGATAGGTCTATAATTCCCAGGATGTGAGGTGGGGCCACCTCTGTGGAGTGACATCACAACAGGTGTGCTCCACTCCTGTGGGACACAGACATTGGATAGAATCCAGATGAACGATCTAATCACTGGGCCTGCCAACTTAATATTATTAATTAGGCAACATGTTATGTAGTCTGGCCCCATGGATGAGGTATTGTTTGTTTTGGAGAGTACCTTCACTACAGACTCTCTCATTATGATTGATGGGTTGATTCAATTAGGGTAAGTGGGGTTAGAATGGATGTCTTTGGGCACTAAATTTGTTTGCCAGTATGTTAGCAATATCCACTAGATTTCAGAAGTTAGTACCACTATGAATAAGCTCAGAGCAAAGTCTGATGTTATTTCTAATTTTCCTGACATAACTAAAGAAAGACTTGTGGTTGCGTTTTTTCTTCTGTGGATAGTCTGAGTTCATGGGAAGCTTTTGTTTTTCATATGTCCTTTTTTAGGGTCTTATGTAGCTGTTTGGTGGTGGTGCTGCGGTAGCGTTGTCGCCTCACAGTAAGACTCTGTCCGGTTCGATTCTCAGCTAGAGCGTCTTCTGCATGGAGACATGCGTGAAGGGGTGTACCTTCGTTGAAGGTTGTGCGTCAGGCCTGGCAAGCCGGTATGTAAAAATCAACTGCCAATCATTAGCAGACTGGAGTTCCGCTGTGGTGACCCCTAACCGGGAAAAGCCGAAAGACACAAACAAATGTAGCTACTTGATGTTCTGCATGAAATGTGGATTATTTATGTAATAAAGTTTAAGAGTTTCTTCCATTTATTACATATTTTATTAATGCTTGAGGACAACCTCACTGGTTTGATTTTAAACTTTCCCGTTTGCTTGGATTTAGTTTACCGTATTGTATCAGTCTATGGAGCTTTTTTATCTTTTAGCATCCATTGAAAATTGGCCTTTTCATAGTGGGTATCTTGGATAATTAAACAGAATAAAAATGTGTTGTTTTTATCTTTATGTGCAGGTTACAAAATACCCAAAAAGAAATTATTGCTGCTATTCAAAGCAGACAATGAACTGGCAAGTACTGATATGGAGGGTAAAAATACTACAAAACAGAAAGATAACTTTGACAATAACCATAACGGTAAGTACACAGTTTTGTTGATATACCTTCTGAATTATTTTTTTTCCTAGTGATTTTAATAATTTTTAGGAAAACTAGAGAAAATATACAGAGCTCAATGGATTAAGGGTTGTGATACTACTACATAATAATAATAATTTATGTAGTTAAAAAGCAGTATGTAATACTCAGTGGGCTTTTTTTGTTTAAATAAAGATGTTTTTCACATTGACTGTGGCACTAAACTGGGAGAGTGTGGTCTTGTAGACGATGTGGCTGTTATAGACAGAACCACTTTTTGTTTTAGTTTTTGTGTACAATTTGGTAAAAGTTCATAATTTGAACTTGCACATCTGTAAAACAATGATTTCCATGGACTGTATCATGATATGTGGGATTGCTTACTTATAAAAGTTTGCATATTATCCAAACACTTATTTTCTCTTTATGACTCTGCAGTTCCTTCTGTTCTTGTTTCTCTGAGATTCCCCTTATTCTGCAATCCTTTAACCATTGTTACCCCTCTAAATATTATTTCTTAACCATGTATCTTTCTCATTTATTTCTACCCATTTATAAACTCCATTTTCATTTTATCCCACTCATTAGTTATCATTTCTGAAGAAATTTCTATCTTCTCTAAAAACTCTTGAATACTTTCCCACTACCTATTTCTTATTCCTCTCTTTTTAACAGGTAGGTGGGAAAGCACCAATGTCTCATTTTTACTTTATTACCTTGTATTTTTATCTTCTTATTTATCGGGGCATGACCTGAATGAGTTATTGGATAGGTACTGAAGCTTTCAATTAAATGCACATGTTCCTGTGAAATATAATTTCCATAAGTTTAGCTTAGTTATTGTATTTTGTGGAATAACATGTAAATTATTTTGTGGAATAACATGTAAATTATTTCCTGAATTCACATCTTGCATACCAAAGGTATTAATACATTTCTTCAGAAATCTACCCTTTTTTGTTATAGTTTCCCTTCCAGGTCCTGCTGATAAGATCCTCACTATTGCAAATCAAGTTCCAGTTCCAACCTATGACTAATATTCCCTGCTGAAAGCTGATTATTTCTCCCAAACATTTCTTAAGCTCCATAATACCAGTTTTTTTGTTGGAATATAAATTCATGCTAGCATAGTAGCCCCCTGCTATCAAACATCTACCATTATTGTCTTTACCTCTTACATCAGTATTGCAGCCCCTATGGCAGTCAGTTTTATTACTCCTCTTTTCCCTTTTCCCTGATATTTTGCTGAATATCCACCTTGAAATCTTTTTGTCAAATGCTCATTACATTTTGAATGTATTTCCTGCAGAATTGTTGTTTATACTGTATTTCTTAATATAATTCAAAATTCTTTCATGTTTGCTATATCTGTAAGGCCATTTATGTCCCAAGATAATATGGATAGTGCAGCCATTGTGTTAAAATGTTATTCTTCCCAGCAAATATACATAACAGTTTTTAAATGTGAATTTCTAACTTTTGTCGCATGCACACACTGTTTGACAGGCTGATGTTTTATATAGTTGATTCTTCTCATCTACAATTGAACATATGCCACATTTCTCAAGACTTTTTGTTTTAATGAAAAACCCTCAAAAAAATAAATGCATTTTCAGAACACCCCCATCTCCTGCTAACTTAGAACAATCAAATGACACCTCCACTCCTCAAAGCAACTCTATATAAACACAGCCAAGTCTGCTTGCTATACAATAAAGGGAATATTGGGAAACCCTCTTGGAGTATAGGGAACTCATATGGCAACTCAGGTTAGATGTATGTGGCCATATGGGGATGAATGATTACCTTTCTATAAATCCAGCATTAAAACTTTTTGCAAACAATCCTAAAAGGAATAATATATGACCCCGGGCACCCTAGCACTAATATAAAATTCATCAAATCAAAAACTTATGAATACATATAAAAAACATTAATATACAAAAATATATATTAAAATATACATATATATATATATATATAAGTACAACAATATTAATTCATTGTAAATATTAGTGTATTACCTTTAGTGTTTATATTATATTTTATTTTATATTTATTACACATACAGAACCTAACCCTTCTCTTATACATGTATTCTCACACATTTTTTATACTCATTGCACATAGTTTATTTTTAATTGTAAATATTAAATATTTAGAAAGTCAACATAATTATTTATTTATATATTCAATATTTAATATTTATTTTTAATAAGGGTTGATTTAATGGTGTATTAATTAAGTATTAATACGCATTTTAACATACCAGCAGAGTATATTTCATTTTATTTCATTCTATTGGTAGTTGTTACTATGTTTTGGCATACTGTGTATTTATAGTTTTAAGCAAAGAACAGGAAGGGATGTATTTTTAGGTTTTGTCCTGTATTTACTCTCACACTTCATATATAAACCTACAGTCATACAATTTATGCTAACATTTTTATTATATAGCAGTTGTTTTTAGTGGAAGTTTTTGTAAGCATTTTATACTGGTCATGATGTTCATTTACATTTTATTAACTTACCAATTTATAAATTAGCTAAAACAATTTATCAATTAACTCATTACCCAGGTACTATATAAGGTAGTTCTTTATGGGCACAATTTGATTCTGAAGAAGTCTAAATGTTTATAGACGAAAGCGCGCTCAATCCTTGTGTATGCTGTATTGTTTTATGGAGTTTTCGATGTCCGTACAATAAAATTTCTTTTTTGGTGATACGTGACTTCCTTGGATTTTTTGGAGCAGTTTGGACTGTATATTGCCATTTTTGAAGAGTCTACAGGAGGGTTCCCTTTATTGTATAGAAAGCAGACTTGGCTGTGTTTATATAGAGTAACTTAGAACAATCCCAGACTATATACATCTTCAATAAATTACATTTAACCCTCCAAATAAAACAATTGCCCCAAATTGACAATTGCACTCACAGGCATTACCTAACCTAAAATTAAGATTACCTATGTTAAAACACATGTTACAGCATGTTACAGCATGTGTTCCCATTTACACTGAATGGTGTCTGTTCTTTTCTTATTTCTATTCACCTCCTAGGGGAAAAACAGTTTGTATGCTTTCAGAAATCGTTATCTTTTAGCCCTAAGAAAAGGTGCATTTGGGTATCTTTAAATAAAACTAAAGTGTACACTGTTCTATCAAGTGCACCAAAGTATTCAGGCTGATAGGGAGGCTGACCTCACTTATTCACTTTCCATTATTTACAACTGAACTGATTGCCACTGTACATTTAAATTTGGTATTTCCCTCAGCAAAGAATGCTCAGGACTGTGAAGATTAGTTGCTTATACATGCAGACAGCTTGTCTCCATGTAAAAGTAGTCTGCAGTGAGGAAAAAAAACAGGTACCAACTAAGACTGTAGCTTTTGTTTTACTTTTATCTTTTATTTCCTTCAAAGAAAATTACTTGTCAATTCTGTTTATTTGTGCCTTAGTTCATTTGTAATGTATATTATCTTTTAAAAATGTATCTACTAAAATATCTTTATTTAAATTATTTTTATTATTTATCTCTTTGTTTCCTAAAACGCTCCAGTATGTCCTTTAAGTCTGTCACCTACTTCTTAGTGTTACCAGATTTATATGCAATTTCCTTAATATAATTTAATTTATTTCTTTGATCTAATAGGTAATCTGTGTAAACTCTTAGGATTAATTGAATAACTTTGAAGTTTTAATTTTTTCTAAATTATGGTTTAGATGCTATTATATCAGAATTGTATAATGTATTACCTAATACTGCAATAATTATATCATTAAAAGATTTTAGAGAAATTAAAACTACATTCATTGCTCTACCATCTTGGGGATTTTCTTTTGTATCACATATAGTTAAACAAGATAAGGATCCTACAATGTGTTCCTCATATCATCGTCTATTGCTTTTAAGGGTTGATTATACGATGTTTAAGTCTATATTAACAAATCAAATTAATTTAATATTGGGAAAATAGTAAATAATTATCAGACTGGATTTATTTAAAATAGGCGAGTCCACTCATTACCTTAATAGATGTTGCCAATAAAAACTAAAAACAATTTTTTAACAGAATTTATAAATGTAATTACTAAACTTTATAATAATTCTTGAAATGTCGAAATATGTTCTCTTCTTTCTAGTTCTTTTATAATTCTGAAAGGTACAAAGCAGGGATGTCCATTGTCACCTTTTCTGTTTGCTTTAGTTATAGAACCTTTGGCAAATTATATTAGCTTGAATAAAAATATTAAGTGCATTTCAATAGATAATGATTACATTTCAAAAATTCAGGTTTTTGCTGATGATATTTTGCTCATAATTGGTGATATTGAAACATCATTAATATATATAGTTGATTCCATAACAGTTACAAAAAATGGAAAAATAAAACTACAAAATTACTTATTGAATGTATAAATTTAGCAAAAATTGTTTGTAAGAATGAGTTGCTGGCTGTTAAGATGGGAACATCAAATATTACACATCTTTATAAATCTTGGCTTAAACTTACAGATTTGCTTGAAAAATATTAATGGCTTAAAATGTTCTATACGATATTCATGTTACTGGCTCTTGTAAATAGTTATATGATTGTTAAGTTTTCTTCTTTCTCTGTTATTGTTAACATTTTAATAAAATGTATTTTTATAACAAAATGGGTAACATCTCTGCAGATGCATGAAAATATCTTTGTAAATTTCACTTAGAATACAATGAACAGCTGCTTTCAGCTGCAGACTTTTTTACTCCCACTGAGATCATTTGCAAATGGAAAAAAGCTAATATCTTTGCAGGTGTAAGAAGCTTAGCAGTTTCATGGCTTTCATTATTTGTATTATTTTTCAAGCTTACTCACAAAAAGTGCTTGTTTGTAGCTTAAGCAAAAGGCTTTAACCTAGACATTCACTCTTGTACAAATAAGAGAAATTATCATAATTCTACCTGTAGTACAATTAATGTCTTTACACTTCATCCCCCACACCAGCAGCCCAAGATAACAGCATATTAACTTAACGTTGGTTCTGTATAGTCTTTATTCTCTTGTCATAGGCTTTATAGTATATTTCTTACAACTAAAAACTGTGTCTTACTTTCTTTTATATCTTTAACACATACATCAGTCACTGAAAATTCTCCCCTTATTTAAAATACCCGATACACATTATATAAAAACGCTTTACAATATGACATGCCATTTCTATCAAAGAATATTTTATACAAATAATTTTTTACTTATTTACTTTTTTTCTTTTATTGCCCTTCTTAACTTTAATGATGTAAAGTGGTGTATATGCTCTATACAGTAAGTTTAATAAAGTCAGAAAAAGTCCAATCTTTCTCAGCCACTTTTTCTTGCAAAGCTATATTTCACAAATGTGGCTGATGCTTTATAATCTCAAATATATTCACTCATTTCAGAGTTGCTGGTCTTTATATAGTTTATCTCCATTTCCCAATACCAGATTCTGGATCAAGTCCAAGATACTCCTGATTCTTCTAGCCAACTCCTGTGCTTTTTTTCTGTCTCTCAAGCATTTTCCTTTGGGACACTGGGAAAGTCTCTCTATGAGCTTCTTTGTCAGATGAATGAGAAGCAGAGTCTCCTCCTGTTTGTTGGCTCACTTTTTATTGGATAAACTTTATTTCTTCCGTAACTTGTTTTGCATCCAAAAATATCTTTGATCTTTCAAGAAAAAATATTCTGAAGGCAGCTGGATACAGCTTGAATCTCACAACTACCTCTCTTCATTCCCCAATTACTGGGATACATTTGCTCCTCTTCTGCCTGGTGTACAGTGAATAATCCTTTTCCATAAACACCCTGACATCTCCACTTTTTAATACCTTTCCCTTCTTCCACAGTTTTTTTTTAAGGATCAACTCTTTCTGCTAGTATGATTGCATCCTTACTAATGTATGTCTTGGCTGCTTTCTTGTGGTCAGGTTTGGAGCAAATACTTAATGTGCCTTTTCAATTAACAAACCATTCTGTGGAGTACCAGGCCAGTTTGTTTATTTGTGCTTTCATAAAATTAATAAAGTCTGTTTCTTCTAAATTTTCAGATACAGCAGAAAATGTCAGGTTTTCTCTGCATTCTGTGTCTTACCCTACCATTTTTTTAAATGGCTCTTCTTAAGAAGCCTCGTACTTGGCTAGGCTTTTCTTAATTTTACAATCTGATTTTTGCAGTTTTGTAAGTTAATATAAAAAGCTGCTTAGAGCTTCTTGTGTTTTTCCACCCTTTTGTTATTTGAGTTGATATTGTTTCATTTGTACCATCTTTGAATGCATTTGATTGATTTTTCCTCTAAATTACCAGAATCCATATCTTGTACCAAAACTGAAGCTTAAACTGCTTTTTCTGAACAGGAAACTTCAACTTTTCTGGCTGTTTGTTTTTCTGGTTCTTTGAATCTCTTCTTTGCTGGCATACAGGCAATGTCTTTACTAGCTAGTAAGTGAATTTTACCCAAAGTGACAATTTCAGTGGCAGTTACATCTCAGTTAATGCTTTCACACTAGGAAAGCTGAAACAGCCATCTTAGAAGGCCTTGTATATCTTAAGGTTCTAAGTGACTTCATATTTATCAGATTAGTCCTACTAAAGTAAAGAGAGGAGTGTGTAGAAAATGTTGTAGTTAGAGGGGTCAGTGTATGCAGAATGAAGCTGGCTAAGCATTTCTAGTGGTGATAATAATTTGGGAAAGACATTTAAGCTCCAAAAACAAGACTATGACAGAGTATAGACAATTTGTTGTATAGTTATTTAAAGAGGTTATGTACTAATAGTTACTGAGGAAGAATAAAGTAGTAAAGAGAAAAGAAAGAAGAAGCAACTGAGACCAAACTCTGTAACATTTGTCTCAAATTTGTTATAATGGTAAATATTTGAAATTAGCTGTGAAAGAAGAAAACAGAGAGGAGTGAACAGGAAGAATGGAGATGATCATTCGGCCACATGGCATTATGACAACATGGTAAGAGATTACTGAAGCTTTTGGTTGTTTATTCCTGATGGAATAGATATGTGACTGAATTCCACGAGACTACATATCATAAAAGCCAGTTATTTGGCAAAAAGTAAATCTAAAACAAATTATAAAATAAGCAGCCTAAGTCCACAAATTCATGAAAAACATGCAGTTATTGTTCAGTAATCAGGCAAATGTACCACCCTATAAAAAAAAAGTATTTTTATGTAAGATTTATGCCACCCTGCAGACCCATTCCTCTTTACTGCTGTCACTTGGAAGTCATTGCACATCAAAAAAGACTGACTTCTAACATCCCTCCTATTTCTCTGAGAGGCTGCAGCCTTAGACACTTGAGTGGAGCCATGCAGTTTGAACAAAAAATGTTCTTATACTGGGAGCAAATGACAGAACACATGCACAGAAATACCTGGTTGAACATTTCAGACAGTTCTGTGCTATTTGGTAGAGGAGAACTGATTGAAACACAGACTAAACAGCTCCTTACTTAGACCAAGTTCTGATAAATGGTAAGTTAGGATAGCTTAGATGTGTTTTAAAATACTGTTTTGGAAAGAAAGCATTCAAAGAACATTTTAAGTGACTGAACAGGTACATGCAAGCTCTTGTGATGAAAATATCTGACATTTGTTTGTAAATGTAATAATCTGTCTTGGGTCTGAGAAGCATGTACATGCTTTCGTGATGAGAATATCTTGGATCAGTTTTGTAAATGTAATAATTAATCTGTTTTAGGTCTCAGAAGCCCAGAATGCAGCATGAATTCCTGTCAACAACCATCATTTCGGACACCCATGTTCTGCCATCTATCAGAGAACTTGCAACAGTGTGCTCAGTCTGCGAAGGGCGATGACAAGACTTTTCTCATTCCTGCATCAGATCTTCACTCAGGATATAACTGCGACAAGACCTCTGAATGTGACAGCGGGAGACCGCAGCTACATCACCTAGCTGAGATTGTGCAGCAGCGTGCTAAGCCTTTAAAGGGCCAAGACAAGACATGTATCACTTCTATACCACAGATTCACTCAGGGCAGAACTCCACAAGCTCTAAATGTCAGAGAGGTCACACAGAAAAGAAACCATATAAATGTGCTGACTGCAGTAAGTGTTTCAAACATCCTAGTGATCTTAGGCTTCACTACACTATACACACAGGAGAGAAACCTTATAAATGTGCTGAATGCAGTAAGTGTTTCAGAGAGAAAAGGGGACTAAAATACCACGAGTATTCTCACACAGGGAATAAACCATACAAATGTTCTAAGTGCAATAAGTCTTATCCAGATATGAAAGGCCTAAAATCCCATCAGAGTATTCACACTGGCAACAAGCCATTTAAATGTACTGAATGCAGTAAGTGTTTCTCGCAGCAAAGTAATCTTCGGCGCCACAAGGCCATTCATACCAGAGAGAAACCACATAAATGTGCTGAATGTGGTAAGTGTTTCACATATCATAGTAATCTTAGGCTTCACTGCACCATTCACGCGGGTGAGAAACCATATAGATGTGCAGAATGCAGTAAGTGTTTTAAAAATAAGAAAGGACTAAAATCCCATGAGAACTCTCACACAGGGAATAAACCATATAAATGTGCCAAATGCAGTAAGTGTTTTAGAACTAAGAGAGGAGTAAAATACCATGAGAATTCACACACAGGGAACAAACCATATAAATGTACCGAATGCAGTAAGTGTTTCACAAATCCTCGTAGTCTGCAACTGCACCATGCCACTCATAGTGGAGGGAAACCACATAAGTGTGCTGAATGTGGTAAAACCTTCATCCATCTTATTAGTCTTCAACGCCATGTTTTTATTCATTCCGGAGAGAAACCATATAAATGTACAGAATGTAGTAAGTCTTTTACACAGAAGCAGGGCCTAAAATACCATTTAATCAGTCATACAGGAGAGAAACCATACAAATGTACTGAATGCAGTAAGTGTTTTATACATAAGAAAAGCCTAAAATACCATCAGCTGTCCCACAAGGGGTCTAACTGGAGTGAAGATAAGTCAGCAAGCAAAGGAGAGTAGTTTTGCTGAAATTGAATTCATCCCAGGTCTTGGTGAGCACCTTCACGAGGTGGACCTTGTTTTTCACGAAATCGCACCAAGATGACACTGATATATAGACTGTATTTTATATAGCATATATCATGGACAGAAGTAGGTCAAAAATTAAAAAAAACTGCTGGATGCACAAGACCCAGGATAACAAAGTGACCAATCCTGGTAGGAACACTGACCCCAGGACGGGAAACAATTACAGTGTAGAATGCTCAAAGTACGAAAAACATTCCTACAATGGGGCCAGGCCAGACCCAGGAGGAAGATGCCCCCCCCCCCCCCCCCCCAGAGAAGGAAGGAGCATTCCACATAAAAATCACAAAAACTGACAGGCCAAAGAAAGCCATAAAGATGACAGAGTGGACTATTGAAGATAAGAAAGAAATTATGTATTGTTGCTATTATGCAGAAAGCCCAGAATTTCCAGACACAAGATATGCAAAAAGATTAAGAGATAAATTAGAAGAAAGAAAAATATTTCTACAAGAAAAGCTGTCAGAAGCTTTACATAAAAATGTGTGTTCATTAACACAACAAATTTGTGAAAAACATTATATAAACCAAAAAACTTTGATATGTTTTAAAAAAAGAAGCATCCGAGGAAGTGTGAAAATACAAACAACAAAACCTAGAGATTTTTGATAAGTATATGGGAAAAATTTGATATGATGCAATATTTATGCAAAGTCGAAAGCCAAATTAATCCGTACAAACAAAGGCAGTCCCAAATATATTCAAAGAGAAATATAGGCAAAGGCATCCATATATGGAAAATTTCACAATAAAGAATAATATCACAAAGAGGGAATTTAGAAAAGAAGATTAGTAAAGTAGAAGTAAAAAAAAAAAAAATAGAAGTTGAAGTTATGAAATGCCTGTGAAGTGAAGGATTTGGTGTAGAACATTTAACACAGGTTACATCACAGTGTGATGGAATGAGTCCCCACAGTAAGAAACAGGGAGATCTGGACCCATCTGGAGAAGAAATATGGACATGGGAAAGAAAGAGAGCTAATATGATGTAATATTTTTGCAAAGGAGAAAGCAAAACTAATCAATACAAAAAGAGCAGCACCGAAGATATTTGAAGAGAAATAAAGGCAAAGGAATCTAGACATGGAAAACTTTACAATACAAAAAATAAGAAGACAGAGGAAAAATAGAAAAGGAGGTTAGTAATGGAGAAGTTAAAGAGAAACTGAGGTTGCAGGGTACCTGTGAAGTGAAGGATTCGGTGTGGAAAATCAAACTCAGAAAGCACCACAGCAGGATAGAGTAATAGACATCCAATTTAAGGAAAAAACAGTGGAACAGGAAGCAACTGGTCATTTGCCATATGAAAATATTATGGAGCCTTCCACAGGAAACCAGTATAAACGTTCACTTGAAGCTGCACAGCAAGGGAAGGAACAGAAAACTGTAACAACTTGACACAGTCAATGATGGGGAGTGATAGGTTAGTAAGTTCCCATGTGACAGCGCAATGGATGACGCAGAATGAAATTGAAGAGAATGTGCCACAGAACTTTCTATAGCATGCCAGCGAAAATGGAGAACAAAAAATGTACCCTCAGTTTAGAAGAAAATGAGCAAAGAGAAGAGTTGCTTCAAGTACTAGAGGTAGACAGACATAATAAGATCAATGAAAGAAATAGACTGCAGAAGGTCAATAAAACCCAAAAAGTTAGAAGTTTGATAAAACAAATGAACACAGTAATTAGGACTGTCCATAGAGATCCATGTGATATAACAGAAGTAAACAGGCTATATTACTGTGCAGCTAAATTAATAACATATAAAATTCTACCACAAGAACACAGAGTAGTGAGGGAAAGGAAGTGGATAAATCAAATACCATCATGGAAGTATCAAATAGAGAAAATAATAAATTAATTAAGAAAAAGAAGTGTCACTGTTAGAAAAGTATAGAAAAGGGAACAGACTGACAAAAATACTCAAACATAGACATGATAAAAGCAATGTGCAGTATATAATGGATCAGGATTTATCATGCACTATCGCAAATAACAAACTAAAAATAACAGCACAAGCAAAAAAAACTTAGAAGATGCACAGATAAATATAAAGGAAAAGTACAAAATAAGCAATTAATTGATGACCCAAAAAAGTTTTGTTTTATAAAGAATTGGAAAACAATGTAAAATAAATTAAAAGACCACCAAAAAGGAATAGAGAGATACATTTTGGAAAAGTATTTATGAATATCTTGTGGAACATAACAAAGATGCTAAATGGATAGAAGAAGTAAAAGAAAGAATAAGAAGTTCAAAGGTGCAGGATATGTAGTAACAGCCAGAGAGATTGAAACAAAGTTATGAAAAGCCTCTAATTCAAAAACCCCAGGCCCAGATTCAATACCCAACTTCTGGTTAAAGGTATTAACATCTTTGCACGAAGATTTAGCCATTAGTAAGAACTATTTGTGTGTGTACCCTTAACAGACCTCAACCTGGCTAACAACAGGAAAAACATAGCTCCTACTTAAAAGAGAACCTGCAAGCTACCCTAAAAATTATACACCAATAACTTGCCTTCCAACTATGGATAAACTATACACTGGAATTGATACCGACAGAGTTTATTGTCATTTAAAATGAATCAAATTATTACAATAGAACAAAAGGGCAATAAAAGAAAGTCATATGCAGCAAAGGATCATTTGTTGTTAAAGTCATAGTGGAGAACTGTAAAAAGGGTGAGACTCTTAAGTATGACATGGATTGACTACAAAAAAGCATTTGACAGTATCCCCCTTTCATGGATAAAAGACTGCTTAAAAACATCACAGTGACCATGAAACTGTGGCAAACCACTCTGCAGTTAAGCCATGATAAACAATAAATTATTATTCCAGGGATAAAAATCCAAAGGGGGATATGCCAGGGTGACTCTCTGTCACCGTTGCTCTTTTGCCTTGTCCTTAGCCTATTAAGCTGTCTACTTAACAGACTAGGTCATGGCTATAATTAGGCTCTCAGAAAGCAACAAAGCATAAAGACTTCTCATCTTCTCTTTGTTGATGATTTAAAACTGTACAGTTCATCAGATGAGGAACTGAAAGCACAATTGCAAGTAGTCAAAACTTTTTCAGATAATATAAGAATGTCATTTGGTCTCGATAAATGTGCAAAATCAACCTTTAAAGCAGGAAAGCTGCAGCACCAAGAAAACATCAGTTTGGGACAAGAATGTGATATAAAAGAACTTGAGCAAGAGGGAGTGTATAAATATTTGGGAACTGATGAATGATCAACAATAAAACATGAACAAATGCAAATAAAACTTAGTAAGGACTATTTTAGAATACTTAAATTAATCCTGAAAACAGCGTTGACATCTAGGAACAAAATTCAAGCTATAAACCAATTTTCTCTTCCTGTCCTAACTTACAGTTTTGGAGTGCTGGATTGGCCCCAAAATGTGTTGGATAGATTGGATGGAAAACAAGAATCAGTGCATACCAAGATTATATATTCCCTGTTCCGAAGGTGGTATGGGCCTCCTTGAAATTGATTACATGTATAGATCTGCAGTTTTGAAACATGAGGAGAATAAATCTAAGATGACTTCCCTTAGTCTATAAAAACAAAAAAAGAGAGCCGTACGTTCACAAGTAACTAGAAAACAAGTCTTTTATTCCACAAAACATCAGTATGAAGCACTTTTCGTTAAGCTAGATAGCAAAACATCATCATATAAAAAACCTTGCTTATCTAATGTTGAAATATATATCATGTGACTACTTTGGGCATTAAAACACATTCATTAGCAAGTCATTGAATTTAAACATACAGTACATTGTTTTAAAAAACAAGAGACTTATAAAGTCAGATACTAGAACCAAAACTTAAAAGTCAGAAACTTAAAAAGTGCTTGACATTCCCAACAAAAGATATTTTTCTCTTTCATTTGTTTTTTAGATTTATTTGATATTTAAATTCATACTAAAACATATATATGTGTGTAGAAAGGAAATGTATTTAAAAAAAAATTATTTGTGTATATTATGTATATGAACTTTTATCTCATTAGGGCTTTCAGTTTTAAAATGCTTGTGATAGGGCAGAACTCATTCAAGCCTGGGTACTGACAGGCATTTAGTTTAAGTTGCCATAACAGTTCTGCTCTTTCAAGTAGTAAGGGCACTTGTCCACCTCTTATATCTGTCTGGACTTGGTCAATGAATTTAAACTTGAATTTGTGATCTGGAAAGTCAGTGCAATGTTTGGCTAGGGCATTGTTAAGTTTTTTCTTTCCTATATTGTAAATATGTTTGTAAACCCTCTCTTTAAACTTGCGGTCGGTTTTGCCGACATAAAATGCTGGACACAATTGGCATGATGCTAAGTAGACAATAGATTTAGAGTTACAGTTAAACCTTTGGTGTAACCAATAGGTCTTGTTTCTCCCATTAAATCTACATCCTGTTTCAATGTATTTACATTGGTTACATGCTTCGCACCTCAGCATCCCTGGGTTTCTAGTAGGAATTGGTCTAATTGATTCAAGAATGTTTTTAAGATTCCTACCTTTCTTGAAAGTCACCACGGGGTGGTCACCTAGTTTACTTCCCATATCTTGTTCTGCTATTAATAACACCCAATTTTTCTTAATGCTTATTAATTCACCTGAGTCATGACAGAATGTTGTTGTAAAACTCAGGATATATGATGTGACATGTCCAGTTAGATGTATGTTACTTACTGGGTGGGTATTCTGAAAAAACTATCTGTACCTACCTCACTACAGCCAGTGCCATCTAAACTTGGTTAGTAAATGCCCTGTTTCCTTTTATTACAGACTTCTAGGATCAGTTGAGATAGTAGTTTTGTTGGATACCCCCTATGTGTGAACATAGACCTAAGGGTCTCACACTCCTCTTCAAAATGAGAATCCTCGGTCACCATCCTTGCTGCCCGGACTAGTTGTCCTTTCACAACTGATTTCCTTTGGTGTTGGGGTGTGAACTGGTGTAATGCAGGAAAGAGTTTGAGTATGTGCTGTTCCTGTATATCCGGGCCCTATATCTCTGCTTATGTAGGTCTTTTGTTAACTCAGTGTCCAGGTAGGATATAGTAGTCTACCTGGAACATGCTGGTAAATTTAAGGAATGGTGTTGTACTATTAAAATAGTTACCTAAGTTTATGGCTGTGTTTCTATCCCCTTTGATCAACACACAAATGTCATCCAGAAAGCGTGTGTAAAAAGTCAACAGTGAGTTGACACTAGTATTGTCCAAAATGTTATGTTCCCAATGGGCCATCACCATGTTGGCGAAACCCGCCGCACATGGTGAGCCCATTGCTACTCCTGATTTCTGTAGGTAGTATTCATTATCAAATGTGATAAAGTTGTATGATAAGACTATTTCCAGTAGTTCTTCTATCAGCCTGATTTCTGATTCTGGTGCTTTTCTAGCTCTCATTATTTCAAGTACCCACTCTATTCCTGTGTCATGGGGGATTGATGTGTATAGGTCACACACATCAATTGTAAGGAAATTACAGTCACCCCTAAAACTTAAATTATTAATGTTTGATAGAAAAGACCATTAGTCTTTGCATAGTTGTGGTCCCTTCTTAGTCTAACAGAAGCATATTGGCGTCAAGTGGGAATGGAAATCAAACCAGAAGCAGATAAAAATCAGGCAGCAACTGAATGTGCCAAAAAAAAGAATATAAGGTGAAGGACCAGATGAAAAGGCAAGAAATGTGGAAAATTCATAAATATAGTTGCAAGTATATAAAACTCCTTCATGTTGATCAGGATCAAACACAGGAATGGTTAAGCAGGAGCAAATTCAAATCAAAAGATGAAAGGTTAATATTGGTGGCCCAAGATGGTGGGCTATGTACACGTTGGTTCACAAAGTCCGTTGAACATGTGGGAGAAACAGACAGGTTTTGTAAAACAGAATTGGAAACTGTCGCACACCTTGTTGCTGGTAGTGATATACTAATTGCAGAAGGACTATATACTGAAAGGCATAATAATGTGGCAAGACTGTTGCACTGGAGATTGTGGAAAAATTATAATACTGAAGTAGTTGAAAAACACTGGAAACATGAGCCACAAAGCATCATAGAAGATGAAGAAGTCTACATCACATGGGATCACCTATTACCAACAGGTAAAAAGATAGATGCGAGAAAACCAGATATAGTAGTCCATGAAAAGAAGACAAAAGTAGCATTGATCATTGAAATTGCTACACCTAGTGACTATAGTGCTTGGGTGCAGAGAGACACAAAGTCATAAAAGATCAGGATTTGCAGGCAGAAACAAGAGCAATGTGGAAGAAAGATACCCAGACAGTTCCAATAGTAGTAGGAGCAACGGGTCATATAAAAAAGAATCTACAGTTGTACTTAGATACTTTACTGATACATGTAGCACCATACGAATTGCAGGAGTCATTACTGGGCACATTGCAGGTGCTGTGAAGAGCAGTCCTGGCTGACATCAAAGATTAAAACAATACTAATTTCATGAACTTGGGGTCCGTTTCCATCATGGTATTAGAAACCCAAAAGATTTGGAGAAAGTAAAAAAGGAAATAAGGCAGGTGGGAATGTATAAATATTTGGGAATTGATGAAGGATCTTCAGTAAAACATGAACAAATGAGAATAACACTCCATAAGGAATACTTCAGGAGGCAAATTAATTTCTAAAACTACCTTGAACTTTAGGAATCAAGTCCAAACTATAAAACAGTTTGCTTTTCCTATTGTAACTAACAGTTTTGTGATGAGTGGCTGTCCACAAAAATTACTGGATCAAATGGACAGGAAAAGAAGAAAAAGTGCTTCACTCTTAACAAATGATCAAATAATATATAAAAATCAATGTATACCAAGACTATATATTCCTTGCTCTAAAGAAGGTAAGAGCTTCCTCAAAATTTATTACATATATATATATATATATATATATGTCTGCAACTGTGAAACTGCATACATGTCTACTGACCTCACCAAATCCAAACATACTGAAAGTTTTAAAACATTTGGAAAAGAAATCAAAAAAATGAAATCCTTGCTTAGTTTAGTAGAAGCATTTCCCTGTAAAGTGGGAACAGAAATTAATGCAAAAGTAAACAAAAGTTAGACATCAAATGAATGTACCAGAAAACAAAAGAAAGAACATAAGGAATAGGATCAAATAAGAAGGAAAGAAAAAGTACAGTTGTGTACACCTACCATAAATGTAGATGTTCGAGTGTCTTCACTGTTGCAGTCATAACTGTAGGGTGCTCCTGCCGGCAGGCAGCCCGAGGTCGGCCAGAATCCCAAAGTCTGGGTCCGGCGTCGGCTGTACAAGCTAGTACCCTGACGTCAGTACGCTCTGGTACATAGCCCTCAGCCGACACCATCTTCTCCAGCCTTTCTTGCCCTAGATGTGAGAAGTCCCCAATAAAACAAAAATGAATCCAACAAGGAAACACAAATACACCACAAAAGAGAAGAAAAAAAAAGAGAGGGGATAGGAGAGAGGGAAACACCGACTGCAACAGTGAAGACACTCGAACATCTACATTTATGGTAGGTGTACACAACTGTACTATGTTCTTCGTGTTTCACTGTTGCAGTCATAACTGTAGGGTGGAATCCCAAAGCAGTGAAAAAGGGGAGGAGGCTTTAGACAGAAGAAGGGGAGGCAAGAATACCCTGCAAAACAGCAGAGGCAAAGCCTGCCCTGGTCTTAGAATACAGTGGGAGATTGTAGTGCTTGGAAAAAGTATGCACAGAACTCCAAGTGGCAGCTTCCAAGATATCCTTGGTAGGAACTCCTCTGAGGAAAGCTGTAGAAGTGGCAGCTGCTCTAGTTGAATGACTTCTAATGGTACCTGGAAGCTGTTTCCCATGATGAGTGTAACAAAATCTGATTCCATAAGCAATCCATTTGGAAATAGTTTGTTTAGAAATAGGTTTTCCAAGAGAACTGGAGGCAAAAGAAACAAACAATTGATTAGACTTTCTGAACTCTTTAGTTTTGTCCAGGTAAAATCGTAACTGTCTGTGTACATCCAATGAATGCAAAATCCTTTCCCCTTTATTTTGAGGATTTGGAAAGAAAGTAAGAAGGTGAATTGTCTGATTTAAAGCCACTTTCGAAATCACCTTAGGCATGAAAGTAGGATTGGTCCTCAAGGATACTCTGTCCTGATGGAAAATAAGGTATGGTTCCACAGCCATGAGAGCTTGCAACTCTGAGACCCTTCTGGCAGAAGTCAATGCCAATAAAAGAACAGTCTTCCAAGATAAAAACTTAATATCTGAAGATGCAGCAGGCTCAAAAGGAGGCAAAGTACGTTTTTCTAAAACATAATTAAGATCCCAGGCAGGAACAGGAGGGGTCCTGGGAAGCCGCAAATTTGTAGCCCTTCTCAAGAATTGTCTCACCAAAGGATGAGAAAAAACAGGAGGATCAGAATTGAAATGAGCAGAAATAGCAGAAGCATGAATCTTAATGGAAGAAAAGGAAAGTCCTTTACATAAAAGATCCAAAAGGTAAAGCAAAATAGAAGAGAGAGATCAGGTACCAGAGGATCCGAGCCTCGGTCCTGCATCCAAATACAAAACCTCTTCCATTTGGAGGCATAGGATTTCCTAGTGCTGGGCCGTCTAGCTTCCAGAAGAACATCCAAAACTTGTTTGGGAAGACTAGAGGAAATCAAATTCCTTTGAAGAGCCAAGCTGCCAGGCAGAGGGTCTTGAGATTGGAATGTAGTAACTGGCCCTGATGCTGGGACAGAAGAGAAGGGTTCAGAGGGAGAATCCAAGGAGGCTCCAAGAACAGGTGCTTTAAAGTTGGATACCAAAACTGTCGAGGCCAATTTGGAGCAATCAAGATGAGGAACTTGGGCTTGTCCTGTTTTATCTTTAGTAATACCCGAGGTAGTAGAGGAAGAGGAGGGAAAGCATATCCTGAAAGGCTTCTCCAGCTGAAGGACAGGGCATCCACTTTCCAAGCTGTTTTGTGGAAGGACCTGGTGCAAAAGCGAGGCAGCTGATGATTGAGATGGGATGCAAACAGATCTATCTGGGGACATCCCCAAACTGCAGTAATCCTGTTGAATAAGTTGGTGTCTAGCATCCATTCGTGAGGATCTGAAATGTTTCTGCTCAGGCTGTCTGCTAAGAGATTCTGTTCCCCTGGAATGAATTGAGCCTGGAGATGTAGATTCAAATTTACAGCTGTGTCCCATAAAGCCATAGCTAGTCTGCAAAGGGGGTACGAATGAGAACCCCCCTGCTTGTTGATGTACCACATGACCGTGGTGTTGTCTGTGCGAATTAGCAGAGGCCCTGGTTGCAAAAGGTTCTTGAAGGCTAGAAGAGCATTTTGAACTGCCAACATTTCCTTCAGATTGATGTGCCAGTGAAGATGGTCCTTTGTCCAGGTTCCCTGCTAGCAATTGTCTAGAAAGTGTGCTCCCCAAGCATAATCCGAGGCGTCCGTGGTTAGGATTTGAGTAGGTTGAGGTAGACGAAAAGGCTTTCCTTCGTTTAAAGCACATACCCTGGACCACCAGAGGAACTCCCTCTGGAGGCAGGGGATCAGAGGAATCAGAATATCCAGATCATGGTAATGCTGTGACCATACACTTTTCAGATACCATTGAAGCTTTCTCATATGAAGCCTTGCGTTTGGAATCAACAGAATGCAGGAAGCCATGTAACCCAGAGTCTGCAGGAATTTCCTTGCAGTGAGCTGAGATAGAGTTGCCAAGGTGTTGAAAATAGAAGCCAGCTGTGTTTGTTTTTCTGGAGTGAGGAAGGCCCTTTGTAAGGTTGTATTTAAGAGGGCTCCCAAGAATACCATTTGTTGAGAAGGGATCAAATGTGACTTTTTTTGTGTTCACTGAGAATCCCAGTAGGAGGAGAAGACGTTGAACAAAGTCTAGATGTTGAAGTAGAAGATCTTTGCTGTCTGCCTGAATAAGGCAGTCTTCCAAATAGGGGTAAATCTGGATCCCCTGAAGTCTGCAATAAGCCACTACTGGTGCCAGGCACTTGGTAAAGACTCTGGGCGCAGTAGATAAACCAAAGGGCAGTACAGAGAATTGAAAGTGCCTCGAACCTGCCTTGAACCTGAGGAATTTCCTGCGTTCCTGCCTGATGGGAATGTGTAAGTAGGCTTCCTTTAAGTCCAATGTCACCATCCAGGCGTCCTGAGAGAGCATTGGAATTAGTTGCTGCAGAGTAAGCATCTTGAATTTTGGAATTTCCAAAAAGGTGTTTAACACAGAAAGGTCCAGAATAGGTCTCCATGAGTTTTGTTTTCTTGGAACCAGAAACAGTCTTGAATAAAACCCTTTCCCATCTCCGAGAGTGGAACAGGCTCTATGGCTCTCATGGCCAGAAGAGCATCCACTTGATTTAAGGCCTCTGACCATTGATGTTTTGGCAGATCTGGCCAACCGTGAGCCCTTGGCAAAGTATGAAAGTGGAATTTGTAACCTTTTAAAATCACGTCCAATACCCATCTGTCCTGGGTAATATGAGTCCAATTTCTGTAAAAAAAGAGACAGTTTTCCTCCGAGAGGGGCATCCAGGTGAAGAGGTCCTGTAGCCCAACCGAGAGAGTCATTGAGTTTGCTTTCTTTGAGATTGGGATCTGTCTTCTCCCCTTCTAGGTGAAGAAGCAGTCCATTGTCTAGATCTGTAAGAGGCCTGACCTTGACCACGACCTTTGGAGCATCTATATCTTCCCCTTTGAGGCCTGTCAGACGTGGGAAAGGACTAATTTTTAGAGGGCCAATTCCTGGAAAATCTAGGAGGCTGAACTTGCAAGAAATCTTTTACAGTCTGCACAGATTTTGCCTTTTCTTCCATCTTTTTAATAACTTCCTCAGCCTTAGATCCAAAAAGAACATTATGCTGAACAGGGGCATCTAATAACTTAGCCTTAACCTGTTCAGGTAAACTTTGTTCACGAAGCCAGGCATGTCTCCTGATAACAGTACCAGAGGCTGCAGCCCTGCACGAAGCATCCAAAGCATCAAAACCACAATGTAAACTATGTTTGTTCACTTGTTCAGTAGCATGCAAGACATCCTGAAGTTCCTTATCCTCTGCACATGCAGGAAGGGAAGCAAGCTTTTGCTTTAAAACAGACAAAAGAAATTGCTGATACTTAAACATATGAAACTGGCAATTTAAAGCCCTTACAGACAGGGTAGCAGAAGTATATACCTTTTTCCCCACCTGTCTAAAGCACGAGAATCCTTCTCAGAGGGAATAGGATTTTTAGAAGTAGCAACCTTAGCAGCCTTAGAGCCCTGAGAAATAGTTTCAGGATCCAGAAGGGTTCTTAAATAAGAATAAATGAGAGTCAGGAACCCTATAAAATCTATCAGGCTTAGAAGGAGCAGGAGGTATGGAATCAGGATTCAAATTAGCCTCAGAAAAAGCATCATCCACAATGTCCAAAACAGGAGGGATAGCTAAAGGCCTATGCTGAGGAAGAAGAAGAAATTCTCTAAGCCTCTTCTTGGAAGCAGAATACTCCTGTCCTTCCCAATGAAAATGTTCCCTCATCTCATGCAAGGTTTCCCCAAAAGAGAAATCTTCAGGCGGAGAGGCCGAGGGTAAGGAGTCCTCAGCATCCGAATCCTCATAAGGAGGAAAAGAATAGTCCTGATCTGAGGAAGAGACAGAAGATACAGAAGCCTGATCAGAGGAATCCAGAGGAACATCCTGTCGAGGCCTTTTCTCAGGAGGGGGGTGAGAACCCCTAATCATTGTAAGCAAATCTTCAGCCATCTTTAATAATTGCTTTTGTGTCCTGGGAGTAGATTCAGAAGCAGCTTGAGCAGGAACTTTAGACTTAACAGGAGTCTTTGTCTTTGCCTTTGCCTTTGAAATAGTGATGTGAGTAGGCCTGAAAACCCCTCAGAAGCCGGTACCTGCACAGCGGTTCCAGACCCATCTGAGGGAGCGACGTCCGAAGGTCCTGCAGCAGTTAAAATAGTAGGCCTTGATGGCTCCCCATGGGAGTCCGTATCGGCCATCGGTTCAGAAGTGGCGGACGACAGGGGCTGCAAAAGCGCCTCACTGACGACAGCCGAACCGGACGCTGGCTCCAGCTGCAACGAGTCCTGTTTGGACCTCGGAGGCCTGTCTTTGTCTTTGCGCTTCTTTTGAATTCCGGTAGTGTCCGACGACATTCTATAATTGAAGCGTCTGCCAAAATAATTTAGAGCCCAATCGTACCTGCGCTTGATAGTACGAGAGTTGAACCTGGCACAGAACCGACAACAAGAAACGTCGTGGTCAGGGCCTAAGCAAGGTAGACAGTAAGAGTGGAAATCTTTATGAGGTATTTGTTTCCCACACGTTATACAATTATTAACTTTTTCTGACATCGGAGGAACAAGAAAAAGATTCTAACGGGTACTTAGCTTTGAGAAGAGAAGTAAGAACTTCGGACCGACAACAACAAAATACGCTGTTCGAAAATCGCCAACCAACGACTTGCGAGCTGCTTTCCACCGCACGGCAAGAAAGACTGGAGAAGATGGCGTTGGCTGAGGGCTATGTACCAGAGCGTACTGACGTCAGGGTACTAGCTTGTACAGCCGACGCCGGACCCAGACTTTGGGATTCTGGCCGACCTCGGGCTGCCTGCCGGCAGGAGCACCCTACAGTTATGACTGCAACAGTGAAACACGAAGAACATCTGGAAAATCCATAAATAATAGTGACAAGTGCAATGATCTCCTGGAACAACCTTACGTTGAAGAATATTTAATGCAGAAATGGTTAAGAACAGATGAATTGAAACCAAAAGTTGAAAGGTTAATGATGGTGGCCCAGGATACTGGACTACATACATACTAGTTTATAAAGCCCATTGAATATGTTGGAGAAAAGGGCAGATGCTGGTTCTGTTAAAAAAGAACAGAAAACTATCATTCATCTTGTTGCTGGGTATGGCAGAGGGCCTGTTTACTGAAAGGCCCTCCGCCATGAGTGTATCACACATAGCAATAAGATGTCAGACAGTCTATATACTAAAAGGCCTAGTAATATAGCAAGACTCTTGCCCTGGGGATTGTGCAAAAACTATAACAATGAAGTAGCTGAGAAGCATTGGAAACATGAACCACAAAGAGAATGATGTTTACGTGGAATCACCCATTACTGGCAGTTCAAAAAGTAGATGTAGGAAAACCAGGTATAGTAGTCCATGAAAAAAAAACAAAACAAAAGTACTGATCATTGAAATTGCTTTACCCAGTTATTATAGTGTCTTGAATAAACAGACACAAAGTCATAAAATACCAGGATTTGCAGTCAGAAACAAGAGTAATATAGAAGAAAAATACCCAGACAGTTCCAATAGTAGTAAGAGAAACGGGCTAATAAGAAAAGAACTTAGTCATTCTTATACATGCTGCCAATTCATGTAACTCCATACGAATTACAGGAGGAGGCAATGTTGGGCACATTCTGGGTGCTGAGAGGAACACTTTTGGCTGACATCAAAGTGAAACTGAAGTAATATTAATTTCATGAACTCCAGTCATACCCTGACTTGGGAATAGAGTCCATTCTCATCATGCTACTGGAAATCCAAAGGACTTGGGGAAATTAAATTGGGAATAAATGAAACTGCGATTTCATGAACTTTTCTCATGTCGTGAGTTAGGAGTGGGGGTGCCTGTTCCCATGAAGGTATATAAAAAAACAGAGCATCTGGAGAAAGTAAACCAAGGGGAATAAACCATATACATGTACTGACTACAGTGCTTCTCACATTTGTATAATCTTTGACAGCATCTTATCACTCACACAGACATTTGGTCTTGGTAAATATGTAAAAGCAACATTTGTAACAGGAAAGCTGCAGCACCAAGGAAACATCAACCAGGGACAGTAATGTGATTTAAAGGAATTAAGCAGGAGAGAGTGTATACATATATAGGAAGAGAACACAGGACTCCAATGAACCGAGAATAAAGCTAGCTACTAACAGGCTCATAGTTATGTACTAGGCTAATGACCACTGGAAAATGTATAAGCCTAGCCGATTTTATCCCAAGGAATTATGTGCCTTGGTGGATATTTTAAGTGGTATATTTAAGCTAGGGCAATATTTATAGGTTGCCTCTGTCCATTAGAGACATGGGTGCAAGTCCTGGGGTACATCTCTAATTTCTCAACTACTCATGCACAATGCTGTTGAAAAGGGCTGGGGAAAAGCTGTGTTTCACATGGAAGGTAAGCCTGTTCCAGAAGAGGGGTACTCTGAGATGCATACCTGCCTCTTCAACATGTCCTTTTTATGTTGCAAACAAAGTTTAAATCTCTATACAGAGTAATTCTGACACTGTTCATTTTGTGGATATGCAAAAGGCCCAGCAGAGTGAGATCCATGGATGCCATGTGTGCCAGGGCCTAGATCACCTCTCAGCAGTTTACAGGAAATAGTACAGAGATAGGGCTTTGTGGCAATCTACATAGGGCATGCTCTTACTTCAAATATTCTTTTTGCCAGGATCCTCTGTGGACATTCCAGTTGTCGCATGTGTCTGGTCAGGTGCATACCAAAACAGGCATTGTACTCAATGATGGGGCCTAATTAGAGCTGAATATATTGGAACAATGACTTCCTTGGATCTAGATGCCATGCCCCTGCTCATAAGATGAGCAAGATAGAATGATTTTGTTCCTACCTTAGATCATGTGGGTCAAAAGCTAGTTGCCTACATATGTAACCAAATTCCTTACTACAGGTTCTACTGTTGGAAGTATGTAATTAATAAAGTAATTTTGTAAGGTGGCTGACTTCCCAAAGGTTACAGTTATGCATTTCTTGTGACTGAGTTTTAAGCCATGCCTTTGGCACTAGTCATTTGTGTGAGTTAATTCTGCATGTAGGATGTTACTGTTTTGGGCAGATTCTATGAGTGCTCCAAATTTGCAGTCATCTGCAAAGTTGGTCAGCTAGTGACCACTGACATTTGCTTTGACTTCTAAGAAGTAGATGCCAAAAAGGAGTGTACTCAGCACAGAACCCTGAGGGACTGTGCTACTGACCAGTCTCTTTGTGGAGGTGGTCTCCACTATGTTAACCTATTGGGTCCTATCTGGCAGCCAGCTGCCTATCCAATGTGTAGCACAGGGTTTATGCCTTATGCTTATATCCATGAGTTTTGTTTACAATGCCCAAGTGAAGCATTGATTTAGATGCCTTAGCTAAGTTCAGGGTAGAAAGTAAGCACCATTTTGTCCTCATCTACTGCCTTGGTGACCTTCTCAAAGAAGTCCAAGAGGTTGAGTAGGCATATGAAATGGACTGAAATAACTGCTAGTGAAACAGACAAGTTTAAGAAAGGCTCCCATTTAGAAAACCCTGCGTGCTGTACAAACCTTATGGCTAAAAGCTTTAACTTATTTCCACAACAGTTTCACCTTGTGTAAAAGCTATCCGTATTCATATGTAAAATGATACTAGACTGGATAGCAAGGAGGAAAACCATAATATTATTAGTTAGTCCTCAAATAGTTATGGCAACTATGTACCAGTAATATGTCTTCCAGTAACAAAACCTGCTGTATTGTAGGTATTAATGCAGACAAAAATCTACAATCATATACATCAAACTTAAGTCATGTCAGTGGAACTGAAAGTTAATAAAGAAGAATAATGTAGAAGTAAGGATTAGCTTCTACCAAACAACTCCACTATTTAGAGATGTAAAATGGCCAGAACCTCATTATAGCATGGATCATTTACAAAATAAACAGCATTTGGCAGTATTACACACATTGAGAAATTATATTGCAAATACTATGGAAAAATGCTGAAGCACTTTAATAATGATTCATGAAAAATATCAAATTACTGTCCCAAGTGTAGGACTGTTTGGATAATGCTCCAGGGTGATTTTCTGTTTTGCTCAAACCACAAAACTGTTTACTTAACTCATTCACTTTAATGGAGCTCATGAAGTTTGCACTGTAACTTCCAATGGGTGGAGCCTAAGCCTTTTGACAGAATCTAATTATGTCTCACATTTCAAACTAGGGTTGCCACCCCTCCGTTTTTCTTTTGGACTATCTAGAAATCAAACTGATTCTCCAGTAGTCTGGAAAACACTGTACAAACAATTCTGTTTCAAAAAAGGAAACTGACTATCAGAGTTTGTAAATCGGCTGATTTACTATGCTTTTTTTTTTTTATATATACAGAAAAGCATAGTAAATCAGTCAAAAACAGGCACCAGGAACAGGGAAGAGGGTGTTCCCTGTCGTGTTATATCATCATGACATCACAAAATGGGAGGAATATGGGTGGGAGAGGGGTGGGCGGGGTTACTCATGATGCGAGCGGTGTGGCTTTACTCTGGTTTTAGCCACAACGAAAGGTGGCAATCCTATTTCAAACAAATGATCATATCTCTGGAACCACAGGGATTATAATAAGTATAAATGGCAAACTCTTCAGCACAAATTGGTAGTATTCTTTAGGTAATAGGTTTTAAACAGAGTTTTATAAGTCATAGTAACGATTACATTTATAACATTTTGTAAACAACTTACAATAGATGAGCAACCACTCATGTTACACACATACTGTCAGCAAAATGTTATTCATCTAGATGAGAGCTTTCATATGAGGCTAAGGATTTCTGTCTGTGTTACTTGGTTTTTGAGATATTTAGAAAAAATATGAAAGTTATAGCTACATAAATTCAAATCACAAAACAACAGTTAATATCTGTTTATCTGCACTAAACAGAGGTCAAATATTAATGCATTTGAGTTAGCCATTGTATAAGCTTTACAACTAAAGCTTTTAAAACCTTGTACATAGCATGGTTTTGAAATTATTGATGCAAACATGAAAAAGCAATATTTGATGTCTAGAAGTGTCAGTAGGAGTTAAAAGCAAAGTACCTTGAGACCTCACTCGGATGTAATGAGTTAACAGACTAGGCTAATTGGTACAGTGTGTTCAAGGAAATGCTCTTGTCATATGACATCATGTCATCTTATTTTGCGGATGATCTGAAACTAAAGTTCATTCAAAAAACAACTGAAAGTGCAAATAGTACTTAAAAAAACTTCTAAGATGATAAAAGGACCACATCTGTCGACAGTATAAATTAAACATTTACACCACCCGACTGAGAAACGTGATATAAAAGAACTAGAATACGAAGACATATATAAATGTCTAGGAGTAGATGAAAGGTTATGAATAATAACAAATGAGAAGACTGAAACTAATAATAAAAACTGATTTGTCACATGGGAATAATTTTCAGGCTTTAACTCTTCTTGCCCTACCCGTTCGAAGTTACAGCTTTGGCATCATCAGTTGGCCCCAGAAAGTGAAGCATGTGGATATCAAAACTGCAGGCATTCTAAACCATGAACAGAACGAGTTAAGATGACATTCTTCCACAGATTACCAAAATGATTTTACAACAGAGGAGGTGTGGAAATTAAACCAGAAGTAGACAAAAATGTAACAAATGCAAATACTAAAACACAAAATAAAGAATACAATGATCATGACCAGAAGAAGAGAAAATTACAAAGCCTATAGCTGTAGTGGCAAGTACAGAAAATGCCGGAACAGCCATGTGTTAGTCAGGTTTTGATATACGAATGACTATGAGGAAAACTTAACACAAATGATAAATGGCAGCTCAAGATGGTATTCTTTGGACGTGTTGGTTTACAAAACTTATAAACGGTAAAAGATACAGACAAATGTGGGTTCTGCAATACATAACTAGAAGACGTCAGTAACACATTTAGGTGTATATACTGAAAGGCACAATAATGTGGCAGTGTTACACCTCAGTTTTTGGAAATACTGCGGTACAACAGCAGCAAACAGGCACTACAAACTGAATGATAAATAAATACTGAAACTTAAAAAGTACTGGCTTCATTGAATGATCCAGTACCAACAGTTGGGGAAGCAGGTGCAAGAAAGTCAGATGTTTTATTTGTAGGAAAAGGACAACAGCATAATTAACCACTGAAATAGCTAAACTTAGTTATTTGTGTATTAGGAAGATGTTGAACAAGAAGGGAAGTTTGTGTGTAAAACGTATGCCCACACAGTTCTAACAGTAGTAGGAGCAGTTGGACTAATAAAAAGAATCTCCAAAGCATGCATAAATATGCTGCCAAAGTAAACCCATATGAACTACATTGTAGATGCTGAAAAGAACACTACTGGAAAGCACCAATAACTACTGCAGAACTGATTTCTTAAACTGTAAATATGCCATGACTTAGGAATGGGGTCTGTGCCTGCCACAGTATTAAATACCCTAAATATTTGCAGAAAGTAAAAAGAGACAGAGCGAGGGGAAACCATAGCAAAGTGCCATGTAATAGGGACAACAACAAAATATGCAGCTGCTCATGGAAGAAAAGCCTTTCAAAACATGTCAAAATACGTACTGCAGGGACTTCTTGAACAAGAGAGCACTCTGGGCAAATATCAAACATTGAATGAAAAATACTAATTTCATAAATTCTAATTGTACTCTGTCACAATATTAGAAACCTAAAACATTTAAAGAAATTGAAAAACAAAGCAGGGTCCATGGAGAATTTTGAAACATTCCTAACTGAGAAATGTACTGCTAAGAAAACAAAAAGTACCAAAAGAAAGGAAAGGACCTAAGAGAACACCACCATAAAATGATTCAGTAGGGATTACTGTAAAGCAAGCAGGACTAGCTTCTATTACTAGTAGAGAAATCCAGAATAGAAAATACTCATTGAAAGGTCTTACAAAGGTAGATGTGCTAAAAGGAAAACCGTATAAAAACTAATCAGGATTTATGTTATATCAGTTCCAAGAAGAAGTAAAAACTGTTTGCACTGGCTGAGAAACATAGGAGATATATAGAGAAATACATAGCAAAGATACAAAACACATAACTGTGGTATGGCCTGAGGAATGTCTTTTGGGACAGTAGCAAACTTTAGAAAAATACATGTTATGACCCTCTTGGATTATAACAAAGATTCTAAACACAGAAAAGGAAAAAAATATATTAGATAAGGAACAGAACAAGGTAACATCTAATAAACTACAGACCAAGCCTATAGACTTGTAAATGGTAAATTCCAAGACCAGATGTACTGAACGTCTGGATAAAAGCATTTACTTCCTTGCACTTTGATTTAACCTGTATAAAAGTGTGTATTAGCTGAAACACTTGATATCTTTAAAGGGTAATTTGCATATATCCCATGTTGCCTCTGATACAAGAGGTTTAAGGTATCATACAGTGGAAAGTCTAGCTTTGCCAGATTTTTCTTTTTGTGTTTTTTAACCAATTGGTTTCCTGTGTGACCTTTTTACTCATTGTTTTAGTTTATACTTTTAGTAAATAGATGAACTACTGGTCTTTTAAGTGACCCATCTTTTGGAATAAAATACTGGTTGTCCTTTTGTGACAGTAACAGAGAACCAGATTGAGCTGCATAAGTTCTTCCTTCTCCACTTTCATTGGTTGTTTTTCATTAATTACAAAAGTGTCATCTTACAAAGTCACTTCCTTTTAGATAATTGCATCCCCTTACATTGTTTTCCTTAAGTAATTGGATACATGGATCTGCATTTACTAATCAATTGTTTCATGTTTACTGACAACCACCTACTACTGAAACAAATTGATACAGTGTGTGAGAAGTCCAGTTGTGTAATGTTAGTGGAGGCAAAGCTCTTATTCATTGCCACTGCAAATTAGCAGATTGTCAGTACCGTATAACACCATACTAAACCAGTTGCACATCTCAGGCCAAACACATAGACCTATATATGCTAAGTCTCTAAAAAGCAACCTACCTACACCAGAAATACTTCTTAAATGTAGAACCATCAAAGTACAGAGTCATACCAATAAAAACATTACAACACCAGGATGATAATAAAAAAATGTGAAAGTCAAACTTATTTAATATGGTTAAGCACTTTTACCTGAACACATTGTATGTGGTATTACAAACAACTGTTTTATATCATACCTCCTAAATGTAACCTAAGAAACCGGTACCCTCAGTTACCTCCCAAATACGCAACAGAGGCAGCACCTACCATGAAACATACATTTAATAGCCACATTGTCTCAAGTCAAAAGCCAATAAGGCAAACCTCCACACAATCCAATAACCTTGTTACAGGTTATTCTGTAGTGAGTTGCACAAATGCAGTGCCACAGTTAATTGCCTTTTAGGTACCAGGATTTGATTCAACATAAATGCATTCAAGTCCTTGCATTGCAAGTACACACAGAACACAGTTATATTTACGTGTGGGTGCAAAATACTTCAGAGTTACCTCCCTGGAATGTATAAAGAGAGGCACAAAGGAGATCTTGGAATAGGTGTCTGAAGCAGGCATGAATTTAGCCTTGAGCAGCAGTTTACCATCACTAAGAAAGTTGAGGCACTGCAAACAAACGATTATGGACTTCAACAACTGGCTTAGCTTTTGGTGTCACTCAAAGGGGGCCTGCACCCATCTCCTGAAGGCTTTCATATATTGGATAAGTCCTTCTCCATACCATAGTACCCCCCCCTTTTTTTTAAATGTCACCCCTCTAAAGCTTCCAATGTAAAAACAGAATCCGAGTAACATAAAGGTATTGCTTTTCAATGCTTGAAGCATTAATAAAAAATCCACTCTCTAGAAATATTCCTTACCCTTGAAAGCATGAATACATGCATGATCACAGAGACCTGCTTCAGGACTAATGAAAGCAGTCTATCAGTGCAAGGTTATAATGCCAACCACATGTTCATGCCCACAGCACTAGATGAAGACACTAAATTGGAAGCATCTACATATTCTTAAAAAAATTCTCCTCCAGAATCTTAAGACAAGATAATAGTCTGGAGCTCCTCCACATCCAGCTTAATATCAGCAAAAGCCTTATCATGTGAAAGCTAACTATAGGATCCCCTCAATCCATAATTCCCACAAGCATAGTATGGAGTCCCCATGGATTAAGCCAAATATCATTGTGCTATGTGACTTCAACTACTCCTCCATCAACTGGGAAACCTGCACATTCTCAGAAAATGTACAGCCAGAAATTTCACTTCATCAATACAAATTCTGTGGATCAGTTAGACCACACCCCAACCATGGGTGATAAAATCCTGGACTTGGTCCTTACCAAATAAGGGAAAGCCTCCCTGGTTAAATTGAACCACAAATTAGTCACATTCACCTTAAGACATGTTACAAAGACGTGTCTGGAGTGTTTCTCCTTGGGTCTCCGCTGAAAATTGTCTCGTTCCAAGTCAGACTTTCCCGGTTAACAAATGGTAAATAAATAAAATAAGACTGAAGCTGGAAGCTTCCTTCAATACCTCAGTATTCAGAGATTATGCTAAGGCTAATCTACTAAAACTGAGTGATAAATTGGCTAAATTCAAAATTCCTTTTCAACTTGATGACCCCACTGCTTATGCAGAATCCTTTACCACCAAGTTCTGTGCACATGTAAATAGCTGCATAGATGCAGCTGTAATCATTCAAAGTAAATACATTGCCAAATTATTTAAAAAATGAACCCGCTATGGTGGAATCCAAATATAAACAGGCCATATAATAAAAGGAAATACTCACTGCATGCAAAAGTCAGTTTAACTCCTGATGTCAAAAATTCTATTGCTAAACTTAACAGGGAACTCTGGACCCTGATCAAATCACCCAAAGCCAGAAATGAGGTACAAATGGCCATCCATATGAAGGATAACCCCAAAGCATTTTTTAATTGTGGTAGAAACTTCAGAAACCATGTCTGCTACTGCTCAGAGCTGATAGTAAATTATATCTGATACTTGGACCAAGAAGGGATAGCCAGTCTATAATGGCACCTCTTATTCACATCCTAATGACATCATTAACATTGACTAACACGTCTGTGGCAAAGTTCTCCCATGAAACAGTTATCCCACCCCAGGTATGCCAGAGTTACTCCTCCCCTACTATGTCCAAGGACCATGCTCTCCAAGGTGGAAAATGCTTATTGAATGTGTCCGGACAGCATTCCAGACTGCCTTTTAAACAGTGTCAAGCAGATTCTAGGTGATTCCCTCCTTAAGCTGTTGAACCTTATTCTTGCTACAGGATATGTTCCAGATCAATGGTGCTTAGACGAGACAATACCCCTTAAAAAACAAGCAACTATAGACTCAATCGGCCTTACCAGTCTTTAAGCAAAGTCTTGAAATGCACCACTGACCTCAAAAAAGGACACTAATAATTTAATACAGCTTACCATGCAACAATTCAGATTTATTAAGGGCAGGTCATGACTCCTCAATCTTGTCAACTTTGAAAAGGTCACATAGGCCATGGACAATGGTAACACTGTTTGCCTGACTAAATGGATCTAGGAAAATCATTTGATACCATACTGCACAATAGTATTGTTAACAAGCTTATAGCCTTGAACATAGATCCTTATATGATAAGATGGACTGCAAACTAGTTCAAGAATAGAATGGATGTTGTTAGGGTCAATGATGCATTCTTAGTTAAAGTAAAAATGACCAGTCGTGTTCCACAGGTGTCTATATTTGGTCCCCTTCTTTTTGTCATTTATTTCTCTGATCACAACACTTGCAGCAAAGACCTCTGAATAAGTTCAGTGATGACTGACAGTCAGGTGTAGTTGTCAAATCAGTAAATGATACAGACTCCAAACAGAACTGTCACATGTTAAATGATGCACTGACAAAGGTCTCATACTAACTGCTACAGAATGCAGTATCTTCTCCTTTGGTAAACAATACATTGCTAACATCTCCTGCATCATTGACACCCCCAGTCTCCAGTAAGTTTGTCATCAGAGACCTAAACACCTGGGTACATTTAATCACCACCAAAGGCATGTCTTCCCAGTCAAGGAAGTTATTGTCCTCCAGTACTCTGCCTTAGTTACACCTATTACAGAAAACAATGCACCTACCCTTGGGGTGTATCTTACTAGACTTACTGAAAAACTTGAAAGACTGCAGAGTTTCCGATCAGAAGAATCTCAGGCCTCAAAAAGGATGGCATAATTTCCTTGTACTAATATAGAGACATGAGAGAAGGTCTCTGCCTTGCTTTCCATGCTCTCTTGGACCCCGTTGTCTGAGACCTCCTTCTCCTTATTGTGTCAAACAGCAATAGTATAGCTGGAGCAAGGAGAGAGGGGCAACTGCCCCAAGTGCAAAGTCTTGGGGTGGCATAATTAGCAATACCAGCTTTTAATTTCCAGTCAAACATAAAAGTTTTTTTTTTCTTAAACTAAAACCTGAGCACTGTAGTGCTCTATGCAGGCAGGATGTAAACTGCAGCAACTATTTGTTACAGTTTAAAAGAAGTGATTTTTTTAAAGAAATAAAATGTGCAGAAAGAGAGTTGGAGGCAGGACACATAAACAGACCCTGAATGGCTAGGGCTGGATGGAGGGGGTTTATTGTGCATCTGGTCACCTGGTTGGTGTGCTGGTAGAAGAAATGCCCTTTTTTCTTTCTTTCTTGTTTTGCTCTTTTAACTGTAATCACTTGCAGGGTTGAGGGAGTAAGGCTCTGGTTGAGCCAGCTATGCTTCTTACAGACAGTACAGGCCAACACTAGAACAAGAGCTTTGCATCTACATCAGAGAATAAATAAAACAAAATGGAGAGAGAGGGTCATCATCCAGCATCCCATATTACTCTGGAATAACTCCTCTTGCATATCAAGCAGTGCAATTCCCTGCCTGCCTTCAAACACTTCAGCAATAGGATGGTTACCTTAAAAATGCACTCCAAAATGTACAGGACTTGATCTCCTTGAAAGTTTGGTAGACCATGAGGGTGGTTATTGGCAAGGCACACATGGCCTCTGGTCTAATAACCTTGTATTTCCTATGATTTCTGTGAACAATGCATGTAAACAGCAGGCTCTATTTTGCTTTGTGAAATTACAGCTACATCAGTCTGCAGGTTTTTGAAGTAAAACCATCAAACATCCAGTGAAACTCTCAGTCACCCACCTAGGAGGCAGCTACTGACATATGTTCTGCATGTGGGGCAAGTCTGTTAGTGCTCCATTCTTAGCATCCTCAGGTTTCATTCAATAGTTTGTTGGATGAGTCACATGTTCAACAAAGCAAATAATTGCCGGACTGCCAAACAGTTATATAGAACAAATTAAATAATTCAAGTGTAAATAATACATAATTTTGCTACAAACAGAGCTACAACCAGAGATACCCTGACACTCAACTATAGCTTCTAGAAAACATTAAAATGTCATGCTGTGTAAAGTACATTATGTATTACAGGACATATACAGGTATGTATGGTGAAGGACTACAACAGGAAGAATATATTCTGGAGATGATGAGAAAAACATGGAATGATCATCATATTTTTACAGCTACATACATTATCAATCATATTATCAGTACGAGATTAGATAAACTTCCAATTACCTGTTTTCACTACAGTCACAGTACTAAGACTGATGTGAAATTACTGCAGAATTGGATGAAGTAATGATTATATAATAGTGACTGTATTCACTGCAGATTGCTATATTATACATGTAAAACTGAGCAATCACGAGCCTTAGACTGATTAGGACTTTTCTATGAGAATGTAACTGTGTAGCTAACAGTGAACTAAAACTGAACTTGCATGAGAAAAAAATACAAAGTCACAGCAGCTTAGTGAGGCAAATGGTATTCATGTTTTCATTATTAAAAATATGTAAACTTTTCAGCATCTACATCAGCTTATTTGCTGCACCTGAGATCAAGAAGAAAATGTACTATGTATGAAAAATCTCTCTTCTCTGATTCAGCACAGTACAATAGTGCTTTGGCTTCCCAAACTGAGAATTGTGATTAGAGCCTGCTCACACTATTCAGAAATATGGAACCACACCTTTTGTTTGTTTCTATACATATTTAACTAGTGATTTTATAAAAAATCTAATTTTGCTAACTTGCTTCTCATCCACAGTTGTAAACCAATACCTTAAATTCCTTACTACATAAAATGGTGTGCTTACAATATGAGCAAAATACAGGCACAGAAAGATCTAACCATCCTGAAACGCATTTTTAATATATTTTTTTTAAATTACAATGCCAATGATACCGTATCCATTGCATGATAACAGTGTTGTATGGTTATATGGTGTGCTATTGTGTCTCACTTCTGCTCTGACTAGTCATTTGAGTGACAATCTTGTGACCAAATGCCAGCAGTCGCGAATATATAACATTATGACCTTCACAGTATATATTATTGCTGTATTAAACTGCAGAATTGTAAAATAGCTGCTTACAGTATAAGTACGAACATTTGAATGCGCACTTCTTACAGCGATATTAGACAAGTCAAACGCGTGGAATTCTTAACTCCCAGAATTCTGTTTTATATATGGCTTGACTCTACTGTTAGATTGCGTTGATGTGAGCAATGGTTCACCTGTACCTATATATAAAGGTGAGTGTGGGCAGTGTCCTCCACATGGAGTGTGCAGCTATAGCTGAAAATATTTTAAGTGTAGAATTGGTAGGTATTTGTAGGGAGTTTGCTTCCTTAAGTATTTTTTGCAGAGAGGTTTATTTTGATGTTTTGTAATTGGGAATACATTTACAATTAACAAAAAGAGAAGCAGCTGCAGACATTTTGAGGGTTCTAGAAGCATGAGAGGCCAAGCTGTATATCATGAGATCATAAATGACCCTGTGTGTATCAAATTAATGGCCCATTTAAAGCAAGTAGAAATATGTACAAAAATGTTATAGATAAAGGGTGTGTGTGTGTGTGTGTGTGTGTGTGTATATATATATATATATATATATATATATATATATATATATATATATATATACATATATGAGGATATGTACCTCTGTCTTTAATAGTATTTTAGGAAAGATGTTTAAGCAGCAAAAACTGGATTAAGACCAGCTGTAGACATGATTTGTTGTATAGTTATTTAAAGAGGGTATGGGCTGATAAATACTTAAAGGGAAAGAACAGTGTAGTACTGGGGGTGAAAAGGAAGCAAATGAGACAAAATTGTGAAGTATTTGCCTTTGCTAATTTGAGACAAACCGCAAATATGGGGCATTCACTGTGTGGAAGATGAACAACAGAGACAAGAGTGACCACAGGGAATGAAGGTCATAATGGGGCCACATGATGTTATTACAACATCATTAAGCACCACTGAAGGTTGTATTTCATGATTCCTGCTCGGAATGTGTAAGTAAACTAAAATGATGCACCACCATTCCTTGAGACTATGTATGTTGAAACTAAGTTCTCTGGCACAAATTGTCAGTGTACAAGAGCCATTGTTTTCTTAATAGCTATATAGTTGGATTAAATGACCTAACCTAATGACTCTACCACTCTTAGTAGCCTTCATGATGTAACAGATGATGAGACAAATGCAGGAAAGAAAGCAAACAGAAATAAGTTCAAACATAAAACAAATGAAGTAATTATTCACTGATGCTTTTCTGTGTGTAATATCTTTAGTGTTGGATTACAGGGAAGGAAAATCACTTTTTGAAAAGAAAAACTTGACATGTAGGTGGAGTTCTTTTAGCAGATTAGTTCATGCTTACAATTTGACTGCCAGAAAACAAACGCTTAAAACGTATCTGCCTTTTGTGGATGACTTACAATGGGATAGTTCATCAGATGAAGAGTTAGAAGTATGACTGCAAGTGGTTAAGACATTCTCAGGTGATATAAAAATTGCATTTGGTCTTGAAAAATGTGCAAAAGCAATGTTTAAAGCAGGAACATTATAGTACCAAGAAAATAATCAATCTAGGACAGGAATGTGATATAAAGGGATTTGAGCAGGAAGGGGTGTATAAATGTTTGGGAATTGATGAAGGATCAACAATAAAATATGTTCAAATGCAAAGAAAACTCAATGAGGAGTACTTCAGAAGATACTGACAACAAAAAATACACTGAACCCACAGATATTGCTAACATTCTGGCTGACAGGTTCAGTGCAAATTTCTCGCCTCCTTCACCCCCAAAAGAAGAAATACTTATCCCAGCTGAATGTAATCTCCCTGTCATCTCAGATGTCCAAGTGAGAACCGCCCTAAACAAAGCAAAAAACACCGCATCAATGGGACCTGATGGTATCCCGGGGTGCGTGTTACGTGAACACCAAGAGGAGCTAAACCCACACATAAAAATGCTATTTAACCTTAGCCTTACTTCGGGATATGTACCTGAACACTGGCTTACAGCAACAGTAGTCCCACTCCACAAGGGGGGGGTGCCTCTACAGACCCTGGAAACTACCGCCCCATAAGCTTGACTAGCCTGGTCTGCAAAGCTATGGAAAGAATCATTATGGAACTCATAAACGGAGACATAGGGGACCTACAGACGCTTGACCCCACCCAGTTCGGCTTTGTAAAGGGCAGATCCTGCCTTTTAAACCTGGTTGACTTTTTCGAAACAGTCACTAGAGCCATTGATGAGGGCAAAGCAGTCCATACAGCATACCTGGACTTGGCTAAGGCCTTCGACACAATACCCCACTCAGGCATCATAGATAAGCTAAACAGCTTAAAAGTAAACCCTTATGTCACTAGATGGGTTGCAAACTGGCTAAAGGACAGAACCCATAAAGTTAAAATCGCTGGAGCAATGTCAGACTCAAAGCCAGTCACAAGTGGTGTCCCACAGGGATCTGTCCTGGGACCCCTCTTGTTCGGCATTTATTTCTCAGATGTTAAAGCAAACATGGGAGGGCTGTGGCTGACAAAATTCGCAGATGACTGCAAACTAGGCGCCATAGTCGATACACCAGCAGATACACACATCCTACAAAAAGGCCTCACTGAAACGGACAACTGGTGCCGTAGTCACGGCCTTAAACTAAATGCCAAAAAATGTATAGTCATCTCTTTTGGAAAAAACAAAGTACCCACAAATTATCACATAGACAGCAACCCACTGAGTACGGAAAAAGTAATCAGAGACCTAGGGACCCAAGTAGACAGCGACCTCTCATTTGACACCCACGTTGCCAAAGTGGTTAGAAAAACATTCTACCTTGCACACCTCATCATGAAGGGTTTCACATCCAGATCCAAGGATGTCATTGTACCCCTATATTCCTCCCTCATCAGACCCATGATTGAGTACAATGCCCCATTTGGTATGAACCTCACCCGGCACTTGCAACAGCTGGAGAGACCACAAAAGTACCTCACCAAAAGGATCAAGGGTCTCCAACATATGTCTTATTCTGCCAGACTAAAGAAACTTCAGCTCTATTCAGTAGCATACCGCCTGCTCAGAGGTGATCTCTGCCTGACATACAAGGCCATGTCCAATCAGGATCTGATGGACATGCTCCATCTCAAAAAATCCAAATCCATCAGGACCACGAGAGCTAAAGACTTAAACTTTGGCACAAGTATGAATAGGACATGCTGGAGGGATAGATTCATAACCCAGAGGCTTCCCATGCTTTGGAACAGGATCCCAGTTCGTATTAGGCAGAGCCCCTCACTGACTCTCTTCAAGAGAAATCTTGATGAGTGGATGGGAGATCGTAAGTTTACCCCAGGGGTCACATCTGTGTCACTGCTAGACAGGGGCACAGTAAACTAATTCTATTATATAAGGGGACCTTCACTGTGTCACTACTAGACAGAGGCACAGTATTCTAGATTTATTCTGTACATTTTTGTACCATTTCATGGGGTGGTAAAAGCCACATCACTATGGCTAGGCTTACAAATGCCCCAGGGCAGATAGCCTAGTACTATACTATGAAACTATGAAACTAAGAAGACTAAAACTAACATTGAAAACAGCCTTGATATCTATGAATAAAATTCAAGATATAAGCTAATTTGCCTTTCCTGTTCTAACTTACAGTTTGGTGTGACTGACTGGCCCCCAAAGGCTATTGGATTAGTTTGATAAGAAAACAAGAAGAATGCTTCATGCTTATCAAATGCTATATACAAATCATTGTATAATCAATATTATATATTCCTTGCTTTGATTGAGATTAGGGCCTCCTTGAAATTGATTACATGTATAGATGTGCAGTTGTGGGACTACATAGATTATCTGCTAACCTCATCAGATCCAAACATGGTGAATGTTTTAAAACATGAGGAGAGAAAGTTAAGATGACCTCTCTAATTAGTATAGCAGAGGCATTTTTTGTGAAGTGGGAATGGAAATCAAACCAGAAGTAGACTAAAAACACACAACTGAATGTACCAAAAAATAATATAAGGAGAAAGATCAGATGAGAATGAAAGAAATGCGGAGAAGCAATAAATTTAGAGGCAATTATGGAGATCTCCTGGAACAACCCCATGTTGATCAGGATTTGATGCAGGAATGGTTAAGGAGAGGTGAGCTGAAACAAAAGGATGAAAGGTTAATAATGCTAGCCTAGGCCAGTGGACCACATACAGGTTGGTTTACAAAGCCCATTGAACATGTGGGAGAAACAGACAAATGCAGGTTCTATAAAAACTGAAAACAGTTGCACATCTTCTTGCTGGATGTCATATACTCATGGCAGAGGACCTGTATGCTGAAAAGTACAATAATGTGGCTAGACTGTTACACTAGGGATTTTGCAAACTCTACAATATAGAGGTAGCTAAGAAGCTTTGGAAACATGAACCACAGAATATTCTAGAGAATAATGAAATGTACATCACATGGAATTGCCCATTACCAACAGTTCAAAAAACAGATGCTAGAAAACCAAATATAGTAGTCCGTGAAAAATAAAGACATGTAGCACTGATCACTGAAATTGCTACATGCAGTGATTATAATTTCTGATATACAGAGAGAGACAAAGTCATAAAATATCAAGATTTACAGGCAGAACTGAGAACAATATGGAAGAAAGATACCCGGACAGTTCCAGTAACAGTAGGAACAATGGGTCTTATAAAAAATAATCTACAGTTATACTTAGATATGGTACTGATGCATCTAATTCTTTATGAACTGCAAAAGGAGTCAGTTCCAGGCACATTGTGGGTGCTGCTAACAGCACATTTGGCTAACATCAAAGATTGAAACAATACTAATTTCATGAACTTTAATCACACCCTGACATGAGAATGGGTTCCATTCCTATCAAAGGATTGGAAACCCAAAAGACTTGGAGAAATTAAACAGAGAGCAAAACCATATTCATGAATGAATGAATGAATGTAGTAAGTGTTTTACCATGTCCCAGCAATCTTTGACAGCATTATGCTACTCACTCATGTCATCCGGGTCTGAAAAGAGAGAAGGGATCAACTGCAAAATAAGTATAGTAGCATTGCTGGAACCAAATTCATTCTGAAGTCTTCATAGTACCTTCACATGATAGACCATTTTTACAAAATCTTACCAAGAGAAAACTGATGCAGAGACTGTATTTTTTATATTATGAAGAAAGGTAGGTCAAAAAGTAAAAAAGATTAGATGCACAGGTCCAAGGATAAAAAAATGTATACTCCCGCTGTCCACATTTGTGCCAGGACCAGAAAAAAATAGCGTAGAATTTTCAGAACTTGAAAACTTGCCATGCTAAGGGTGATGGTGCTCCCCCCACCAGTAGAAGGAAAAAGTAGTCCACAAAAAAAAAAATTCTGACAGGCCAATCAAGAAGCATAATAATAATACAGTGGTCTGTTACTGATAAGAAGGGAATTATGTATTCTCATTATGTAATACCAGAATTTCCACATGGGTGATATGTAACAAGGGTAAGAAAAAAATGAGAGAAAATAAAAATACTCGCACAAGAAAAACGGTTAAAAGCTAGAGATGATTTAAAAACTGAAGTGCTAGAACGATTGCAAACTGAAGGATTCTGTGTGGAAACTCCATTACAGGTAATTTCACAACTTGGTGGATCAATGAGTCCCCAGATGGAGGAGCAGCAGATGAAGCAGGATGCATTTGGAGAAGATATACAACAGCATGTTCTGGAACCTTCATCACAGCACATTGTTCTAGAACATTCTGTAGGAGACATGCATCAAAGTCTAGTCAAATTTGCACATCAAAAGAAGAAGCAGGAAACCAAGAGCAAAGAGGACACTCTCAGTCTATAACAGAGTAGTCTAAAGACAGACCTGTTTCACTGAAGAGAAATGGATAGACATGTTAAGATAGATAAAAGAATGAATTTACAGAAAGTGAATAAGACCCATATGCTAGACTGGTAAAACAGATAACACAGTATTTAGGACTATTATTTATTTATTTATTTATTATTTATTGCATTTGTTGACCGTGAAAGTCCACTGGGCCTAGGAACAGCCCATTTTCAGTGAAGGCCTAGGGAGAAAAGCTCCACAGTATTACATAGATAAGTTCCACAGTAATACATACACAAGTAATAGAACAATGTTGATACATACAAAAGTAAAAAATGAAGTTGAAACATAGGACAATGTCATTCCATTAACTACATACAAAAATCCTTAACTATATGCAAGAGTAAAACTGTGTTAATGTGTAGGATCAAGTGTTATGGGCAGTAGCGTGACATTGGAGGAAAAGTAGTGGCAGAAGTGACAATAATGTATTACAGACAGCTATAGATGTGAAAGTTGAGTTCTAAGGTGAGCAGAGTTGACTTCTGGGTAGAAAGCTAGTGACGGGTCAGAGTTAGTCGAGGTGACAGAAATGAGTCAGAAAGGTACAGAGGAGAAAAGGGGAGTGAGAAGGAAATCAGGTGCTGGGGTTATTTGGTGAGGTACAGGAGCATAGCCAGTGAAAGGAAAAATGTAATTTGAGGGATTTTTTGAAGGAAGCAGGATTACTGATTGTCCTGAGTGAAGGAGGAAGATTATTCCATAACTTAGAAACAGAATGAGAATACAGCATTTGGCCAGCTGAGAGTTTAGATTTCTCAGTGGATAATAACATTCTGTTTTCAGACCTGAGATGGTGATTGGGGTAGTAGAGATTATAGTGATATAACAGAAATAAATAGAATGTACTACTGTGCACTTAAACTGATAACAGATAGAATGTTACCACAAAAATCCAGAGTAACAAAAGAAAGGAAAGAAACAAGTAGAATGCCACCATGAAAGCAACTACGACAAGACATATCACTATTAGAAGAATTCAAAAAATACAACAGATAATCACAAAGTCCTAGAAACTTAGATGTGGTAAAAGCAACACACAATGTCAGAACATATCAGAATTTTTCATACACTATCTGCAATAATTAAAAATATCAGCAAAAGCATAAAAACGTATAAGGTGTACAGATAGCTGTAAAGGAAAAGTACAAAACAAGCAATTCATAGATAACCCAAAAAGGTCTTATGGAGATTTGGAAAAAAAAGCAAATGTAATAGTAACACTGCCTAAAAAAACAGAAATGAGTACATTTAGAAGTATTTATGAAGACTCATATGAACATAACAAAGATGCTGAACACCTACAAGAATTAAAAGAACTTGCAGGAAGCTCTGATACAGAGGGCATGAAATGGGGTGAAGTAAAAGTCAGTGAAATTGTGACAAAATTAAGAAAGGCTCCTAACTGGAAACCCTGGGAACAGAAGTTCTTCCAAATTTCATGACTAAAGGCATTAACATCTTTTTACAAAGATTTAGCCCTGAGAAAAAAAAAATATTTATATGCACATTCAGACACCACCCTGGTTAGCAACAGGAAAATAAAAACATACATAAGAGTGAAACATCAAGCCATTTTAAGCACTTTAGACCAATAACTTGCCTTCCAACAATATGTAAATTATATACTAGAATTGATCTAACAGATTTTATAGAAGGAAATTCAAACATGGCAGAAGAACAAAAGAAAGTTGTATGGAACAAAGGAACATCTATTTTTAAACAAAACCATGATAAAGAGCTGTAAAAGGTATGGAATCTAAGTACGGCAAAGACAGATTATAGAAAAAGCATTTGAAATTATCCCACATTCCTGGATTATGGAATGCTTACATATGTATAAGACATACTCCACAATGATCAATAGCCTAGCAATTACTATGAAACCATGGCATCAGACAAGCACCTGAAAGCACAACTACAAATGGCTAAAGCGTATGAGAATAACATTTGGTCTTGAGAAATGTGTAAAAGCAACACTGATAGCATTTATAGCAGGAAAACTGACACGCCAAGAAAATATCAAACTGAGACAAGAATGTAATCTAATGAAAGTTGAACAGGAAGTATGTGTGTAAATATTTATAAACAGATGTAAGGTCTGCAAAAAGGAATGAACAGATAAGAACTAAGACTGCTAAGGAATACTTCAGAAGACTAAAGCTAATATTGAAAACTGCCATGATGTCTAGTTATAAAGTTCAAGGTATGTATCAGTTTGTTGTTCCTGTTTTAACTTACAGAACTGGTGTGTATGACTCCCCCAGAAGCACTGGACAAGTTGGTCAGGAAAAAAGGCTTCATGTTTATGAAATGAAATATAAAAACACTGCATAGCAAGATCATATTTTCCTTGGTCTGAAAGAGTTATGGGTCTCCTCAAAGTTGAGAGTTGTGGGACTGCATGCACATTTGTTGGCATCACAGATCCAAAGTGAACTATCTAAAACATGAAGAAAACAAGTCTTAAGGTGACATCTTTGCTTAGACAGAAACATGTCAGAATGGAATGGAATGGAAGTGAACTAGACAAAATACAGTAGCAACAGAAAATACCAGAACACAAAGTACATAAAGAACAGGGTTGGAAGAAAGGGAAAGAAAACTGGAAAAGCCCACAATTATAGTGGCAAGTATGGAGAATTCCTAGGAAAAAACTCAGGTTGATCAAGATTTCATGCAACAGAGTTTAAGGACAGCTAATTGTAAAGCAAACGATGAAAACTTCATAATGGTGGTTCGAGATGGTAAGCTACAAAATTTGGAGATACAGAAAAATGTAACTTCGTTAGAATAGAAGTAGAAAGAGTTGCAGGCCTTGTTGCTGGTTGTGATACACTCATGAGTGAGCTTCTGTACACTGAAAGGCACAACAATGTGGAATTGGGGGTTGTAGAAATGCTATGATATTTTCATTTTCATAGCTGAGAAGATTAGAAACCTGAACTACAAAGAATTACTGAAAAGGAAAATGCTCTCATCACATGGTATCCTCCAATACCAACCGTTAAAGTAGAAAAAAAAAACAGATATAGCTGTGAAAGAAAATGGCCAAAAGTGACACTGAAATAGCTACACCTAATGATTATAGTGTCCTGTGTACTGATAAGACACACAGTAATAAAATGTATTTCTTTATTTACTGACATTTGTTGACCAGGAAAGTCCACTGGGTCACAAACCCATTTTCAGTGGAGACCCAGGTAGAAAAGCTCCAGTTACAGATCAAAATGTTTACCACAAGATAATATTTACAATAATAAAACAGTATACAAAAATGTTTATACAATTTTCTAGTGATTAGTAATCTGGTTAAGTGTTAGTAGTACACATACAGTATTTTTAATGGCATTCATTGTATGGAGGGAAAAAGACAGTAAAATACCAGGATTTGAAAGCAAAAACTAAAGGAATACTGGATAAAGCCATTCAGATAATTCCCATAGTAGTAGGAGCAACAAGGCATTTAAACAGACTTGTCAAACATTCTCAAATATGCTACCAATAAATGTAATTCCATATGAAATGCAAAGGGAAGTAATCTTGGGTATACTGCCAGTGCTGAGAAGAACACAGCTGGCAATAAGCAAGGAGTGATGTCATGTCCATATTCAAATGCTACTTTGCTACTTGGATCTATGGATGGGAAAAAAATTTACCTCTGGACTGCCCCCAGTGCTACTTATGATCAAATGGAGCTCCTAAATGTTTTATCCCATGCAAGGGTCCACTCAAGATATCTATGGCATGATCTCAGTTATTCTCCTTAGGGGTGATATATAACTATTCACCATGGGATGGGTTAGGCCAATCTCTAACCTTGAAATTCGGTAAACTTATTACATGTGTTTCAGACAGGGCATGTCAGCAAAAGAACTTGACTAAATTGACCAATGGAACATGGGAGCATAATATGCTGATAAATACAACAAAAACTAAGTGTATGAGATTTGGTAGACAGGAATTGAAGGGTGAATATTTAATACAGCACACGGTGATTGAAACTGTAGATTCATTTAAGGACCTGGGTACACGGGTAGATCCAGCTTTGAGTTTTTCTAAGCATATCAACCAATTGAGTAATGATAAATTATAGAGCTACAAGTTGTATAAAAAGATTTATAAAGTTTAGCAAATCAGAAACAATGAAGTCGTCGTTTGTTAGTTACATTAGACTCAAACTTGAGTATAGAATAACAGTATGGAAACTGTACAAGAAAACAAGCATGAGTAAACTGGAAAGAGTACAGCCGAAATATATCAAGGACATCCACAGATGTGAAAATTTAAGTTATTATGAAAGCCTCAAATATCTGAACTTGTACAGTATCTCATATAGATATTTAAGAAGAGATCTTACTCAGGTATACAGAGGATTTAGAGACAACCCCCTCTAGGAATGTTTGTGGTTATCAGAAAGTACTACAGAATCATCAGACAACCTATGTAGAAGATTCTATAGGAATGAGAAGTGTACTAACTGGTTCTCTGAGACAGCAGCTGATGCATGGAATAGACTACCAAATTACATTAAAACAAGCACTAGTTTAGATATTTTAAGAAAAGCATAGATACTTTCTACGGGAGCAGCTGTTCTGGTATGCTGGCAGGCTAGAAGGGTATTAATGCCCGTGCCTGAAATATTTGTATGTATGTAAATGGGATAGATTAATTTGAGCATAAAAATAGAAAGTGGCTAGACTTAAAATGGCCCACAAGGACAGCTAGCCTAATACTTACCTATGAACCTATACTGAAGCAATACTAAAAAAGAGAGAAACTAGATATATAAGCAGAATGCAGTAAACTTTTTAGATGAGAGACACAGTGAAATATATGTGTGACAGAAAGCTATTAAAAATACACGTGTATGCAAACAGACACAGAACAATGTGCAATAAAGACAGACATATACTTCTAATAGTACCAAGAGCAACAGAGCAAGGAAATGAATTCAAGCATACTTAAATATGTTGCTTAAATAATTAACTCCACATGAACTACTGAAGAAAGCAACTATACTTAAATTGTTGGCACTAAGAAGGCTATTCTTGGCAAGCATCAAAGACTGAAGGAATACTAATTTCATGAACTTTAATTATACACTAACTTAGGAATGGATTCCATTCCTGTTTTGGTATTAGAATCCATAAACATTTTGAAAATTAAAAAAAAAAGAAGAAGCCATATCAGTGTGCTAGTGTTTCACACATCTCAGAGATCTTTGATGGCTTTATGCTATGCACATACATACAGAGTATTATACAAGGCATTGGGAGGGAAAATAGCAACATGTATTACACCACCAAAAAAAAAAAATAAAAAAATCAGAAATTACATTTGGAAGATATGTCTAAGAAGCTCCTGATAAAATATCTGTAAGAAAAGTAAGTAATTCCCACATACACCATGTGGCATTAAGTAACTGGTAGTGAAAAAAAGAGAAAGTTAAGAAAGGTTTCCAATCTGAGAACTCAAACTCTGGATGTTGTACTCAGCTTCTGGCTAAAAGGATTAACTTATTTCCAACACAGTTTAGCCATGAGTATGAATTTTTTGTATACATATCACGAAATGATACCAGCCTGAACAGCAATGAGGAAAAACATACTTCTGCTTAAAATATAATCTGCAACAATCACGGCAACGGTAGACCAATAACTTGTTTTTTAGCAACAAATAAATTATGTACACATTAGTGCAAACAAAATCTAGAGTCATAGAGATAAAGCATCAGTTATGCTAGTATAACAGAAATGTAATGAAAGATAATGATATGGAACTAAGTATTATCTTCTACAAAACATTTGTTTTTGTCGAAGAGCTATAAAATGGGCCGTAATCTTATTATGGCATGGATAGATTGAAAAAAGAATGTCAGCATTACACACCACAAAAAGGGCAAATTACTGACCAGAATGTATCAGTCCACTGAAGAATACTCCAGGACGATTCTTTGTCACCCTTGTTGGTTCACCTTTCCTTCAAGCAATCAATGTGTTACTTAACAGACTAGGCTTTTTTGGCTTTTGGTATACTATGACATCAAGGAAACAGTCCTATCAAATGACATCACTCCTCCTTTTACGGATGATCAAAACTGATATAGTTCATCTGAAAAATAACTGAAAGTGCAATGAGTAGCTAAAAACTTTTTTAGATGACAAGACTGATATATGTCCACAACAGAAAAATAACATTTATAAAACGGAAAGCTGATCTATTCAAAATATTAACCTGATTGAGGAATGTAATATAAAACAAATGGTGTATGATAATACATAGGAATAGATGAAAGGTAATATAAATCCATGAGAACAAAGTTCACTAAGGACTGTTTTAGAAGTCTGAAAATAATAATAAAAATTGCTTACATTTCAGGTTTTAATTCATTTCACCATACCTATTCTGACTTACAGCTTTGGCATGATCAAATGGCCCCCAAATGTGTTGAATCTGCTGGATAAAAAAAATGCTTCAAGCTTATCAAATAATATAGAAAAAACAGTGTTTCAAAAGACTATTTGCACCATGGTCTAAAGGAAGGACAGTATTTCTAGAAATTATGGATATAGATGTATCAGATCCAGATATAATGAACATTCTAACCATGAAGAAAAGTATAATATGACATTGTTCCACAGATTCACAGAAGTATTTCAGAAAGGAGTAGGTGTGGAAATTTAATCAGTAGCAGAAAAAAGTAACCTACCATGGATATCTAACAAAAAAGCATTTTATAGCAACATTCCTGATCTATGGCATGCTTACAGATGTATATGATTCACTACATACTGAGAAATCGCTTTGCAGTTATGTTGCTGAGCTATGAAAAAGGGCAAATTACTATCCAAGGCATAAGAATCCAGTAGTTAATATTCTACGGTGATTCTTTATCACCACTGCTGTGTTTTCTTGCCCTCAGCCGATTAAGTTGTTCACTTATCAGACAAGGTTATGGATACAGTTTCACACCTCACTTTCCTTTAGTGGGTGATCTAAAAATGTATGGATATAAAAATCAACATAGAATTGAACAAAAACAAAGGAAACAATGCGAAGGTCATGACTAAAATTTGGAAGACCCCAGTTGTAATGGAAAGTATTATGAACTCTTGAGGGAACGACATACTTATCAAGTTTTGGCATATGAAAGTAGAAAGGGGGAGGCTCTTAACTACAAAACTACTAGTGATTGCACCTCATCTTGCTAACTGTGAAATACTTTTTGCTGAGTTTCTGTATATTAAAAGGCATGATAATGTGAAACATTTGTCACACTGGGAATTAGCTAGGTGGTCAAGTAGTTCAGAAGTACTGGGAAAATGTACCACAAAGATTTACCCATACATAAGAAATAATGATAACGCGGGATCATCCAGTATGAAGTTGTAAAAAGTAAAAACAAGAAAACCAGATATTGGAACTGAAGGAACAGACAAAAGCAGAATTACTTGAAATAGACTTACCTAGCAACTATAGTATCTTGAACAGTATAACTTTATAAACTATCAATGTGAATGAGAAACTACAGAAGGGTAGGACAAGAATAATTCTAGTAAAATGAAAAGCAATTGAGCTAATAAAAAACAAATTTCCAAGGTAACTTTATATGGACCAAGGAAGGGGGTGATTCTGGGCACATTGTGAGTTCTGAAAATAGTCTTCTTCTTTCGGCTGCTCCTGTTAGGGGTCGCCACAGAGGATCATCTGTTTCCATTTCTTCCTGTCCCTGCATCTTGCTCTGTCACGCCAACCACCTGCATGTCCTCTCTCACCACATCCATAAACCTTATCTTAGGCCTTCCTCTTTTCCTGTTACCTGGCAGCTTCATCCTTAGCATCTTTTTCCCAATATACTCTGCATCCCTCCTCAGCACATGTCCAAACCAACGTAATCTTGCCTCTCTGGCTTTGTCTCCAAACCTTCCAACCAGGGTTGACCCTCTAATATACTTATTCCTAATCCTGTCCACCCTCGTCACACATACACCCAGTGCAAATCTTAACATCTTTAACTCTGCCATGTCCAGCTCTGACTCCTGCCTTTTTGTCAATGCCACTGTCTCCAACCCATATAACATAGCTAGTCTCACTACCCTCTTGTAGACCTTCCCTTTCACTCTTACTGGTACTCGTCTGTCACAAATCACGCCTGACATTCTTCTCCACCCACTCCTTCCTGCCTGTACTCTCTTCTTCACCTCTCTTCCACACTCACCATTACTCTGAACTTTTTATCCCAAGTATGCAAACTCCTCCACCATCGCCACCTCTACTCCCTGCATCCTCACCATTCCTCTATCCTCCCTCTCATTCACACACATATATTCTGTCTTAGTCCTGCTGACCTTCATTCCTCTTCTCTCTAGAGCATATCTCCACCTCTCCAGGGTATCCTCCACCTATTCCCTACTCTCACTACAGATCACAATGTCATATGATCTCGTCTGTCAACCTGTCAATCACCATTGCAAATAAGAAAGGGCTCAGAGCTGATCCTTGATATAATCCCATCTCCACCTTAAACGCATTCGTCACTCCCACCGCAGACCTCACCTCTATCACACTACCCTCTTACATATCCTGTACCACTCTTACATACTTTTCTGACACTCCTGACTTCCTCATACAATACCACATCTCCTCTCTAGGCACCCTGTCATATGCTTTCTCTAACTCCACAAAGACACAATGCAACTCCTTCTGACCTTCGCTATACTTCTTCATCAACACTCTCAGAGCAAACATCACATCTGTAGTGCTCTTTCCTGGCATGAAACCATACTGCTGATCACTAATCATCACCTCCCTTCTTAACCTAGCTTCCACTACTCTTTCCCATAACTTCATGCTGTGACTGATCAATTTAATCCCTCTGTAGTTACTACAGCTATGCACTTCACCCTTATTCTTAAAACTTGGCACCAAAACACTTTTTCTCCATTCCTCAGGCATCCTCTCACTTTCCAAGATTTCATTAAACAATTTAGTTAAAAACTCTACTGCCAATTCACCTAAACACCTCCATGCTTCCACAGGTATGTCATCTGGACCAACAGCCTTTCCATTCTTCATCCTCTTCATAGCTATCCTTACTTCCTCCTTGCTAATCCACTGCACTGCATGATTCGCTATCCGCACATCTTCCAACCTTCTCTCCCTCTCATTCTCTTCATTCATCAGCCCCTCAAAGTACTTTCCATCTGCTCAACAAAAATAGTACTCCTGGCAAATACCAAAAATTTAAGAAAATCGGATTTCATGAGCTTTAACTATTCCTTGAATTAAGAATGGGATTCACTCCTGTCATGTCATTAATAAACTTAAATATTTGGACAAAGTACAGTGATTGGCATACTGCACTCAATGGTGTCTTTCCTCTGTGGCCTAAAGAAGAAGAGATGGTATCAGTGCAAAAGACAAACAGGAAGTTGGTTTGAATTGAATTTATCCTCGGACCTTGGTGGATACCTTCAAATGATGGACTGTGTTGTATGCTGTTACCACCAAAACAAAGTTGGCACATACACAGGCCATTGTATGCATCTTGGAAAAAGATAAGACCTGAATGGATACTTCATGTACTTTTCCCAAGAAAAAAACAACTAACCATGGTAAAAGTACTACAGCGAGGGATCGTAGAAAAACTAATATCAAGTCCTCTAATGATGATAAGATTCTTGACCCAGTTTTAGCCTGAGATTCTGGCTACTCCATAAAATAACAGAAACTAGTATTCTGCAAAAATTTGAAAAATGATTAGCCAGACAACATGCTTAGAAACAGTCAGGTGGAGTGTAGAAGATAAGAAAGAACTCGTATTTTGTTATTATTATGCAAAAAAATAAGAACTCCTAAAACAGAATATGAATCAAAGCATGAGAATAAATTAAACAGATAGAAATTTTATTTATTTTCATTTGTTTACTGAGATAAAGACCTGCTAAAACTTGGTTAATTTCAGGCTCCTCCAAGATTGCATATAACACACAAGCAACAAATGTATAGTACAATAATTAGTGAGCATATCATTCCAGTTGAAAAATATCAAGAATTATAAATGTGTATTTTATATGCTTGTAGAACAAATGGCAGTAAAAGAGTACTGAGATAAAGAGACAATGCTACAGAATGCTTCAAAGGAAAAAGTATTAAAAGACAGAAGATGCCCTAGTTGTTGTTTGTCTTTCGGCTTTTTCCCGGTAAGGGGTCGACACAGTGGAACTCCGGTCCGCTAATGATTGGCAGTAGGTTTTTTTTTACAAAACGCCTTGGTGCCAGCTCGGCACCCAACCTTCAACGAAGGCATGCCCATTTATGCACGCATGTCTTTCGAACGCTACCCAACCGTGGGTAGGACATGCAGACTCCACACAGAAGGCACTCCCAAGCCAAGCCGAGAATCGAACGGGAGAAACTCTTGCTGTGAGGTAACAAAGCTACCGCTGTACCACCGCAGAATACCTACAGAAGATGCCCTAGTAGTAATATAGCTTTCTTTTTTAGCACAAACTGTGTCAATAACAAATACGTCTTTCACTATCCCATACTTCCAGTTTTGATTTTTGAAAAGTACTAGGACAGAAGATGCCCTAGTTGTTGTATCTTTCGGTTTTTCCCGGTTAGGGGTCGCCACAGCGGAACTCCGGTCTGCTAATGATTGGCAGCAGATTTTTACGTACTGAGTTGCCAGCCCTGACATACAGCCTTCAACGAAGGTACGCCCATTCACGCATGTCTTCACACAGAAGACGCTATTAGCTGAAAATCGAACAGGACAACATCTTACTGTGAGGCGACAATGCTACCGCAGCACCACCACTTTAAAAAAAATCAAAAATGGAAGTATGGGATAGTGAAATACGTATTTGATATTGACACAGCTATATTAACTGATATAACCACAGTAACTTCAAAGATATTTGTAGATATACATAGGTTCATAGGTAGGTACTAGGCTATTGCCCCTAGGGCCTATATAAGCCTAGCCAAAAAGGTACCCTAGCTTTCACCACCCAAGAAAATTATTTTCCTGTGCCCCTGTCGAGCAGAGCCACAGAGGTGATCCCCAGGGTGAATTACTATTTCCCATCTGATCATCAAGATTTTTCTTGAAGAGTGCTAATGAGGAGCTTTGTTTGCTATAGATAAGTAGTTTGTTCCAGAGTATGGGAAGTCTCTGGGACAGGAATCTATCCCTCCAGCATGTTCTGTTTATTGTGGTGACAATGTTTAGGTCCCTACAGCATGTAGCTTGGAGGGGTTGGGATTTCTTTAAGTGAAGCATGTCCAATGGCTCTGGGTTTGACATAGCTTTACATGTTAGGCATAGATCGCCTCTGAGTAGGCGATATCCGATGGAGTAAAGCTGGAGTTTTTTGAGACGGTCTGTGTAGGGCATCTGTTTGAGGCTGGTAATCCTGTTTGTGAGGTATTTCTGCAGCCTTTTCAGTTGTTGTAGATGTCTTGTGAGGTGCATACCAAAAGGGGCATTGTACTCTATAATGGGTCTAATGAGTGACGAGTAGAGGGGAACAATGACCTCTTTTTTCCTGGATGAGAAACCTTTTGTGATGAAATGTGCCACATAGAAGGATTTCCTGACTACTGTGGCAATGTGATTATCAAAGGAGAGACTACTGTCCACCTGTGTCCCAAGGTATCTTATCAACCACAGGGGATGACAATGCACTTTTTGGCATTGAGCTTGAGGCCATGGCTTTGACACCAGGCATCTGTCTCAGTGAGGTCCTTTTGTAGGATGTCCACATCGTTAGGAGTTTTGATTATGGCTCCTAGTTTGCAGTCATCTGTGAACTTCATTAGCCAAAGACCTTCTGTGTTATCCTGTACTTCAGAAAAGTAGATACCAAACAGGAGAGGACCCAGGACTGAACCCTGTGGTACTCCACTTGTCACTGGTCTGAAGTTAGATTTGGAGTCTGCTACTTTCACAGTGTGGGTTCTGTCAGTGAGCCAGTTGATAACCCATCTTGTGACATAGGGATTTATACCTAGTTTAGTGAGTTTATCTATAATTCCAGAGTGGGGGATGGTGTCAAAAGCCTTGGCGAGATCTAGATAGGCTGGGTGAACCACCTTACCCTCGTCTACAGCTTTGGTGACTGCTTCAAAGAAGTCTATCAGGTTAAGGATACAGATCTACCTTTTACAAACCCAAACTGGGTGGGGTCCAGAGTTTGGATATTACCAATGTCTTTGTTTATAAGTTCCATGATGATACGTTCCATGGCCTTGCAGTCCAGGCTCGTTAGGCTAATGAGGCAGTAGTTCCCCATGGTCCATGGTGGCTCCGCACCATTCAGTGGGCACAAACCCTGAGGTGAGGCTATGACTGAATATGGTGCTTAGGTGGGGTGCCATTTCATTCTCTAGTTTGTGTAGAATGCAGCCTGGGATGTTGTCAGGTCCCATGGAAGCTGTGTTCTTGGCTTTGGAGAGTGTGGTTTTTACATGTGCAGCCATGATTACAGGAAAGCACAGTTGTGTACACTTACCATAAATGTAGATGTTCAAGTGTATTCACTGTTGCAGTCATCACACTTGGATTATCTGCTACCAGAGTCTTGGGATTTCTACATCAGATCATGACATCAGTATAAAACAGGCAGCCGATGCCATAACATCAGTTTTTCTTGCCCCAGATGTCAGGAGCCCCCAAAATAGGAAGCAATTACATGGTGAGGAACACCTCCAGTAAAAAGTAAATAGCATAGCCATAAAATATGGCCAAAAAGGGTAAAGGTAGAGAGCATAGAGAAGTCAGGGGGCTGCAGGGGGGGTAACCAGGACTGCAACAGTGAATACACTCGAACATCTACATTTATGGTAAGTGTACAGAACTGCACTATGTTCTTCATGTTTCACTGTTGCAGTCATCACACTTGGGTTGATTCCCAAAACTGAGGAAGATGGAGGCAGTCAAGAAGTGTTAGGGCTGGCTAGCAGGCCTTGTAAGACTGCTATGGAAAATCCAGCTCTGGATTTAGAAAAAATAGGTAAGTGGTAATGCTTGGTGAAGGTGTGTACAGAACTCAAGGTTGCAGCTTCCAGGATGTCCCTGGTAGAGACTCCCCTGAGAAATGCTGTAGAAGTTGAGGTAGCCCTAGTGGAATGAGTTCTGATCCCCTGTGGGGTATGTTTTCCATGGTGTTTGTAGCAGAAATGGATGCAGTGTGCTATCCATTTGGAAATGGTTTGCTTTGAAATGGCCTTGCCCACTGCCCCTGTAGCAAAGCTGACTAGCAGCTGGTCAGATATTCTGAAAGGCTTAGTTCTGTCAAGGTAAAGATTGCAGGATCCTTTACCCTTTATTCTGAGAATTAGGGAAAATGGTTGGTAAATGGATGGCTTGCTTTAAAGCCAAACTGGATACCACCTTGGGCATAAATGATGGGTTAGTCCTGAGGGAAACCCTGTCCGCATGGAAGACAATGAAGGGTTCCACAGCCATAAGAGCTTGTAACTTAGACACTCTTCTTGCTGAAGTGATGGTTAGAAGTAAGGCTGTTTTCCAAGAGAGGAATTTCAACTCTGCTGTAGTAGCAGGTTCAAAAGGGGGAAGCGTGAGCTTCTCTAGTACAAAGTTAAGGTCCCAGGCAGGAGTGGGAGCTCTTCTCAGGGGTCTTAAAATGTTAGCTCCTCTCAGGAACTGTTTGATCAGAGGGTGAGAGAAGTGGGTTGGCTCAGTATTGTAATGAGCTGAGATGGCAGATGCATGAATCTTAATTGATGAGAAGGATAAGCCTTTGTGGAGGAACTCTGCTAGATAATCTGGGTTTTGAGGTAAGGTGGGCACGGCTGTGTCCTTTCCTTGAGAATGGCTCCAAGAACAGTATCTTTTCCACTTTTCTGAATAGGATTTCCTAGTACTAGGCCTCCTGGCCTCAAGGATGACATCCAGCACCTGTTTGCTGATGGTTGCTGGTGATGTATTCAGGGAATAAGCCAGGCTGCCAGGTTCAGGGTTTGCAGCTAAGGATGCAAAATCTGTCCCTCCTGCTGGGGCAGCAGAGAGGGGGTCTGATGTAGGTGCCAGGGTGGCACTGTTGTCACACTGCGAAGGAATGGGTACCAGTGCTGATGTGGCCAGTCCGGTGCAATAAGGATTGTCCTTGGCCTGTCCTGTTTGATCTTGAGTAGTACTTTTGAGAGGAGGAGCAGATGGGGAAAGGCATAGATTGAGAGGTTTTCCCATGTAAAGGATATGGCATCCACTTTCCATGCTTGGCTGTGGGGAGTTCTGGTGCAAAATTTGCTCAATTGATGGTCTTGGGGGGAAGCAAAGAGGTCCACCTCTGGTGTCCCCCACCTGTGGATTAGAAGTTTGAATGAGTTGGGATCCAGTTTCCACTTGTGTAAGTCTAGTAGATTTCTGCTTATGTCATCTGCCAGTGAATTTTGTTTGCCTGGCAGGAATTGAGCTTGCAGGTGCACTTGATTGCTCAAGGCTGTGTACCACAGAGTCATGGCTAACCTGCAGAGTGGGTAGGAATGAGTTCCCCCTGCTTGTTTATGTACCACATAACTGTGGTGTTGTCTGTCTTTATCAAGAGTTGTCCTGGAAGGATAAGGTATTTGAAGGCTGTCAGAGCATTATGTACAGCTAATATTTCTTTTTGACTGATATGCAGATGAATTTGTCCTGGGCTCCATTTCCCTAGAATGCATTTGCCTGCCATGTGAGCCCCCCCATGCATAGTCTGATGCGTCTGTTGTCAGGGTTTGATTGGCGAGGGGTAGAGTGAAAGGGAGTCCCTTGTTGTGGTTGCAAGCCTCTGCCCACCAAAGGAACTCTGTCCTTAGGCAAGGAATGATATGAATCACTGTTTCCAGGTCCTGAGAGTGTTGACACCAGAGACTTTTAAGTACCATTGAAGTTTCCTCATATGTAGTCTTGCACATGGAATTAGGAGAATGATTGAGGCCATGAACCCTAGGGCTTGCAGTTTTTTTCTTGCAGATACCTAGGTTTTGGTGGCCAGTAGTTTGAAGTAAATTGTCAAATAAACCTGCTTTTCTGGAGTGAGTAATGCCATCTGGGAAGTTGTGTTCAAGCTTGCTCCCAGGAATACAATCTTTTGGCTGGGTACCAGATGTGATTTCTTTTCATTGATGGTATACCCCAGAAAAGTTAGGAGTCTCTCTACAAATGTCAGGTGCTGAAACAGCAATTCCTGACTGTCCACCTGAATCAGGCAATCATCCAAGTATGGGTAAATTTGAATATTTTTCTGCCTGCAGTATGCAATGGCTGGAGCCAGGCACTTTGTGAATACCCTGGACGTGGTAGATAAGCAAAAGTGAAGTGCAGAGAACTGATAGTGCATAGAGCCTGCCCTGAAACGTAGATATTTCCTGCAAGATTCCCTTATAGGGATGTGCAGATAAGCTTCTTTTAAGTCTAGAGTGACCAGCCAGGAGTCCTTGGCTAGCATAGGAAGAAGCTTCTGGAAGCAGCTTCTGGAGTGTAAGAATTTTGGTACCACCAGGAAGGTGTTGAGAATTGACAGATAGGGCGCCAAGAGTTCTCTTTTCTAGGGACCAGTAACAGTCTGGAGTAAAAACCATGTCCCCTTTGCTCTGTTGGAACAGGATGAATAGCCCTGATACTGAGGAGAGACAGTACTTGCTTTTGAGCCTCTACCCACTGGTTTGGAGGAAGGTCTGGCAACATGCTTGGGGTAGGCAGTGAGTGGAAGTAGAATCTGCATCTCTGGGATACAATGTTCAAGACCCAGCAGTCCTGGGTAATGTGCTCCCAGTTTTTTGCATGCAGGGTGAGTTTTCCTCCTAGGGGTGCAAGTACTTGGGCATGGCTGGGAAGGATGAAAGACATGTCATTGTGAACTTTTTCCATATGGGGGTGGCTTACCACTCCCTCTTTTGTGGGTGGGAGCACTCCATTGTTTAGATCTGTGCATACCCTGAGACTGTAGTCTTTGGGTTTGGACTGAGAAGGTCTGGGAGGGACTGGAAAGGACCAGTTTTTAGAAGGCCAATGCCTACTGAATCTAGGTGGCTGTACCGGTAAGAAATCTTTAACAGTTTGCATAGATTTATCTTTTTCCTCCATCTTTTTAAAAACTTCTGTTTTTCTTGGTTTAATGGAGCATCTAGAAATTTTGCTTTGACATGGTCTGGCAAGATTTGCTCCTTCAGCCAAGCAAGCCCTCTCAGAACAGACCCAGTGACAGCAGCCCTGCAAGATCCTTCTAAGGCATCAAAACCACACTGCAAAGTATGTTTACGAACGTGGTTTGCAGAATGCATTAACTCTTGTAAATCTTTATTGTCTGCACAATCAGGAATCAACAACATTTTTTGTTTAATTAGTTCCATAATATGCTGCTAGTACTTCAACATGGGAAACTGGCAATTTAAAGCTCTAATGGCAAGAGTTGTAGAGGTATATACCTTCTCACCCCATCTGTCTAAAGCCCTAGAATCCCTGTCCGAAGGGGTAGGGTTTTTGGTTGTAGTATCCTTAATACCTTTTGGTCCCTGGAAAATGGTCTCTGGATCCGCAGTGGGATTTTTAAAGAGAAATTTGTGAGAGTCAGGTACTCTGTAGTACCTGTCAGGTTTTCTAGGAGCTGGTGGTAAAGTATCAGGGGTAAGACTGGATTCCATAAAGACATCATCTACAATATCCAGGCCACGGGATATAGCTAGAGGCCTGTGCTGAGGCAAGTCTAAAAGTTCTCTGAGTCTCTGTTTGGACTGTGTGTGGTCCTGGCATTCCCAGCGGAAATGCCCTCTTAGGGTATGCAAGGTTTCACCGAAAGAAAAGTCCTCTGGAGGGGAGGCAGAGGGTATGGAATCCTCTGCATCTGAATCCTCATAGGTAGATACGTCCTGGTAATTAGAGGGGTCAGAGTCATCGGACTCATGGTCTGTAGAATCAGAAGGCAAATCTATTCCTTGTCTTTTAGAGGGGGAAGGCTGGCTTCCCCTAATTAAAGTAATAAGGTCTTTAGCCATTCTAAGTATTTGTTTCAGTGGCATGGGAGCTTGAGAATGCACTTTGGTCGTTGGTTTCCTGGGCGTAGTGCGAACTCTGGACCTGAGAAACTCTGTAGTTTTAGTCAGAAATGAAGTAAGGTTTAATGCGAACATCGGAAGGTCTGAATACACCCTCAGAAGCCTGTGCCTGCAAAGAGGCTCCGGACTCATCCAAGGTAGAGACATCCACAGGTTCCATAATCAAAGCAGCATCTCACGGCATACCGGATTCCGAATGGGTCTCAGTAGAGGCTTGCGAATCTGTAGAAGTAGGTATCAGGGGCTGCAAAAGCACCTCACTGAGTACCGGCGGACTGGCGACTAGCTTAACGCAAGCGTTGTCAGCAATTTTGGACCTATGGTCTCTGTCTTTATCCTTATGCTTTTTCAGAAGATCGGTAGTCGGATGATTTATTGAAGCCATTTTGGAATACAGAGAATGAGAGCGAAAGAATTTAGTGACAAAGATAGCCCAATGATGAGTAGTTCGGGCATTGAACAAGGCACAAAACCGACAGCGAGGAACATCGTGGTACTTAGCTTTAGAAGACTTCAGGTTTGAAACTCGAAAAATGAAAATTTCAACTTTTGAACTGCTTCTGCTTCGGGCTCCCGCATGGCAAGAAAAGCTGATGTAATGGCGTCGGCTGCCTGTTTTATACTCCTGACTACTTGACGTCATGGAAGAGGCAACAGCACCTGATGCAGAAATCCCAAGACTCTGGTATTCGGGCCGAATGACGGCTACCTGCAGGCAGATAACCCAAGTGTGATGACTGCAACAGTGAAACACGAAGAACATCTTTGCATTCTTCTGGCATAGAGATAGGCCTTTTAGGGGGTGAGAAAGGGGTAAAGTTAGCACTGAACCTATCTGCCAGGATGTTGGCAATATCAGTTGGTTCTGCATATTTAGTACTATTGTGCTGTAACTCAGAGCAGATCTGAGTATTGCCACTGAGATTCTTGACATAGCTATAGAATGCTTTGTGGTTGCCTTTAGAATCAGTGGCGATTTTGTTTTCATAATTAGCTCTGGAGGATTTTATGAGGGATCTCAGCTTCTTACTGAGGTTGACCAGGGAGTTCCTCCAATCATGGGATTTTATTATTTTTTGCAACAGTTTCTTTCTTTTGTTGTAGAGTTTATTTATGGCAGGGGACCACCAGATTGGCTTCCTTTTTTGGGGGGATAGCAGGATCCATGCACTCACGTAAGTGCTCATAAACTGCATCTGTGTAGGATTCAGCAGTCGTACCTTATTGTCCGTCTGCATGGGTGTCGTGAAGTTTTCCACTTCTGTCTTAAGAAGCGTGAAGTTGGATTTGGAGACATTTATCACGGTGGTTTCCCTAATGGGGGTGGGATGTGGATGTCTAGGGTGATTAGCTTGTGGTCGGATCTGACCAATGAGGAATTGACCTCTGGTGTGGCACACCGGTCACCCATGTTGGTAATGACCAGGTCTAAGATATTGCTGCCCCTGGTGGGGGTGTGGATAAGTTGATCCAAGATGTTGTAATTTATGAATTCCAGAAAACGTTGAGCAAAAGGGTTGGTACACGAGTAGTTTTCCCAGTTAATGGTGGGGTAGTTGAAATCACCCATTATTAGGGTGTTGGGTTGTACCCTAATATTTTCCAGTGAATCAAGAAATGAGGAGTGGGAATTCTGGGGCATGGTGAGAGATCTGTAGCAAGTTACAATTTGGATTGCGGTCTTGCCCAGACTTAGCTGCACGTGGATAATCTCAGATGCATTATGCTGAGCAACTAGCCTGGAAGTGTGGATATCCTTAATGAATATGAACCTGCCTCTGACTTTAGTGTTTACGTCCAGGTTAGGTGGTCAAACTTTGTGGTATGAATTATAGCCTGGTAATGCAAGGGTGCTCTCTGGAGCCTTGAACCAGGTCTCTGTCACTGCACAGATGTCAATGTTCTCCATTTTAAGGAGTGCCTCGAGTGAATGCATTTTAAGGTTTAGACTTCTAGCACTGAGTAGCATTACCCTCAGATTTTGCTTGCTTGTACCTGCTACAGTGGTGAATTTGTAATTTAAACCTTGCCTAAAAAAGCCACTACAGGGGTGGCAAGAGCCTTAGCCAGTATCCGGAATCCCAAGGGTGACAGGTGCAGGCCAGCTCTGGAAAAGCATTGTGGTCTGTCGATCATGTCATCCCAGGCAGACAGATACTGGATCCCCTTAGAATGACACCAGAAGCTTAGCCAATTGTTGAAGTCAATCATTTTGTCCTTGCACTGTGGTATCATTCTGGGTGATGGCAGGATGCTACTCAGGGCTAGGGTCATACCTGCCTGGGCTACAAGATTGGAGAGCTCCTCCATGTCTCTTTTCATGTAGCCTAGGGAGGTACGTCTCAGGTCAATCACACCAACATGGACAATGACACCAGACATGGTAAATATTACAGAAAGAACAACAAAACAGAGGCTCAACATACTGGAAAGTGAATAGGTTTTTAGTCCAAACAGGAAGCACACTAAAATTGAAGTAATGTAACAAATACTGAATGATTTCAGTTGGAAGCCAGGACACAGACAGTGCCCCCTTGTGATACTTCATTAAAGAGATACATGCCCAAAAAGTGAGAGAAGAACTACAGCAAGACACAAGGTATCAGTAATGAAGATATTTCACAAAGTTGTTGTTGTGTCTTTCGGCTTATCCCGGTTAGGGGTTGCCACAGCGGAACTCCGGTCCGCTAATGTTTGGTAGTGGATTTTTAAGTGCCGAGTTACAAGCCCTGATGCACAACCTTCAACGAAGGCATGCCCATTCATGTATGCCTCCACACAGAAGACGCTCTAGCTGAGAATCGAACGGGACAACTTCTTGCTGTGAGACGACAACACTACCGCAGCACCACAGTTTCAGAAACTCCATTTGGAGAATCATTTAAAAATGGGGATATGTTTATGTATAGAAAGAAAAAGAGGCAAATACACTTGACAGAAGCAAATCTTAGCCAAAATGAAAATACCTTAAGGGAAAAATTGCTGGATTTATTAGAAATAAGAGTTTCTCTCATTCTTTCTTTCTCCCCCAATATATACATAGACACATACAGACACACACGATTTTATATATATATATATATATATATATATATATATATATATATATATATATATATATATGGATCTAGGACGTTTGATCGAATGATCAAACGTCCGAATCCATAACCACCGAACACACTTTAACGAAAGCGCTTTTATCTAAAAAGCGCTTTCGTTAAAGCGTGTTAAAAAAAAACACTACATTAATGTTTTTGCAGGGGGGGCTTCCCCCCCATGTCCCCCACACCCCCCCACCTTAATATTCTCCCTCCAAGACCACACTACAGTGGGGAAAAGGGAATTTTCCCTTTATCGCACTGTAGTATGGCCTCAGCAACAGGCATACTTACACAAAAGTGCTTCTTCGGTGAAAAGCACTTTCACTTAAGTATGCCTGGCCGTTTGGGTTTTGGACTTTTGAAATTCGATCAAAAGTCCTAGACCTATATATATATATATATCTTTACTTAAATATACTGAGCTTATAAAATGTTAGCATTGTAACTGACAGCACATAAAAATTTGATGTTGACAGCTCACTGCACATACTCCAACCATAACCTCACAGCATGCAAGGTCAGAAATACTGTTTTTTTTTTTTTCTTGTAAGGGCAAGTCCCCCCCACATTCTTGTGTGTATATACTAAGTCCAAAACTACACAATTCACAGGGAAGTGGCATATTCCCAACCCCCGGGATTATAGATCTCACACACCTTTTTGAGTGTCTGTTTTATTGACCAAAGTGTATCAACAAAACAGATGCTGACATTTGGGAGTTGTGCCTATTTCAACAGCTCATAAATACTTGAGACAGGAAGAGGCTACAGAAGGTGAATAGCATAAAAGCTATTAGATGTGTTGTAAAACAAACATAATACTTGGAACCATCAAAAGAGGCCTATATGATAAAACATATTAGCAGAATACACTTTTGTGCAGTTAAACTTACAGATAAGGTATTACTTACACTAATGAAGGAAAATAATTGAATAAATAGGCTGTCACAGTGGAAATACTGAATAGAGACAACTGTAAAATAATTAAAAGACGTATCTCTGTTAGATGTACATGAAAAGGAAATTGAGCAGATGGATGCACTAAAAGAGAATGGTATAAAAAACATATATTTTTTCTTATCTTATCTACCTAATCTGAAAAAAGATTTTTTGCTCTAAAAATCTGGATAAAACCTAAAATGATGGGGGACAAATAGGGACAGATTTTAAATATTGCTCTTACAAACTTAGAAAGTTGATAGAATAATAGCTTTTGCATTAGCATGAATTCTCTGAAGGATGTGGAGTCTTAAACTCAAATGTTTGTCATTATTTAATGACTCCAGTCCTCAACTATTTGCCAGAAAAGTATAGATTTTAGGAGGAACACACCAAAAATATGAGGCACAAATGTGGACAGTCTGCAAAAATCTGTACAGTTTAGAGGTGTGAAACACACACACACACGCACACACACACGCACACACGCACACACACACACACACACAGCCACTTCCTCATTCACACACACACACACGGACACCCACTTCCTCATTTATACCTGCATTCATTAACACACACACACACACACACACACACACACACACACACACACACACACACACACACACACACACACACACACACACACTTCCTCATTCATACCTGCATTCATTCTCACACACACACCCGCACACACACCCGCACACCCACACACACACACACACACACACACACACACACACACACACACACACACACACACACAAAACCACGTTCTCATTCATATCTGCATACTTATGCATTCATTCATACATTCCTCTCACTCTCCCGATCTCACGCATACACACACACAGCCACTTCTCATTCATACCTGCATTCACTCACACATCGCTCTCACTTTCCTGATCTCACACACACACAGCCACTTCTTCATTCATTCCTGCATTCACTCACACATCGCTCTCACTCTCCTGATCTCACACACACACAGCCACTTCTTCATTCATTCTGCATTCACTCACACTCGCCGCAAACTAATAAGCTTAACTGCAGAATAAGCCATGAGCTGTTCTCGGTTTATTTTTCAGCTAAGCTTATTAGTTCATGGCGCCTCTGTGAGGAAGCCACGGCTACCCAGGGTGCCACAGTGCACACTTTGGGAACCCCTGAAATATGCACTTTATATGTGCCACGGGGGGGGGGGGGCATTGGGAAAACCTGGATTCAGCAAGGGAGCCGAAAATCGAAAAAGTCTGGGAACCTCTGGTCTACACAAATATTCTTACACTTCAGCAAGACTATGAAAAATGTTTTCAGGGGTCAGGGAAATATACCAGAAATGTGAACATCAACAGACAGGTGCATGGAAATATATTTTTTGTAGTTACACATGTTTACAAAGGTTTCATACTAACCTCAGGAAATTAGTGGAGGTAATACTATAGGAAAATTGGACACGAAATCCAGCTGACTTCTTACTAAATTGTGTAAGAACCTCTAACTGTAGCAAGATTAGATGTGATCTAACTGTAGCAAGATTAAATGTGATCTAGTAGCTTTAGTGGGGTTGGTAGCAAAAAAAAAAAAAAAGCAATCATGAGGAGATGGAAGTTGACCCTGCCCCCAACAATAGGAGAAGTAAAGGAACTGATGACAGAAAAAAGTTAGCAAGAGATAAAGTCACTAGAAAAAAAGTAATGTAAATATATAAAAAGCAGAAGATTATTTAGCAGGAAGTCGTGACAAAATTAGAACAGAGAGTAAATGAGGAAAAAAATGTAGCATGAAGACCAGTGGAGGGCAATGGAAAAGCAATGGAACTAGATGTAAACAGATTAAACCAAATCAAGCAAAGGGGCAAACTACAGATACAAAAATGTCTCATTATAAGAGGAATCATCTTTTTCTGGATTGTACCCTTTATATAACAAGTTTGACAATAATAAAGATAATAATGATCTAAGGTCAATCCCCAGCAGAATATAGCCAAAGCAATATCACAATTAAGGTTTGGGTACATTGACTTCTGTCATTAACAGGTCATGCTTAGGTATGATTAACAACACTGTCAGTAACACTGATCTGGTAATAGCATGCCCTGAAGTATAAAACTTAAAATGGACAGTTAAAAGAGGAAAAGGGGTCACCCTCCAAAAAACGAAGTACTGAAATTAATGCTGTGAAGTATTTTGTAACAAAGCAAACACGAATAAAGCTTCTTTGAAGGGAAAAAAGTCAGAAGAAGAAAAATGTAGAGATCATGACCATAACAAAAGAAAATCAGATAGCCCACAAAAAGAAGCAAGTACAGTGAAGTGCTGGAACAACTACATGTTAATCGTGATTTGACATATAAATCATTAAGAAAAAAAAGATGAAAGGCTAATGAGGGCAACTCAAGATAATGGCCTACATACATTTTCTCAAAATTTATAGAAAAAGTAGGAGATGAGCAAATGTAAGTTTAGCTTTATAGAACTAAAACAATTGCACATATTGCTGTAGGCTACACTATACTTAGGACTGAGTGTCTGTCTACTGAAAGGCAAAGTAATATGACAAACTTGTTACACTACAAGCTGTGCAACATTACAGTTTATAGATAACTTAGAGATATTAAAAACATAGACTACAAAGAGGTAGTGAAATTGAAGAAATAATGATTATGTGAGATGGCCCAATGAAAAGTTAAGAAAGTATAAGCAAGAATGCCAGATATACTTGGGAGATAAAAGAACAAAAGCAGCATTAATTACTAAAATATCTACTGCTACTGAAAACAGTGTCCTACATGCTCAGAAACATAGTTATGAAACATTAGGAAATGCAACAAAGAAATTAGAACAATGTGGAATAAGTACATCAGACAGTTCTAGTGATAGTAGGTGGAAATGTGCCAATAAAAAGAAATTTCCAAGCAAACTTAACTATGCTATTAATAGAGGTAACCCTCATATGGACTACAAAATAATTTTGTGTATTTTCCTGATATTAAGCAGCAATTTTGTCAAATATCAAAGACTGTAGTAAAGCTAACTCTGTTATCTTAAATTATACCCTGACTTGTGAATAAGATCCATTCCCGCTATGGTAATAAAAACTGTAAGAAAAACTGGTGAAATTAAAAAGAGAAAAACCCACACAAACTTATTAAATGTTTCATATAGTTACAGTTAAATGACCATAGGACTTCCTGTTGTAGAAGGATGCATCAGTCCTCAAAAATCTCAAAAAGGAGGCATGCAGATGAATAGAGTGGACTATTAAGGATACGTAAAAAATTAGGTATTGTTTCTATTATGCAAGAAACCCAGAATTTCCAGACAAAAGATAAACAAAAAGATTAACAGAGAAATTAGAGGAAAGAAAAATACTTCCACAAGAAAAACTGTCAGAAGCTTCAAATGAAAATTTGTGTTCATTAATAAAAAAGATCCATGAAAAACACTATACAGACCAAGAAACCTTATGCTGTTTGGAAAAAGAAGCAACTGAAGTGTGAAAATTTAAGGAACAAAATTCAGAGATGTTTGAAGGGTATAAAAAAGAAATGTGGACATGGGAAAGAAAGAGATCTGATATGGTGCAATATTTATGCAAAGGAGAAAGTCAAATTAATCAACACAAAAATGCATCCACAAAGATATTCAAAGAAAAATATAGACAAAGGCATCCAGATATGAAAAATTTCACAATAACAAAATAAAATCACAATGAGGGACTGTAAAACAGAAGTTTAGTCAAGTAGAAGTTAAAAAAATAGAAGCTAAAGTTATAGAACATTTGCAAAGTAAAGGATTCAGTGTAGAAAGTCTAACACAGGTTATATCATAGCATGACGGAACAACTAGTCCCCAATGTCAAGAGAAACAAGAGGAGCAGGAGACATCTAAAGAAGTATGGACATGGAAAAGAAAGAGAAATTTAATATGGTGCAGTATTTATGCAAAGGAGAAAGCAAAACTAATCAATGCAAAAAGAGCAGCACCAAAGATATCTGAAGAGAAATACAGGCAAAGGCATCTAGATATGGAACATTTTACAACACAAAAAAATAAGAAAACAAAGTAGAAAAGATGATTAGTAATAGAGCAGTTAAAGAAATAGAAACTGAGGTTATGGATTAACTGCAAAGTGATGGATTTAGTGTAGAAAAATTAACTCAGATAACAAAACAACAGGCTAGAGCAATGGACACCCAAATTAAGGATCTGTTGACATATGAAGATACTTTGGAGCCTCCTATAGGAAGCCAGTACAAAGGTTCAGTTGCAGCTATACAACAAGGGAAAGTAAAGGAAAATGTGTCAATTCCGACACAGTCAATGCCATGGAGTGATATGCAAGTGAATTCCCATATGAAAGAGCAATGGATGACACAGGGAGAAACTGAAGAGAACGTGGCACAGGAAGAAGCTCTATAACTTTCTATAGGATGCCCACAGGAAATGGCAAACAAAGAATGTGCCCTCAGTTTAGAAGAAAATGATGTAAGAGAAGAGTTACTTCATTTAATAGAGATGGACAGACATATTACAATCAGTGAAAGAAATAGAATGCAGAAGGTCAATAAAACCCAAAAAGTTAGAAGTTTGATAAAACAAATGAATATAGTAATTAGGACTGCCCATAGAGATTCATGTGGTACAGTAGACATCCTCTTATCCAGTCTCGCTGGGACCGGATCTTAGGCTGGATAAACGAATAGCTCGTTAATCAGAAAATGCAAACAAAATTGAATTTTATATTTTATAGGTTATAAATCAGCTACAATAACATGGTTTGTTAGTATGCATTTTTCTAATGAATATGAAGTCTAAAACTCAAAAGTCTGTTATTATTTAGCCCAGAGGAGGTGGGAGTCTTGTTATTCTCTGTTGTCTTTTGCTAGGGCTTCAGCAGAAATCTTGTGGCTGGTTGAAATGAGGCCGGATACGTTACTGTGCAGCCAAATTAATAACAGATAAAGTTCTACCACACAAGAACACAGTGTAGTAAGGCAAAGGACAGGGAGAAATTGAATGCCATCATGGAAGTATTGAATAGAGAAAAAGTACAGTTGTGTACACTTATCAGAGTGTATTCACTGTTGCAGTCATCACATTTGGGTTATCTGCTTGCAGTAGCCCTCAGTCAACCTGATTAACAAAGTCTTGGATCCTGCATCGGTTGCTGTCCCTTCTTCCATGACGAAAGGTTGTCAGGGGTATAAAACATGCCGCCAATGCCATTACATCAGTTTTTCTTGCCCCAGATGTCAGGTGCCCCCCTAATGGGAAGCAATTAAATCTATAAATATACAAGGTTATACCTCCAACTAAAAAGTAAATGCACCAAAAAGCTTTTTAGTATAATAATGGAGAGTAGAGGTATAGCCAAAAGTAAGGGGGCTGGAGGGAGGGTAACCAGGACTGCAACAGTGAATACACTCGAATATCTACATTTATGGTAAGTGTACACAACTGTACTATGTTTTTCGTGTTTCACTGTTGCAGTTATCACATTTGGGTAGATTCCCAAAGCTATGGATGGGAGGAGGAATTTAGATAGCATTAGGACCAGCTATAAGGCCCTGCAAGACTGCAGTGGCAAAGCCGGCTCTGGATTTAGAGAAAATTGGCAGATGGTAATGCTTGGTGAAAGTATGTACAGAACTCCAGGTAGCAGCTTCTAGGATGTCCCTGGTAGGGACGCCTCTGAGAAAGGCTGTAGAGGTAGATGCAGCCCTGGTTGAGTGGGGTCTAATCCCCTGTGGGATAGGTTTCCCATGGTGCTTCTAGCAGAAATGAATGCAATGGCTTATCCATTTGTAAATTGTTTGCTTTGAAATAGCCTTCCCCTCTGCCCCTAAAGCAAATGCCATCAGCAGTTGGTCAGATTTCTTTTGATGTTTAGTCTTGTCCAAGTAGAATCTAAGTTGTCTGTGCACATCTAAGGAGTGCAGTATCCATTCCCCTTTGTTATGTGGATTAGGAAAGAAGGTTGGCAAATGTATGGACTGATTGAGGGCCACACTGGATACCACACCTTGGGCATGAAGGAGAGATTGGTCCTGAGAGACACCCTGTTCGCATGAAAGATGATGAAAGGTTCCACTGCCATGAGGGCCTGTAATTCAGATAGCCTTCTTGCTAAAGTGATTGCTAAAAGGAAAGCTGTTTTCCAAGAATGGAATTTTAAGTCTGCGGTAGCAGCTGGCTCGAAAGGAGGAAGAGTGAGTGTTTCCAGTACAAAGTTAAGGTCCCAGGCTGGAGTTGGAGCTCTCCTGGGTGGTCGTAAATTGTTGGCCCCTATGAGGAACTGCTTGAGCAGTGGATGAGAGAAGAGGGGAGGTTCTGTGCTATAATGAGCTGAAATGGCTGAGGCGTGAATTTTGATGGAGGAGAAAGACAGGCCCTTGTGAAGCATCTCAGTTAAGTATTGTACAATCTGAGGTAAATTCAGCACTGCTGTGCTCATCCCCTTGAGATTAGTTCCAGGCATAGAATCTCTTCCATTTTTCAGCATAAGATTTTCTAGTACTAGGCCTCTTTGCCTCTAAAATGATATCCATCACTGGTTTACTGAGGGATGGTAAAGGAGAGATTAGGTAATTAGCCAGTCTGCTAGGTTCAATGATTGAAGCTGAGGGTGCAGGATCCGGTTCTCCTGTTGAAACAATAGGGTAGGAGTCTGGGGCAGGTGCCATGGGGCCAACAGTGGCACACTGCACAAGAGGGGGTACCAGTGTTGACATGGCCAGTCTGGTGCAATCAAAATCGTGCTTGGTTTGTCTTGTTTGATCTTTAGTAGTACTTTGGAGAGCAGAGGCAGAGGAGGAAAGGTATAAACTGATAGGTTTTTTCCAGCTGAAGGACAGAGCATCCACCTTCCAAACTTGTTTGTGGGGAGTCCTTGTGAAAAATTTGTCCAACTGACAGTTCTGGGGGGAGGCAAACAGGTCTATATCTGGGCTCTCCCATTTGCTTGTCAACATGTTGAAAATCCTTGGTTCCAGTTTCCACTCGTGTGGGTCCATGAGGTTTCTGCTTAGTTCGTCTGCCAGTGTATTTAGTTTTCCTGTCGGGAATTGAGCTTGTAGATGCACTTGGTAGCTCAGGGCTGTGTTCCACAATGCCATGACTAGTCTGCAGAGGGGGTAAGAATATGTACCTCCCTGCTTGTTTATGTACCACATAACAGTGGTGTTGTCCATCTTTACCATTAATTGCCCTGGAAGAATGCGGTCCTTGAAGGCTGTCGGAGCATTCTGTACAGCTAACATTTCTTTTTTATTGATATGCAGGTGCATTTGATTTGGGTTCCATTTGCCCTGAATGCACTTCCCTGCCAGGTGAGCCCCCCCATGCATAGTCTGGTGTGTCTGTTGTCAGAGTTTGGGTGGCAGGGGGTAGTGTGAATGGTAGTCCATTGTTTTGGTGGCAGGCCTCTGCCCACCAAAGAAACTCTAGGCGTAGGCAAGGTATGCTAGGAATCATTGCTTCTAGATGCTGAGAATGTTGACACCATAGGCTTTTTAGATACCATTGTAGTTTCCTCATATGCAGTCTTGCATATGGAATTAGAAGAATGCAGGAGGCCATGAACCCCAAGGCTTGTATTTGCCTTGCAGATAGCAGGGTTTTTGTGGCCACTTGTTTGAAGTAGGTTGTCAAATGAATTTGTTTCTCCGGCAGGAGGAAAGCCATCTGGGAAGTTGTATTCAAGCTTGCTCTCAGGAATATAATCTGTTGACAGGGTACCAGGTGTGATTTCTTTTCATTTATGGTGTACCCCAGACAAGTTAGCACCCTTTGTACATAGGCCAGATGATTCAAAAGTATGTCCTGGCTTTCTGCCTGAATTAAACAATCGTCCAGGTATGGGTATATTTGAATATTACTTTGCCTGCAAAATACAGTGACTGGAGCTAGGCACTTTGTGAATACCCTGGGTGCAGTAGATAAGCCAAAGGGCAGTGCAGAGAACTGATAGTGCGTGTAGCCTGCTTTGAAGTGTAGGTATCTTCTGCAAGGTTCCCTGATTGGGATGTGCAGGTATGCTTCCTTTAAATCTAGTGTTGCCAACCAGGCGTCTTTGCTTTGCATTAGGAGCAACTGGTGAAGAGTCAGCATCTTGAATTTTGGAATCACTAAAAAGATGTGAGTAGACAGGTCCAGGATAGGATGCCATGAACTGTCTTTTCTGGGTACCAGGAAACATCTTGAGTAGAAACCTTGTCCCTTTTCCTCTTCTGGCACCAATTGAATAGCCCCCAAGTACTTGCTTTTGGGCCTCTGCCCACTGATTTGGGGGTAGATCTGGCCATCTGCTTGGTGTTGGTAATGTGTGGAAGTGAAATCTGTATCCCTGGGACACTATATTTAGTACCCATTTGTCCTGGGTAATGAGTTCCCAGTTATTTGCATGAAGAGCAATCTTTCCCCCCAAAGGGGCAGTTAGTTGAGAAGTACTTGGAAGTTTTAAAAAGAAGTCATTGAGACAGTTTACCATGGGGGGGGGGGGTTATTACTCCCAGATTTGGAAGTGGAGGCCCGCCACTGCTTAGTCCTGTGCGTAACCCTGGGACTGAAGCCTGGGAGCTCTGGTGGATCTGGGTTTGGACTGAGAAGGCCTGGAAGAGGCAGGAAAGGACCAGTTCTTGGAAGGCCAATGCCTACTAAACCTTGAAGGTTGTACTTGTAAAAATTCTTTAACAGTTTGCATAGATTTTGCTTTTTCCTCCATCTTTTTAAGAACTTCTTCTGCCTTGTTGCCAAACAGGCGATCCGAGTTTAAGGGAGCATCCAGTAATTTCGCTTTAACATGATCTGGCAAGGATTGCATGCCTTCCAAGTACAGACCCAGTTACAGCAGCCCTGCAAGATGCCTCTAGTGGATCAAAACCACATTGCAAAGTATGTTTTCCAACTTGTTCAGCTGAGTGCAGTAAATCCTGTAAATCCTTATTTTCAGCACAATCAGGAATCAACATAATTTTCTGTTTAAACAATCCAATAATATGCTGCTGATACTTTAACATATGAAAATGGCAGTTTAAAGCCCTAATGGCCAAAGTGTATACCTTCTTACCCCATCTATCCAGTGCCCTGGAGTCTCTATCAGAGGGGGTGGGATTTTTGGCAGTAGTAGCTTTAATACCCTTGGGTCCCTGTGAAATGGTCTCAGGGTCCGCAGTAGGATTTTTAAAAAGGAACTTATGAGAGTCAGGGACCCTGTAATATCTGTCAGGTTTTCTGGGAGCAGGAGGTAAAGAGTCAGGGGCCAAGCTAGATTCCGAAAAGGCATAATCAACAATGTCTAGTACAGGAGGTATGGTTAAAGGCCTGTGCTGGAGCAGTATTAAGAAATCCCTAAGCCTCTTTTTAGAATCAGAGAAATCTTGACCTTTCCAACGAAAATGCCCCCTGAGAGTATGCAAGGTTTCACCAAAAGAGAAATCCTCTGGGGGGGGGGGAGCAGAGGGAATAGAGTCCTCTGCATCATAATACTCATAAGTAGATAAGAGTAAATCCTGGTCATCAGACGAAACAGAAATTTCAGAATCCTGGTCAGAAGTAGCACAAGCAAACTCAGTCCTAGGTCTCTTAGAGGGGGAAGGCTGGCTTCCTCTGATTAAAGTAATAAGGTCTTCAGCCATGCTTATCATTTATTTTTTAGGCATAGAGGCCTGACCATGTGGTCTGGGCATCAGTTTTCTAGGCATGGTACGAGTTTTAGGCCTTGAAGAAGAAGATGGCGTCAGTTTAATACGCAAGTCAGTAGGCCTGAATACACCATCAGAAGCAGGTGCCTGCACAGCGACTCCAGACCCATCCAAGGTAGAGACATCTGCAGGTTCCACAAGTGAAGCATCTCGCGGCATACTGACATCTGAATGGGTCTCAGTAGAGGCCTGCGAATCTGAAGTAGCGGGTATCAGGGGCTGCGAAAGTGCCTCACTGAGTACCGGCGAACTGGCGACTGGCTTAGGAGAAGTGTCGTCGGCAGCTTTGGACCTAGGCTGCCTGTCTCTGTCTTTATCTTTGCCTTTTTTTGGAATGTCGGTAGTCGAATGGCTTACCGAAGACATAGCAGGATAATTAAACTGAGCACCAAAATATTTAGAAGAAAAAATATACCGACAACAGATCGTTCATGGTTTAAATAAGGCACAAAACTGACAGTGAGGTATGTCGTGGTCTGGGCTTAGGCAAGGAATACAGTACGAATGAAAATCTTTATGAGGTATTTGCTTTCCACAAGTAATGCAATTATTTACTTTTACTGACATCGGTTTAGAGCAAGAAAAAAATTACCCCAATGGGATACTTAGCTTTTAGTTGAAGACTTCGGTTCTGAAACTTGAAAACGAAAATTTCAGGAGTCAGCCGACCAACACTTGCGAACTGCTTCTGTTTCGGGCACTGCACGGCAAATAAGACTGATGTAATGGTGTCGGCTGCATGTTTTATACCCCTGATGACCTGACGTCACGGAAGAAGGGACAGCAACCGACGCAGGACCCAAGACTTTGTTAATCAGGCCGACTGAGGGCTACTGCAAGCAGATAACCCAAATGTGATGCCTGCAACAGTGAAACATGAAGAACATCTGTAAAGCAATTAAGACAAGAAGTGTCATTGTTACAAGAGTATAGAAGGGTGAACAGATCAAAAAAATATTCAGAAAGATAGATGTGATAAAAACAATGTGCAGTATTAAAACGGATCAGGATTTATCATGCACTATTGCAAATAATAAACAAACTATCAGCACAGGCAGAAAAACTTAAAAGATACACAGATAAATATAAATGAAAAGTACAAAATAAGCAATTTATTGATAACCCAAAAAAGTTTTATAGAAATTTGGGAAACAAGGTACAAGGAATTGAAAGACCACCAAAAAAGGAAGAAATATATATATATTTTGGAGAAGTTTTTATGAAAATCCTGTGGAACATAAAGATGCTAAATGGATTGAAGAAGTAAAAGAAAGTATAAGACGTTCAAAATGTACAGGATATGAAATGGGATGAAGTAATGGCCAGAGAGAGTGAAATAAAAGTTAAGAAAAGCCTCTAATTGGAAAACCACAGGCCCAGATGTAGTACCTAACTTCTGGCTAAAACTATTAACATCTTTGCACAAAGATTTAGCCATGAGTAGGAACTATTTTTATGCATACCCCAAACAGACACCGGCACGGTTAAAAACAGGAAAAACAATGCTCCTACTTAAGAGTGAACCTGCAAGTTATCCCAAAAATTATAGACCAATAACCTGCCTTCCAATAATGTATAAACTATACACTGGAATTAATGCTGACAGTTTATAGTCATTTAGAAGAAAACTCATTCAGTGCAATAGAACAAAATGGTAATACAAGAAAGTCACATGGAACAAAGGATCATTTGTTGCTAAATAAAATCATAATGGAGAACTGTAAAAAGGGGAATAATGTAAATATGGCATGGACTGACTACAGAAAAGCATTTGACAGTATCCCACATTCATAGATAAATGAGTGCTTAAAAATGTATAAGATACACTCTACACTGATCGATTAAATTCCAGTGGCCATGAAACTGTGGCAGACCACTTTGCAATTAAGCCACGATAAAGGACAAATTATTATTCCAGGGATAAAAAATTCAAAGGGGGAATTTCCAGGGTGGTTTGCTGTCACCACTGCTATTCTGTCTTGCCCTTAACCCATTAAGCTGTCTACTTAACAGCTTAGGTCATGGCTATAATTTGGCTCCTAGAAAACAACAAAATTTAAAGACTTCTTATCTTCTCTTTGCTGATAATTTAAAACTGTATAGCTCATCAGATGAGGAACTAAAAGCACAACTGCAAGTGGTTAAAACTTTTTCAGGTGACATAAGAATGTCATTTGGTTTTGATAGATGTGCAAAAGCAACCTTTAAAGCAGGAAAACTGCAGCACCAAGAAAACATCAGTTTGGGACAAGAATGTGATATAAAAGATCTTGAGCAAGAAGGAGTGTATAAATATTTGGGAATTGATGAGGGATCAAGAATAAAACATGATCAAATGTGAATAAAACTCAGGAATATTTTAGAAGGCTTAAATTAATACTAAAAACAGCACTGACATCTAGGAACAAAGTCCTAGCTATAAACCAATTTGTTCTTCCTGTCTTAACTTGCAGCTTTGGAGTGACTGATTGGCTCCAAAACGTGTTGGACAGGAAAACAAGAAGGATGCTTCATGCTCATCAAATGATTTATAAAAATCAATGCATACCAAGATTATATATCCCACGTTCTGAATGAGTTATGGGCCCCCTCAAAATTGATTACATGTATAGATCTGCAACTGTGGGACTGCACACATCTGTTGACTTCACAAGACCCAAATGCAGTGAAAATTCTTATACATGAAGAGAAAAAGCCTAAGATGACCTCCCTGCTTAGTTTAACAGAAGCATATCAGCGTCAAACTGGAATGGAAATTAAACCAGAAGTAGATATAAATCAGGCAGCAACTAAGTGTGCCAAAAAAACAAAAAAAGAAGTTATGCACTCACCATAATGTCCCATGTTTGTTGTCCAGTATCTCACCTTCATTTTGGTGGTTGGGTTTGGAACTGCGCATCAGTTCCAACTTAGCCTTATACTAAAGCTCGAGAGCTCTTTGCTGGCTGGAGGCTGCACTCTATCCCATGAAGCCTAGCGTCAGATACCCAGATCTCATTTGGTAAGCTAACAACACTAGACTAACTTGAGATTTGTGTAATTTGAAAACAAATTACACACATAAATATATATATAGCACTATATACAAATATGTACAACAAAAGGCACAAATCTTAAAGGACCCCAAAACAAAGACAGGGGAACAAGATATTGGGCCAAAAGACTCCTCCAAATCATCCAGGAAGGGGGAAGGAGGGAGGGACGCAAGAATGAAGGTGAGATACTGGGCAACAAACGGAACATTATGGTGAGTACATAACTTCTTTATGTTATGTTGTCCCATCTTGTCTTCATTTTGCTGGTTGGGACAGTGTCCCCAGCTTCTACTTTCTTGGGTGGCTCAAGGGAATAAACTCTTCAAAACAGTGGAAGCAAAGAAAGCCCTGTTCCGGGAGGCCACATCTACTGTGTAAGAGTAATAAAGGTATGAGGGTTAACCCATGTGGCTGCAGCACAAATTGAATCCAAAGGCAGTCTGGCTTGAAAGGCAGTGGAGATAGACACAGCTCTAGTAGAATGCCCTCAAATTTTACCTGGTAGATGTTTATGTTGAGAGCTATAAGCATAAGTGATTTTATCTGTAAGCCATTTAGACAATGTAACCTTAGAAACTGTGACTCCTTTTCTGTTTTCTGCAAAAGACAGCTGGTCAGATTTCCTGAAATCCTTTGTTCTATGCAAATAAAAACGTAACTGTATATGTACGTCCGGCTGATGGGAGTTTATATTCTGCCTTGTTGCCATATTTTGAAAAAACACTGGTAGCTCAATGGATTGATTTAGATTGGCTTCAGAACATACCTTAGGTAAGAAGGAAGGATTTGTTTTGAGGGAGACTCTGTCTATATGGAAAACCAAATAGGGAGGATGAATAGACAGAGCTTGTAATTCAGAAACTCTTCTAGCTGAAGTAATGGATATTAGAAAAAGAGTCTTCCAAGATAAAAACTTTAAGGAACAAACAGAAGTTGGTTCAAAAGGGGGCAATATCAAGGAGGCCAATACTAAATTTAGATCCCACGGTGATGGAGGTTCTTTGATAGGAGGTCTTAGAAGGAATGTGCCCCTTAAAAAAGCTTTGCACAATCTGTGAGACATAATGTTTGAACCCTTGATGCCTATGGGAAGGTTAGAAATAGCAGCCAGCTGAACTCGAACAGAGGTGGCTGCCGCCCCTTGATTAAAAATGTCTGTCAGAAATTCCAGGATGGCTGAAATCAGAGCTGTAAGATGGCCAATTGTTTTTTATTTGCCCAAAAGGAAAATCTCTTATACTTACTTGCATAAAGTTTTCTTGTAGTACTTTTGTGCGACAACACTAGAATGTGCCTCACAGCTGGGGATAATTCTGGAAGCCTGGCTAAGACTGGAAGTGGAGTAACTAAGCTGTCAGCTTGAGAGTTTGGATGGAGGGATGGAGAGTCCCTGGACTAATGAGTCAAGAGATCCGTCATTGGGTCCAGGATCCAAAGGTCCTCCTGTAGATAAGGCCATAGGAAGGGGAACCATATCGGATGAGGCCAGTAAGGAGCAATGGGAATTATTTTCCGACTCATCAGTTTTGCTTTCTGGATTACCTTTGGTATGAGGGGAAATGGTGGAAAGAAGTCCCAGGGGCCAATCGTGGACAAGTGCATTCCTGGGTGACTCTCCCAGAAGGGGGATTAGGGCAATAAAGCTGCTGCATTTGGCATTGATGGCTGTGGCAAAGAGATCACAGCATGGCTGGCCCCACTTGCGAAAATTTGTTCTCGCAACTTCCTGATTCAGGGACCATTCATGTGGCATTAAAATTGCCCTGCTCAGCTTGTCTGCTATCACGTTGGACTTCCCCGGAATATGCATTGCAATGAGAAAGTGTTGAGAAGAAACTGCTCATTGCCAAACTCTCTAGGCCTCTCAACATAGTGGGGGTAGGATCTGGTACAACCTTGTTTGTTGATGTACCACACCACTGACTGGTGCAATTGTCCCTGAAGGAAGAGAGTTTTGGAATGCTTGCAACACCATGAGCACCGCTCTCATCTCTTGGACATTGATGTGCAAATGGTATTTGAGTCCCTGCCAAGTCCCTTGGACAGTCTGTCCCAGATAATGTCCCCCACCCTATCTGGGAAGCGTCCGTGGTTACTACAGCTACTGGTTGGGGAGAACAAACGGTCTGCCTATTGTCAACTGTGTAGACTGAATCCACCAACAAAGATCTTTTTTTGCATGTGTTCGTTATCAAAATTTTGTGAGACATGGGCGACTCCTGCATGGAACATTGAGTGAAGAGTAGCCATTGTGGTATTTTCATGTGTAGGCGGGTTAGGGGAACCAAGGTTATTGCTGCTGCTGCCATTGAACTTAGAACCTTGAGTACAAACCTCACCTGAACTTTCTTTCTTCTGAACAGGACTGACATGACGGCGTAATGTTAGGACTCTTTCTGCGGGCAGTTTTGCTACCATGCTCTTTGTATTTAAATCTTCTCCTACAAAAGTAATACGTTGAGAAGGCAACAAGGCAGATTTTTCAAAATTGACTTTAATGCTTAATTCCGAGCAGAGATAGATTGTAGTGTCCCTCGCCTTGATTAGTAGATGTTCGATGATGGCAGTCAGGAGCCAGTCTAATAGACAGTTCTCCTGCATGTTTTGTTGACTTTTCACCTGAGTTGGCCACTGAGCAACTATTTAGTCAAACGAATTGTCTATGTATGAGTGATTTAAATTCTTTGTCTATACACAGTGGTGGCATTTCAGACCCTGGACTGGGTCGATGACTCTATGACTATTTTTGAGTGCAATAATATGATGAATTTTGGACAAACTGACCAATGTCCAGTAACGTTTAATGTTAATGAAAATGAAGAGCATTTTAGAGTTTGACTACAAAGTAGATGTAGAATATGGTGATAATACACACAATTTTAACAATGTATTAGACATTGATTCAAATGAGCATTGCTGCACGTTAATTAAGAAGGGCAGTTTTCATATTTATAATTTTAGTGATTTAACACTAAGTGATCACTTTTGTGAATTATTTAAAAAAGGGTTTTCATTTATTCCCATGTTTAGACATGATATATCCAAAATATTAGTTAATCTTAAGCTCTATGTTAGGGATTTGAATTTGAAATTATATTTTTCCAATCAAAATGTTCGACCAGTTGAATATTTACCATGTTTAAAAAGAAAAAGTACCTTCATTCCACCCATGAACCCCACTATATATTTATTTGAACAGTTATGTGAAACACGTATTAGAGGGTTCATGAAGGTTGACAACAATAGATGTGACAATTTGACGGTAGGGGAAAGATTTTGTCTGAAACAATTAAGTACCTCAGACACCTACAGGGTGATGAAACCGGATAAAGTCATTATGACTAAAAGTGAATACTCTTGTAAGATGTTGGAATTATTGAATGACACGACCACCTATGTGAGGGTTTCAAAAAATGAATTAAATAGAGCCTATATAAAACTTGATTGGCAGCTATATGAGTGGTTGATGGAAGGATTACTCAACAAGGATGAATATGATTATTTGTCTGTTGGTTCTCCAGTTATTCCTTCCATCTTTGGAATACCCAAAATTCATAAAAATATGCACAACCCACCATTCCGCCCTATTGTTTCAGCTAGAGGTTCCAAGGCTGAGGCCATGGCATCCTTTATTGACTATTATTGTAAAAGTGTATTTAAGAACATATCACATGTTCTTAGGGACTCGTGGCATTGTTTAGAAATGATCAGAAACACACCAGTCGAGGGTAAATTTTTAATGGTGACCATTGATGTGGTCAACCTATTTTCCATCATACCTAATGACTTGGGGCTAGAGATGTTCAATAATAGTTTGGTCAGACACAGTTCCCTAGATACATCCAAAAGAAATCTAGTTGTTGAGTTGACTGAGATGGTATTAAATAATAATTTTGTTTTATTTGAATCTGAGTTTTTTAAACAAATCACTGGCGTGGCGATGGGGGCTAAGTGTGCCCCATCCTACACCAATCTAGTTTTGGTTGATTGGGAAACCAAAAGTATTTTAACATCACCCTATCGGCAGAAAATTGCGCTATATGTGCGATTTTTGGACGATATATTAATTTTTTGGAAGGGTACAGTTGAAGAAATACATGACTTCATGCATTATATGAATGAAGGATCTACTTTTTTAAAGTTCACCTACAAAATACATGAGGATCAATGTGACTATTTAGATATATTATTGATTAAGGACACCAAAAAAGGAGGTTTAATATCCAATATACACCGTAAAAAAACATTTTCCAATTCATTCCTGCATTTCAAGAGTTGTCATTCTTTTTTTCAAAAGAAAAATATTATGAAAGGCCAAATGGTAAGGCTTTCTAGGCTTATCAGTGATGACAATCTCTATGAGGTGGAAATTACGAAGTTAATAAACATGTTTATAGAGAGAGGTTATCCATATGATATTCTTCACACCATCAAATGTGAGGTTAAAAACAAAAGACATACGGTTTATAAACCGATTCTTAATGGCGGTTTATTAAAGGATAGAGAAACCATTCAATCAAACACCATGAGGCATGTTATGGTATTACCATTTAACGATGACAGTGGTGACATCAAAAGTATTATTGATGAGTCTTGGCGGACAGTATTCACCAATGACATTGTTAAAATAGTGGGTAGCCAAGCAGACTTTACATACAGCAGAGGGATGAATATAAAGGAAATAATGGAAAAAGCGGGAAAGCAAGATGCATATACTAATTCAAAGATGAATAAATGTGGATGTTGTAGTATTTGCAAATATATCAATAATGGTCCATATGTTGCAGTACACAATTTTGGTAGGACCCTAAGGTGTCCAGGGTTTTGCAACTGCAACACAAAAATGGTAATATATTTAGCGACCTGTCTTAGTTGTCCTACTTTTTATGTAGGTAAGACTATTAGAAAATTGAGACTGAGGATATTGGAACATGTTAGAGACATTAGAAATAAAAAAACTACAAATGCACTTTATATGCATAGCCTGGAATGTATTAATTTTAAAAAAAATCATATTCTTTGTCATTGACAGAATTCCTTACAATGAAAAAAGGGGGGGATACAAAGACACTTTTGGAGGTCAAGGAGTGCCTTTGGCAATTAAAACTTGACGCTTCCAAACTTCCAGGCATTAATGAACATATTTCAATTTCTAGTATACTAAAATATAGGTCCATTCACATATAATGTTTTTTAAAATTATGTAAGTTTTAAAACTTTTAGAAGGTACTAAAATACCTATGAACTTGTATATTAAAACTTGATATATATTATTTTATTTCAATTATATATTACCATCAACTGTTTACATACATATTAATTTTAATTTATATTGCCCTAAGAGAACACATTCATTTTTATAATATGTACTGTTTTGATATTAGTCCTATAGCAGCAATGGTTCAGTTTGTTATTTCAGCAGCTTTACACTTGATTATAGTTGCCGTTTTTTGGTATCAATTCATTGGTATAGTCCAGTGTTTTAATAGTACACATGTTTTGTGTTGTTTTTTCATCTTAGTAGTTTATTGACTTACTATTAGATATAATAAAGTATGTGTGTTTGTTTTTAGGTTTTGGATGGGGGTTTAGCTATTTGTATATGTATATATATTTTTCATTTCAAGTTATATATGTATTTTTCATTTCAAGTTATATTTAACATTTATAGTTTAGTTTAGTTTATTTTACCAATTACTGTTTAACTACACAGTATTAGACGTTAAATTTCCAGAGTAATCAATGAATTGTACAGGGTGATTGGTTAATCACATTGGAGGCGTGTACTATTCACAGTATAAGTATTTGAATGTTATAACAGTTCATTTTCATTTTTACTCTGAAGATGCCCTATATTGTAAAGGGAGAAAGCGCTTAGTACTGCTTCTTACGTTGGTCTATTCAGTTTCATTAAAGGCACTGTGGCGGTCTATCCTGGCTCAGTTTATTGTTACTAGTTTATTACCACTTTGCGTTTTCTATTCGAAGGAGCCAGTCTAAGTATGGAAACACCTGGAATCCTAGACGCCCCAGGTGAGCCGCGACTACTGCCATGCATTTGGTGAACACCCTGGGGGCTGTGGTGAGATTAAAGGGCAGAGCTCTAAACTGGTAATGACTGGCTCCCACCCGAAAGTGTAGATATCTCCTGGAGCGCCTGTTTATTTTGATGTGATAGTACGTATCCTGGAGATCTATCAAGCACATCCAATTGTCCTTTCCCAGAAAGGGAAGTATGGACTGCAGTGTTACCATTTGAAATTTTGCTTTCTTTACCGACTTGTTTAGTCTGCTGAGGTTCAATATTGGTCTCCAGTCCCCTGTCTTCTTTGGCACTAAAAAGAATCTTGAGTAAATTCCAGATCCTGATTGGTCTGCGGGGACTTTTTGGATGGCTCTTTTTTTTCTAGCAACCTTTGGATTTCTAGGGTTGCTTGATCCCTTTGACTGGGTGGTATGTCTGGAATGGATTTTTGTGGGTGGGCTAGATGAAAAAGGAATGTTGTATCCCCTGGATATGATTGACTGTACCCATCTGTCTTTGGTGATGTTTTGCCAGGCTTCTGGGTACAGTGATAGTCTTCCCCCAGGCTGTCTCCAGTGGTGGACAGGTGGGCCTCCTTTCAGGAGTGCTGGAAGGGACTACCAGAGACTGTATCTCTTTCACCCTGGTTCTGTGGACCCCCTCTGCTGCACGGACAGTGTCTTCCATTATTATTTCCCCCCTGCCCCTAGGGAAAAATTTGCCACGTGCATCAAGCAAAGCTCCTTGTGATTTCCAGAACCACATCTTTCCACTCTTCTGACCTTTGTGGTAAGGTCTAGTGGGGTGCAAAAATGCACTCCCATGGCAGATAGAGTTTTGCCTGCCTGTTCGCACCTGATGAGAGTTTCATTAACTTTTGGCCCGAACAAGGACAAGCCATCAAAAGGAAGACTTGAAAGGTTCAGCAAAGTCGCAAAGCCGCATGCAGGAATGTCTCCTCAGAGCAATTCCTGTGCCTGCTGCCCTACTTACTCCATCAGCCACATACGAAATCAGGCGCATGGAGGAGTTTGCTATGGAGATTAAGGTTGCAAGTTGACTGTTTACAGTCTCCGAAAGCGCTTTAGCTGTCACACCATGGAGGGAATCTCCTAGCTCCTTGAGGAGATCCCTCTGAAGCCTGGTGAAATGAGAAAGACAATTTAGTGACCTCAGAGTAAACGCCGCTGAGGAAAACATATGCTTCCCATATTTGTCCATCATTCGAGATTCATTGTTCGGTGGATGGACAGATGAAGAAGTTTTAGCCAATTCCTTCCTGGTGGCCGCTGCCACCACCATAGCATCGACTGGAACACCTTTTGTAAGAAACTGCTTGTCCTTCGGGGCAGTGATAAACTTATTTGGCCTCCTTGGAACAGGGTACACTGTCTCTGGAGAGCCCAAAGCCTTCCGACTGACTACCCCCAGTAGTTTGTCAAAAGGCGGAGACACCCAAGAGGTGGAGGGTCGAGAGCTGAATACCTCTAGGTAAACAGACTCATCCTCAGAAGGGCATAGGGACTTCCATTCACCCCTGCTGTTTAAGGATCTCTAAGATGTCTGAAAATGAGACATCCTCAGAGGGTGAACATGGGGACCCTTCTGAATCCTCTAAGTCTGTGTCAGAAGCAACAGACTCGGGGGAGTCTATATGCTTCCTCTTGCATGTACACTTCAGAGGAATCTCCTCAGAGGGGTGCTGTGAGGAGGACTCGGAAGAAAGTGTCTCACCCGTAGGGGTAACCTGAGGCATAGGCTCTCTGCACCTGGGCTGGAGGGGTGGAGTGGAGGTTGACACTGGTGCCCATGGGAGAGAGTGACTGGAGCTGAGGGTGGAGCAGACTCAGGGGAAAGCACACTCCTCATCACCTCGAAGGCACCTCAATCCCGGCCTGAGAAAGCCTCCCACTCCGAGGAACCAGGAGATCTCTCCTGCACCAAGGATGAGGGCTCTGAGGCAGATGTTGGTGCTGAACTCACCTGCACCTAAGTTCCAAGTGGGAGAGCTGGGTCTGACAAGGGACCGAGCCGACTCTCTCCCCCAGAAACGATGGGTGAGTGTCTGCTCCCAGATCCTTCAATGGAAGCAATTGGAGTAGACATCAGTACCAAGACTCCAGAAGCAGCTCTCAGAACTGATGGTTCCTCCACTATGACCTCCAGACACTCTGGCTTCGAACTTGACTGAGTCAGAGGAGGAACACCTGGTACAGATGACACGGACTACAGCTCCACATCCTTTAGGGGTGGGCTGGATAGAATTTTGGCCAGGGCAGGTGTCCTAAGCAACTTCTTCACAACCCTCTCCATGTCATCATATGATAAACTCCTGGATGATCTGGAGGAGTACACTGAAGACTTGTGGCTACCTGCCATGGACTGTAGTAAAGGTGATTGCGGCACTGAACGTACAGGCTCCAAAAATGGTGACTGGTCCCTCTTTTTTCTCCTGGATGGCTCCGAAGTAGCTGATGGAGCTGACAGAAATTTTTCCTTTCTTGGATCCGACAACCTTATGATCCGAGACAACAGTAGTAGGGGTAGATTTTTGCGTCAGTTCTGAAGTTGGGGCCAAAGATTTTGAAGATGATGATTTTAAAGTAGTTGACTGTTGTACGGTCTGCTCAAAGGGTCCTTTAAGAAGCCCTCTATTAATCGACTTATTCTTGTGCTCCTGCAGGACTCTTGCACTAAACCCATGGCAAATGGAACAAGAGTCCTGCAGGTGCACTGTCCCTAGACAATAGATGCAGCTAATGTTTTCCATCTGTTATGGACATTTTCTGTGTACAGGAATCACATTTTTTAAAACCTGAGTGCTTTTTCTTAGACATACTGGAACCAAAAAAAACAGAACAGGAAAGTCAACACAGAACACAACGGCCAGACAAACAAGAAATATAATTAAATTTTTATTATTTTTTTTTAGTAGGGATAGAGAGACAAAAAGAGGGCTTGAGGAGTGTCTCTAACTAAAAACAACACGCTCCTTAACCTGAGGAGATGTCTCCAACTCAAATAACGCTCAAGAGGGGAAACAGACAACAGTGGGAAAGGGGGAAAGAAGCCCTCTAACTTAAATGGGCTGAACAAATACAAACATCTCTCTAAACCTCTAAGACAGAAAAGGGGCACACAAAAACACGCAGGCCTTGCGAGGGAAATGATGGCCAACAAAGAACAAGGGCAAAAGGGAAAACGGACAATATAGGGATAACTAACAAACAATCTAAGAAGGACAATAGCCTCACTAATTAAAATAATCAAAAAAGTGCTGAAAATAGCAGTCTAAGAATGAAAAATATTTGCACTCAACCTGAGCCAGCACAGAGGAATCCCGAAGCTTCAAGCGGCAAATGAGATCTGGGTATCTGCCATTAGGCTTCATGGGATATAATGCAGCCTCGAGCCAGCAAAGAGCTCTCGAGCTTTAGTATAAGGCTGAGTCGGAACCGATGCTCAGTTCTGAACCCAACCAGCAAAATGAAGGTGAGATGGGACAACATAACATTAAAGAATATAAGATGAAGGATCAGAAGAGAAGGCAAGAAATGTGGAAAATGCATAAATGTAGCTGCAAGTATAGGAAACTCTTGGAGCAACCTCATGTTGATCAGGATCAAACATAGGAAAGTTTAAGGAGAGGTGAATTTAAAACAAAATATGAAATGTTAATATTGGTAGCCCAAGATAGCGGACTATGTACAGGTTGGTTTACAAAGTCCATTGAAAATGTCAAGGAAATGGACAAATGTAGGTTTTTATAAAACAGAATTGGAAATAGTCACACACCTTGTAGCTGGTTGTGATATACTAATGGCAAAAGGATTGTACACTGAAAGGCATATTAATGTGGCAAGACTGTTGCATTGGGTATTGTGCAAACATTATTGTATTGAAATGGCTGAAAAACATTGGAAACATGAGCCACAAAGCAGCATACAAAATAATGAAGTCTATATCACCAACAGTTCAAAAAATATATGTGAGAAAACCAGATATAGTAGTCCATGAAAAGAAGACAAAAGTAGCACTGATTATTGAAATTGCTACACCCAGTGACTACAGTGTCTTATGTACAGAGAGACACAAAATCATAAAATACCAGGATTTGTAGGAGGAAATGAGGGCAATGTGGAAGAAAGATACCCAGCATATCTAAAAATTGCTTGGAATCATTAAAGGACTTCAATTCACTCTATGCACCTGAAAAACTGGAATTATTAAAGGATTTTCGCTCACTCTGCCCTGGTTTCCAATGATTTATTTTTTCATTTTTAGGAAAGATACCCAGAAGTAGAGACAATAGGTCTTATTAAAAAAAAAAAAAAAAGAATTTACAATCATACTTGGATATATTACCAGTCCGCGGTGGTGGTGGTGCTGCGGTAGCATTGTCGCCTCACAGTATAACGTTGTCCTGTTCGATTCTCAGCTAGAGCGTCTTCTTTGTGGAAACATGCGTGAATGGGTATACCTTCGTTGAAGGTTGTGCGTCCAGGCTGGCAACTCGACACGTAAAAATCTACTGCCAATCATTAGTGGACCGGAGTTCCGCTGTGGCGACCCCTAACCGGGAACAGCCAAAAGACACAACAACAACTTGGATATATTACCAATAGATGTAACTCCATAAGAACTGTAGGAGTCATTACTGGGCACATTGCAGGTGCTGCGAAGAGCACTTTTGGCTGGCATCAAGGATTGAAACAATACTAATTTCATGAACTTTAATCATACTTTGACTTGGGAATGGAGTCCATTCCCATCATGGTATTAGAAACCCAAAAGATATGAAGAAATTAAAATGATGAAATAAGCTATATAAATGCAGTGAATGCAGTAAATGTTTTGCAGAGAAGAGTCATCTAAAATACCATCAGAATTCTCACACGGGGAATAAACCATAAAAATGTAATGAATGCGATAAGTGTTTCGTGCATCCCAGTGGGCTTCGACAGCATCTCGCTTTTCACATGGGCCAATGCATGAATGATTAAGGAGAGATGAATTCAAACTAAGAGATGAAAGGTTAATATTGGCAGCACAAGACAGTGGACTATGTACACATTGATTTACAAAGTGCATTGAACATGTGGGAGAAACAGACAAATGTAGGTTTTGCAAAACAGAATTGGAAACAGTTGCACACCGTGTTGCTGGTTGCGACATATTAATGGCAGAAGGACTATATACTAAAAGGCATAATAATGTGGCAAGACTGCTGCAGTGGGTATTGTGCAAACATTATGGTACTGAAGTGGCTGAAAAAACAGATATAGTGGTCTAAGAAAAGAAGACAAAAGTAGCACTGATCATTAAAATTGCCAAACCCACTGACTACAGTGTTCTGTGTAGAGAGAGATACAAAGGCATAAAATATCAGGATTTACAAGCAGAAACAAGAGCAATGTGGAATTAAGATACCCAGATAGTTCCAACAGTAGTAGGCGCAATTTATAAAAAAAGAGTCTGCAATCATATTTAGATATGCTACCAATATACGTAACTCCATATGAAAGGGGTGGCGTAAGCCACAAAACGATGGGCTAGGCTTGATGAACCTATGAACCTAATTGCAGGAGTCATTACTGGGCACATTGTAGGTGCGGCAAAGAGTACTTTTGGCTGACATCAAAGAATGAAAAAATACTAATTTCATGAACTTTAATTGCACTTTGACTTAGGAATGGGGTCCATTCCTGTCATGGTATTAGAAACCCAAAGGATTTGGAGGAATTAAAAAACCAGAAACCATATAAATGTGTTGAATGTAGCATGTGCTTTGTACAAATGATTACCCTCTTAAAAAGCACAGTGGTGTACACTTACCATAAATGTAGATGTTCGAGTGTATTCACTGTTGCAGTCATCACATTTGGGTTATCCTGCCAGGGGAAGCCCTCAGTCAGCCCAACTACCAGAGGCTTAGTATTTCTGCGTCAGCTGCTGTCACTCCAGGACTGACATCAAGTCGTCAGTGGTATAAAATCAGGCAGCTGACACCATTACATCAGTTTTTCTTGCCCTGTCAGGAGCCCCCAATGGTGAGCTAGGTTATAGTGGAAAAACACTATCAGTAGAAAGTAAATACCAAAAATTCCCTGTAAGGAGAGAGGAAGAGAGAGAGAGAGAGAGAGAGAGAGAGAGAGACAAGGGGGATGGGTGGGAGGGCAACCAGGACTGCAACAGTGAATACACTTGAACATCTACATTTATGGTAAGTGTATACAACTGTACTATGTTCTTCATGTTTCACTGTTGCAGTCATCACATTTGGGTTGATTCCCAAAGCTGAAGAAAAGTGTGGAGGCAGTCAAGAAGACTGGGGGCTGGCTAGGATGCCCTGCAAGACTGTGATGGCAAAGCCTGCCCTGGATTTGGAGAAGACAGGTAGGTGGTAATACTTGGTGAAGGTATGAACAGATGTCCATGTTACAGCCTCCAGGATGTCCCTGGTGGAAACCCCTCTGAGAAAAGCTGCAGATGTGGAGGTTGCCCTGGTGGAATGTGTCTTGACCCCCTTTGGGGGTGGTTTCCCATGTTGTTTGTAGCAGAAATGGATGCAGTGTGCTATCTATTTGGAGATTGTTTGTTTGGATATGGCCTTGCCCTCTGCTCCTGCTGCGAAACTGACTAGCAATTGTCCTGTCCAGACAGAATATGAGCTGAGCTGTCTGTGCACATCTAGAGAGTGCAGAATCCTTTCCCCCTTGTTTTGTGGGTTAGGGAAAAAGGTGGGCAAATGAATGGATTGGTTGAAAGCCACACTGGACACCACTTTAGGCATGAAGGATGGGTTAGTCCTGAGGGAGACCCTGTCAGCATGGAAAATGATGAAGGGCTCTACAGCCATGAGTGCTTGTAGCTCTGATACTCTTCTAGCTGAAGTGATGGCCAGAAGCAAGGCTGTCTTTCAAGAGGGGAATTTTAACTCTGCTGAAGCTGCAGGTTCAAAGGGGGGTAGGGTGAGCTTTTCTAACACAAAGTTAAGGTCCCAAGCTGGGGTAGGAGCTCTTCTGAGTGGTCTTAAGTTGTTAGCCCCTCTTAGGAACTGTTTGATGAGAGGGTGTGAGAAGAGAGGTGGCTCTGTGCTGTAATGAGCAGAGGTGGCAGAGGCATACATTTTAATAGAAGAGAAGGATAAACCCATGTGCAGTAGGTCTACTAGGTAATCCAGGATGAGAGGCAGGGAGGGCTGTACTGCATCAGCTCCTTTAGCCTGGATCCAGGTGCAAAACCCTTTCCACTTGTCAGCATAGGATTTTCTAGTGCTGGGGCATCTGGCCTCACGTATAACACCAACCACTTGTTTGATAATGCTGGCAGCTTGAGGAGAGGTCAGGGAATAAGCCAGGCTGCCAGGTTGAGGGTCTGCAACTGGGGATGCATGAATTCTCCATTCCTCTGGGTCAGGAGTGTTGGGATCTGAGGTAGGTGCCATGGTGGCAGGAGTGACAGGCTGCACAGCAGTGGATACCAGTGCTGGCATGGCCAGTCTGGGGAAATCAGTTTTTTCCTCCCTTATTTTGAGCAGTACCCTTGAAATGAGTGGTAGAGGGAGAAATGCATAGATCGAGAGGTTCACCCACTAGAGGGATAGAGCATCCACTTTCCAGGCCTTGGTGTAAGGCTCCCTGGTGCAGAATTTGCTAAGCTGATGATTGGAGTGGGAAGCAAAGAGGTCCACCTTTGGGGTGCCCCATTTCTGGGTTACAAGGGTGAAGGTTCTGTGGTTTAGCTGCCACTCATGTGGGTCTAGCAGGTTTCTGCTTAAGTTGTCTGCCAGAGAGTTTAGGGAGCCTGGCAGGAATTGTGCTAGCAGATGTAGTTGCATGGCTGAGGCCGTGTGCCAAAGGGTCATGGTGAGCCTGCAGAGAGGATAAGAGTGAGTCCCTCCCTGCTTGTTGATATACTACATCACTGTGGTGTTTTCTGTTTTGATCAGTAGAGGCCCCGGGGAGAGTAGGGGTCTGAAAGCTGTCAGGGCATGCTGAACAGCTAGCATCTCTTTTTGGTTGATGTGCAGATGAATTTGACTTGGGCTCCAATGGTTCTGAATGCACCTGCTGTCCAGGTGTGCACCCCGGGTATAGTCTGATGCATCTGTGTTGAGGGTCTGGGCAGCATAGGGTTGTGAGAAGGGAAGTCTCTTGTTGTGGTTGCATGCTGTTGCCCACCAAAGAAAATCTTTCCTTAGACAATGTATCACTGGTATGAGAGTTTCCAGGTCCTGACAGTGTTGACACCAAAGGCTTTTTAGGTACCATTGTAGTTTCCTCATATTCAGTCTGGCATATGGAATGTGTAGAACACAGGAGGCCATGAACCCTAGAGCTTGCAGGATTTTCCTTGCGCATAACTGGGCTCTGGTGGCTAGTTGAGAGAAGTAGCCTGTCAGGTAGGCTTGTTTTTCCTGGAGTAAGGAATGCCATCTGGGATCCTGTGTCCAGGCTTGCTCCCAGGAATACAATTTTTTGTATGGGGACTAGTTTTGATTTCTTTTTGTTAATAGTATACCCCAGGGAGGTCAGCAGGTCCTTTACAAAAGTCAGGTGCTGTAGCAGCTTTTCCTGACTGTCTGCCTGAATCAGGCAGTTGTCTAAGTATGGATAAATTTGGATATTTCTTTGTCTGCAAAAAAACAATGGTGGGAGCCAGACATTTTGTGAAAAGTCTGAGAGCAGTGGATAAGCCAAAGGGAAGCACAAAGAACTGAAAGTGGATAGATCCTGCCCTGAAACGTAAGTATTTCCTGCATGATTCCCTGATTGGGATGTGTAGGTAGGCCTCTTTTAGGTCTAGGGTGGCTAACCAAGCATCCTTGGAAAGCATTGGTAAAAGCTGCTGGAGGGTAAGCATTTTGAATTTTGGTATCACCAGAAAAGTGTTTAGAATGGATAGATCGAGGATGGGGTGCTATCTGTTCTGCAGGAACATGCTGTATTGCCCTCATGGACAGCAGGGAAAAGACTTGCTTTTTGGCCTCTGCCCACTGGTTTGGAGGAAGATCTGGGAACCCTTTTGGGGTTGGTGGAGTGTGGAAATAAAATCTGTATCCCTAGGACACTATGTTGAGGACCCATTGGTCATTGGTAATGGTGGCCCAGTTGCTTGCGTGGAAGGAGAGTTTTCCTCCTAGGGGCACAAGCAGGTGGCAGGTAAGAGGTAGAGGGTGGAAGTGTAAACTCATTGTGAGTTCTTACCATAAGGTGGTGGCTTTGCACTCCCTGTTTCTGAAGTGGAGGAACTCTATTGCTTAGATCTCTGCATTCCCTGGGGATGTTGTCTAGGGAGGGGTCTGCTTCCCCTGGGTCTGGGCTGAGCTGGCCTGGAGGGGGCAAGAAAGGGCCAGTGTTTGGAGGGGCAATGCCTACTAAACCTCAGTGGCTTGAACTGTAAGAAGTCTTTAACTGTCTGCATAGATTTTAGCTTTTTCTTCCATCTTTTTTAAGAACACTTTTGCCTTGGTGCCAAATAAGTTGTCTTTGTTCAAGGGTGCATCCAATAATTTGGATTTGACATGGTCTGGCAAGGTCTGTTCCTTAAGCTAAGCATGCTTTCTAAGGGCAAAACCAGTGACTGCTGCCCTGCAAGATGCTTGTAGGGCATCAAAACCACATTGTAAGGTGTGCTTAGTCACTTGACTTGCAGAATGCATTAACTCTTGTAATTCTTTGTTTTCTGCACAAGCAGGAAAATAAGATATTTTTTGTTTGAGGTGTTCCATGGTATGTTGCTGATATTTCAGCATTTGGAACTGACAATTTAATGCTCTAATAGCCAGAGTAGCAGAGGTGTATACTTTTTTACCCCATCTGTCTAATGCTCGGGAATCCCTATCTGAGGGGGGTGGGATTCTTAGCTGAAGTTGCTTTGAATCCTTTATGTCCTTGAGAAATTACCTCGGTGTCAGCAGAAGGATTTTTTGAAAGAAATTTGAAAGAGTCAGGGACTCTGAAATACCTGTCAGGTTTCCTGGGAGCAGGAGGAAGAGCATCAGGAGTCAGACTGGATTCCATAAAAACATCATCCACAACATCCAAGACAGGAGAAAAGGCCAAAGGTCTGTGCTGTGGTAGATTTAAGAATTCCCTGAGTCTCTTTTTTGATTGAGGGTAATCCTGACATTCCCATTGGAAATGCTCCCTTAAAGTATGTAGGGTTTCCCCAAATGAAAAATCCTCGGGTGGAGAGGCAGAAAGAATGGATTCCTCTGCATCAGAATCCTCATATGCACAGAGGGGTTGCATATCTTCATATTCAGATGCATCAGAGTCATCGGACTCCTGTTCAGATAAAACTACTGGGGACAAGTCTCTTTTTTTTTGGAAGGGGTAGCCTGGCGGGGACAGGAAAGGACCAGTGTTTGGAGTGGCAATGCCTACTGAACCTCAGTGGCTTGACCTGTAAGAAGTCTTTAACTCCTAATAAGCATAATAAGATCTTCCGCCATTTTAAGCAGTTAAGACTGAGGCAAGGAAGCAGGAGCCTGAGCTTGGGGCGTCATTTTTTGGGTGTGGTTCATACCCTGGGCCTTAGAAACTCGGTAGTCCAAAGTACTTCCACAGAAGCCAATGCCTGCTCAGCAGCTCCAGACCCATCCAAGGTAGAGGCATTCATAGGATCCTTAGTCGAAGAAGTGTCTCGCGGCATTCCGGACTCCAAAAGGGTCTCGGTAGTGGCCTGCGAATCCACAGAAGTGGGTATCAGGGTCTGCCAAAGCGCCTCACTGAGGACCAGAGAACTGATGACTAATTTAACGGAAGGGTCGTCGGCAGTTTTGGACCTGTGCAGTCTGTCTCTGTCTTTATCCTTTTGTTTTTTTTTCAGAAAATCAGTAGTCAGATGGCTTACCAAAGCCATATCAGAATTCGAGGACTGAGAGCGAAAATATCTAGCTACAATAAGGGCCCAATGACTTATAGTTCTGGCATTGAACAAAGCACAAAAGTGACATCAGGGGACGTCGTGGTCTGGGCCTAAACAGGTGACACAGTAAGAATGGAAGTCTCAGTGTGGTATTTGCTTTCCACAGGCGAGACAATTGTTAACTTTTTCTGACATCCGTTAGAGCAAGAAAAAAGGATACCCAACAGGGAGTTTAGCTTTAGAAGACTTCAGTTCAGAAAGGAAAACTCAGGTAGTGGCCAACTGGCACTCATTTGAACTGCTTCTGCTTCAGGCTCCTCAACAAGAAAGACTGATGTAATGGCATCAGCTGCCTGATTTTATACCACTGATGACCTGACATCAGTCCTGGAGCAACAGCAACCCACTCAGAAATACTAAGCCTCTGGTATTTGGGCCAAATGAGGGCTACCCCTGGCAGGATAACCCAAATGTGATGACTGCTACAGTGAAACACAAAGATCACCACCAAAACACTCGGGTGGGGCTAATGGGAAGGGGTGAAGTAATGCTCAAAACCACAACAACTGGAACTTTAATTAAATATGCTGCCCTGGGTGCCAAACCGTCATTACGAGAGTTAAATTAACACAAAATGAACTGCAGAAGAAAAAAATATTTCAATGCATTGGCTACATGACAGCTTACTTAATATCTAGATGGAAACAAAAAGGTTGTGAGGCATGAAAAAATAAATTACTTTTTAAATACATTACTGGAATGCCAGTCAAAATCAAGTATAAAAAAAAACAAGCAGCACTCAACTCAAATCACTTCTCCTTGCACTGCAGTTCTAATTATAATTTATATTCAGCTTTATAAGAGTACCAAGTAACATGCTGAAAGTAGCAATCTCTGTGATACCCCCACTTGTAAAAATGTTTCTTATCCACAAAAGACGTGCTGCCTGACAACAACTATCTACTTTTTTCATGGGGAAAACATGATCAAAGTAAAAAATGAACAGCAAACATGAAACAAGCTCAAGAGGATTTTTGCACAGGTTATGGACCACACATGAAAGATTGGCATTCTGTTTAGCTTACGGGTAAAGCCTGTAAAGATGACTGCATGTCTCCACCAAATTTAATGAGCTTCTGAAAATACTGAAATCCTGTCCTTTATTACAAATACTGTCATATGCATTTCAATACCTACGGCTTATACGTTATTTAGTTATGTAAATATTCTCTGCATGGCAACAACAAAAAGGCTTTCAATGTTGGTAATTCTTTAACAGTATGTTTATTAAAGCTTACTTTCATCTTACAATCTCAGACAAGCTTACCTGACGGTCATTAAAGCATTGGTACTTAAACACAGAGCAACAGGGCACTGCAACAGCATACATTTTCTGAATAATAATAACAAGCATAAATCAACAGCATAAAATTATGATAGAAAACCAGAACATTCTGCAAAATCAAGGACAGATGAAAAGCCACTATCGTACTTGTGTCTACCTTGGATGGGGGAATACTCTGCACACTTACACTGCATAATTGCTCCTTGCCTTGCTTGGACACATGCAGAGTCACTATGTGGGGGAGTGGGATGCAACAAGTATGTCACAATTTGAAATGTCTGTGGCTGACGGTGATGGCTCTGACTCATACCTCTCAAACTCAGAGCAAGAAATCTGGACAAAGCCATACATAGAAGTGGGACAAAGGCCCAAAAATAAGGACAATTTTTAAATATTGCTCTTATAAACAGAAAGATAATAGAATAGTAGTAGGTATTGCATTAGTATGAATTTTCTGAAAGGTATGAAATCTGAAATTTAAATGTCTGCCATTATTTTCTAACTTCAAAGTTTAATGATTTGCCACTAACTTGCCAGAAAAACCACAATTTTATGAAAAACGGACCAAAAAATGTGATGCAAAAATATAAAATTGCCACACAATACAGCTGGGAACCTGTCAAAGAAGGGACACTTTTTTAATATTAGTACTGTTATCTTGAGCAGCTGACAAGCATTTCTGAAATAAAAGTAATCTATAACTCTGATCGTTACACTTATCATTGTAAACCTTCCATGTTTTCTTCCAAAATTGCCATTTTGCGGAGGGATTATTAGGGGGTGAGCAATATTTTGAGCCAAAATCTGGGAGAGTTGAGGTTTGGATATTCCTAATTCTATAAAGCGATTTATTTGCATGTACCTCTCAACCTCTTACTGCAGAAAATCTGGACAAGGCCAAATATATTGGGGGAACATACAAACAGTACTAAAAATTACTCTTGCATAAACTTAGACAGTTGACAGAACAACAGGTCTTGCTTTAGCATGCATTTTTCTGAAGGTTATGAAGTCTGAAACTCAATGTCTGTCATTATTTAGTGACTTAATTCCTAAATGATTTGCCAGAAAACCACAAATTTTATGAGGAACAAACCAAAAATAAGAAGCAAAAATTTATTCATTCTGCAAACATCTGGACAGTTGAGAGGTATAGCTCAGCCGGGGCTGTCTTTGAGTTTACTGCCCTTCCTCCCTCACAAAATCATGGTCGAATGGAGCCTCCTCTCTGCCATTCCAATATCCCATTCCTTGGCTATTTCGCCCCATTTACCATAAACACTGTAATGTGCATACTGCTTTATTTCTGCAATGAAGTGGATTTCATTTAAAAGTTTTATTTTGCATTTTACAGCACAAACACTAATAGACATCCGCTAATCAAAGCAATGCAGTCTCACAATGAAAACAGACTTAGCATTAAAACTTCTCTGCCCTTGAAACTCACATTCATTGAAATAGCATTGAAACCCACATTCAAAAAAATACATTTTGCTAGTGGCAGATAAAGATTAACTTTGGGCTGTTTTCAAATCATAGGCCCCTTGCACATGAAACATGCATGTGTTATTTAATGCACCTTCCTGATTGTATTAAATTATATTCCTTGTACAATACAGTGCAGTTGTTAGAGGGCATTTTAAATTTATTGTTTTGAACATTTTTCCAGTAAACAATGAAACAAAATGCATGCACCAATAATGACAAAACTGCCCAATTGAGAACATTTCCATCATAAAAGTCTACTCAAACTTCTACAATCCACCAGTATCAGTAAATATGCACAATCTCTGAAGAAGTAAAAGTCATCTAAATAATTCCACATTAAAGAGATCTGTAACTAATGAAGAAGTTGCTGCTAGCAAACAACTTTATATTTCATTGTTTCATCTACAAATAAAGTGCTTGTTGCCCTTGAGGAATAAATTGCCTGTTACATTAAAAAATGATAAGCTAGTAATACTGCAATAGGGAATGGATGGCAAACTGATAACAGGTTCATAGTTACTAGGTATCTTCACCAAAAAGGACTGCAGCATCCACCCCCTTTACAACACAGTACAGTATCACCAATGCATCTGCATACTGTGTGAGTACAGCACCTGTTGTACTACTAACAATGCAATCAGTCTCAGCATAAGCAGCACTAAACTTCTCTTCCCCTGCATCTCTCAGCTCCTTGTAAAATCTACTTGACGCTCAACTGTATCTCTGAACTCTGCAGCACAAGAAATCTGGAAAAAGCCAAAATGTATTTGGGGAGGGGACAAAAGCCAGGGACACATTTTAAACATTGCTTGTATAATCTTGGAAAGTTGCTAGAATAAAATGCTGTGTTACCACCATACATTTCACTGCCAAGTCTTAACCTAGGACCTTGTATCAGCTGTTTTGTGAAAAAGAGGAAGACTGAAACTTAAATGGCTACCATTTAGTGAATTCAGTTCTCAACATAGCTGTCAACCTCTCAGCACAAAACACCTGGGACAAAGCTAGAAATGGGGGATTACAGCCCCCAGACATATTCAGTGAATTCAGTTCTCACCATAGCTCTCAACCTTTGCACAAAAACCTGGATGAAGCCAATAATGGGGGAATACAGTCCCAAAATAGGGTCAAATTTCAAATATCCATCTTATAAACTAGAAAATTGCTAAAATAAAAGGTTTACTGTTACCATGTACTTTCTGAAGAATATGAAGTCTGAAATTCAAATGCCTGTCATTTTTATTTATTTAACATTTGTTAACCAGGAAAGTCTGACTTGGAACAAAAGCCAATTTTCACCAGAGGCACAGGGAGAAACACTCCAGACACATGTCTTTGTAAGATGGGAGGACACCAGAGCACCCAGAGGAAACCCACACAAACACATGGAAGACACAGACTCCACACAGAAGGCACCCCAACCAAGAATCAAATGAGAGAACCTCTAGCTGTCAGGCAACAATGCTACCACTGCACCATCAATCATGTAATGATGAATCAAAAATACAGAAACCACAGATTTTATGAGGAACAGAACAGAACAAATATGAGGCAAAAATCTGCAGATTTTTTACAAATGGTGGCAGGGAATTCAAGCTCTTGCTACCTGCAAAGCCTGAGGTATTCTCTAACCACCATCATGTATCCTGAGTTCTCTCTAGCCACCAGTATACAGCAACTGGGGCATTTTACACACACACATATGCACACACACACACACACACACACACACACACACACACACACACACACACACACACACACACACACACACACACACACACACACTACCTGCTTCAATGTCCTCCAAGTTCATCTGCAGCAGCTTCAGTGCAATGTCCTCAGTCACACACACACACACACACACACACACACACACACACACACACACACTACCTGCTTCAATGTCCTCCGTGTTCTTCTGCAGCAGCTTCAGTGCAATGTCCTCAGTCCTGTCCCACGCAAGGAATGTGAAACGTCTTCCCAGCTGGCTTTCCCACAAGAGTAGGTTCCAGCCTGCAGACATTGCAGTCCAGATCTCTTCTTTTCTATGCGGTCATCACAGCATAAACGTCTGGGCATCTGCAGGGCAGATATGCCTTCTCCCTATCCGGACTGCTGTGTCAGCATTCCGGAGTCCTCTGAGTTCCGAGCACACATGCGTGGAGTTCCGGGACTTGCAATTTTTTTTACTCTTTCCTTTCCACAGCTAGGGGGGGGGGGGCTGCAGTCCTATAGCATGAGCCACCCCTGCAATAAAGCTATTTTAGAGTTCTTAGCAAATTAATTGTGCTACTTGGAAGTAACCACAGAGACTATAGTATGTAGTTTTTCATTTGTTGATTAGATTACTTTTGATATGTTTTGCCAAGGTAACTTACTCCACAATGCTTACAGCTTTCTCAACATGGAATTTCCAAAAATGGTTAGATTCTTTGGAATCCCAAAGGTTCACAGAGATCTTAATAGACCTCCTTTTAGGCCTATTGCTGCTACTGATTCATACAAACCTGAACCCATTTCCATCCTGTTGGATTACATCTTGAATTCCATAGTGCAACATTCGCAGTATTATCTATGGAATTCATGGCATCTTTTAAAGTTTGTGTTGATACAGGGAAATTTATACTTACCTCCCTAGATGTTGTCTCATTGTATATGTGCATTCAGCAAGATATAGGCATTAAATATGTCAGAGATTATCTCAGTGAGTATACATTTGGCAGTAACAAAACTGGCACCATCTGTTCACTGTTAGATCTTGTGATGGACAGCAACTTTTTTTTACATTTTTTTAGATAAATATTACAAACAGATTTCAGGTGTGGCCATGAGGGCATCGTGGTCCCAGTTTTTGCTAATGTAGTTATAGCCATGTGGGAGTAAAGAAGACATTACCTATCTCAACAAATTCTTTTTTTGTTGCAGATATATTGACAATCTTTTTTTTCTGTGGAAAGGGGAAAGTGAAGAATTCTATATTTTTTATTGATTATATGACACTTTTGAGAGTTATAGTAAGTGTAGTTGTGGAGAGTTTGAACTACTTTGAAATCATTTTTCCTATGATTATAGAAAAAAGTCCTTTGCTAGTAAGATCTTTAGAAAGTATTCCTTTTTCCTTTGTTAATCAGTACTTACATAGGTACAGCTTACACCCTGATCATATGAAAAAAAGGGGTTGTGAAAAGGAAACGGATTAGACTGAGTAGGTTAACATCGGACCATTTCACCTTTTTGTGCAAACTTACTAAGTTGAAAGAATTCCTCATTGACAGTGGGTATAACAATGATCTACTGAAAATGAAGTCCTACTGCTTATGGAAACAAAAGCTCACCCTAGCCTGTTTAAAGATGGTGTTAGACCTGGATTGGTTTGGTGAGGGTGTTGCCCCAACATACCCTATTGTGTTTCTTTTAAATAAGCATTTTCTATTCTCATTTCAAATGAAATGTGGTTAATTAAAAATATTATTACAGAAAATAGGAATATCATCTATCGAAGGTTTTAGGTGTAAAACCTGTTTTCATCTTTAAAAAGCCTGTTACTTTGAGACTTATGCTAGAGCATCGCAATTCCAAAGTGTTTCGCCTGGCAAAGCACACTACATCAGGCACCTTCCATTGTGGTAGGTGAACAGTGTAGAGTCATAAGCAACTCTTCTTTATTTCAATTTACATACTGCAAGTTTACTTATTGGGCCAAGGAAAGATTCGACTGTGAATCCAAAAATATAGTTTATGCTGCCTGTTGTAATTTTTGCAGTTCTTTTTATATAGAAAAAACTATTAGGTGTCTAAAAAAGAGAGTGTATAAGCACTTGCTAGCAATCAAAAAAAAAGATGTTAACAATGCTTTGGCTAGGCATGCAAATCTATGTGATAATTTTAAGAAATGTTCTTTTTCTGTTATTGACTTTGTTAAACAAGAGAGTTTTAATGGTGATTTTAAAACAGTCCTGGAGTGCCAGGAATTGACCAGGCTTGTAAAGTTGAGAGCAGATCATGCTCCAGGATTAAATGAAACTACTAATATCAAAAGCTTTCTACAGCCAAAAAGGCTTCAATAATTCTCATGTCTGTATATTCATGTATATTTATTTTCATTTATGTTCATGTTGTTATATTTTCATTGAGAGATTTTATTACAGACATTTATGCATGTAGTGACAACACCTACTAGATTTGTCACTGGTTAATTTTTGACATGTGATTAACTTGGCATGATTTTTAAGTAATTTAGGAAAGTCTTTGGAATATTGTCTGAAGTAGTTCTTGTACTGATATTAAAAAAGAAAGTACTTACAGTATTTGTCGTGGCCGGAGTTTTACTTTGGCTAGTTTGTTTTAAAGACTTTTTATAAGTTTTCATTGTTCAGCTCTCTAGAAGTTGTATAATTATTTATGTTTTCATAATTATACTCCTGAAGCCCACTTATTTATTAAAACAAAAGATATTAAATAATTAAAACTACATAATTTTATCACAACAAAAAGTTCTATATTTCCAAAGTTAATGAATAAGTTAAGGTTAAAAGACCGATATGAAATATTCAAGCTAATTAAATACAACTCCAACTTTAGATTAAGATTAAACAATATGATTTGCAACCTATTTTCCTTTCCCTTTATTAAAAATAAGCTACTCAGTGATTTTATATTATGCTGCTGGAACTCTGTAGATAACTTAATAATTAAGATGAACTTACCTAAGGGCTATTTACCATTTCTAAGTCAAATCAGTTACTTGCTATGCCAAAAATATCACAACACAATTCCAGATGTTTCCAAGATTAATTTTACAAAAGAGCAATGGAACTACCTGTAATCAGATAAGTCTATATGCAGCACATATAAAATTATTAGTAAATTTAAGTGAAGTGACACTCTGGTATATTTAGCCAATTGGACAAAACTCAACAACCTTATGTCAATTAACAAAATAAGAATCGCTATACAAATAAATCTAAGACATATCCATTAGGAAATTGTATTATACACAATACATGATCTTAGACAATGCCTACATGACTCCGATGACAAAAGCATTATATTTTCCATCCTATCCATCATCACGTGAGGCATGTGTTTTATCAAATGCTGATATAATTCATGCTTTGGGGAATGTTGATTCACACAGCAGCTCAGGATCACAATGAAGCATAAACTAAGGCAACATGGTTATAATGCTAAGCTTATTATGAGAGATTTTGTAATTCTCCATATGACTTGCAACGTCACATGAAAATATGTATATGCTAATAATGTTACTTATGTTAATAAGGTTCTATATTACATAAAATTGGCTTAAGACAAGTAATACAAATTGGAATGGGTTCAATGGATGATAAGTACATTAAGGTATTAAAAATCATAGCACAGAACAATAACAATGTGCCCTTCTCATGGACTAGTCGTTAAAAATATTGGATACACTCAATTAACTAGCAAATATACTGATGCATATAATTATCTCACTTATGTTTAGATTTCTAAACAACTGCTTTTGAATAAAATGGCATTTAGATATATAGCATGTACGATTTTCTTTTCGCCAAGTTTTGGATGTTTTTCATGTTTGATAAATGGAGTCACTGAAAGATTGTTACTGTCTACAATCATTTGGCTCTTAAAATCAGATAACACCCAGTATTATTGGGATTCTTATTACTTTGTTGAAACTATCAAACTTTGAACACTACAAGATCAAACTTGTATGTTCGAAGTTTTATAATTTTGAACAATGAAAAAAAATAAACAATAAACAGAAACTAACTCTTGTAAGCAGGGGGGCCCCTGCACCCCCCACTCTTTAAATATACCAATTCCAAGACCGCACTACAGTGCGGTAAAGGGAAATATTTCCTTTCTGCACTGTATTGCGATCTCAGAGTTGGTATATTTAAAGAGTGGGGGGTGTGGAGGTGCAGGGGGCTTGCAAGACTTTATTTATTTTTCTTTTTTTTTACTTAATCAAAGTTCTGAAACTTTGAACATAAGGTTTCAACCTTATGGTGTTCGGAGTTTCAGAACTTCGATAATGTAATAGGAACCCGTATTACTGGCCTAAGGCACTCAGCACATTATGTAAACAGCTCTAAACAGTTGTTAATATAGTTTGTAATTGCATCATATGCCCATTACTTAATATGGTTTACCTTCATAATGCCGATCACATTATGGTCGACCCAGCTTCTGCGAATATCGAACTGGGACTCTTCAAAACGTCAAACACCAAATTTCCGAATGACAAAATCTCGCCCCCTTTTTGACCCATGTTAGCACTGGTGTTGAAATGTGGCGTGGAAGGAAATGTTAAAATTCGAAGATTTTTTGGCATTTGAAAGATTTTGTGGTTCTGGTTTCGTGGAAAGGGTTCGGTGATGTGATTGGTCGATTATATGCGATCGACATCATGAAGGTAAAACCTTAATATACTGATGTTTTTGTTTCATACCTGTTTGCAGTTACTGTTAATGTCATTTTCTCCGATTTGCTATTAATTCTAAACTCACTAAAAAGATATTGGGAAAAAAGTACATCAGAGTGTGGTATTAGTCAGGATAAGCAAGTTTAAGTGTTAATAGAGAAGTAGTGATGGAACAGCAATTTGGTTGTAATAATTAGAAATAGGTATAGTAGTTTAAGAAGTACAATAAAGTGAGAGATTAGAATGCACACCACCTTTTCATGAATGATTAAAAGTACCTGGTATTGCCATGATGTTCCCTAATTTGAATATTACCACCATTAATGAAAATACATTAGTGGCAACTGCAACTTACTAGACCTTCATGAAATTTACTACTTAACTTAAAATATTTGGCTCTGTACAATGTTTGAAAAAAAATATTTCAGATTTCCCACTCTTTTTAAGACAAAGTCAGATTCCTCCCACAATGGTTTTGGAACAACTTCATTATTTGTCAAGATACACCAGCTGTTGTGTATTTTTATGGCATCTGTATCCACTGAAAGGGGTAAACCATAGCCATGACTTTATTGGTTACCATTTTGTTTCCATTAATGCTCTTCCCAGCTGTGCCATCCATCTGTCTATGCCAAATATCTCAAAATCACGGCCCTTGAATCTCAGGCAGCCTTCAAATAAACAGAATTCTAGATGAATGATGTGGCTAAACAACTTTTCTAGGTACACTGCCAGCATTTCTTTTTGTCTTGGAGATTTTAACCCTTGCATGAGTTTGCTAGTTCTCATATAGCACCAGTGGTCATTTGAGTTCGAGAATCCTGATGGCATGACCAATATATATGACTTGTGTACATTTTCCCTCTTAGATGATACTTCATTAATGTTTTTAATTAACTTGGCAAGAGATATGTCCTATCCCTGTAAACATTTTAAATAAAGTATATTTCTTATCAAATGTATTTTGTTCTACTGCAAACCTCCTAATCCTAATGGCCTGTACCTTTACTATATTAGTTTTAAGCCAAACAGGATGCATGTAAGTATACTTTAAGTAACTATTAACTTTATTTTTGGTAAATTATAGTGCTTAATCTACCACTTGTCTTAAAGGCTGTGATATCTGAAATAATTTCTGTAGTATTGCAAGCTGCACTGAAGTTCAAGAAGTCTATAGTTCTAGTGATAAAAAGGTTGCATCATCATTTGTCAGTAGAAGGAAGCTATCAGCTATATAACATTTAAAACATTTTGTATTAGCCCAGTGGTGATAATTATACATGAACATTTATACCAATATGCCATGGCCAGATTTTCATAAGTGGGGGCTGTAGCTTACTGTGAATATTGTATAATAAACTACTTATTTTCATTTGGCATCTCTGTAGTACACATCTTTTTGTACTTGTATGTGTACAGAATTACATTAGTCCAGTCCCAAAGTCTCCCATCATATAATTTCATCAGTTGCAGTTGGTTAAAAATTACACAGCCTAGTTACTTACCTGCCCTGCTAATTACTGCCACATAAGTACAGCAGGAGGTTAGGGTTGGCATAATGGTTAAGGTGTTTTATCTTGCAGACACAAGGTGCAGGGTTTGATTCAAAAGGGGCTAATTGGCTAGGCTTAAAATGGCCCACATAGGCAGTTAGCCTAGTATGAACTTATGAACCGTATTACACAAATCTTATACAGTTCACATATTATGAATTTCTAGTCTTGGTTTGCCTTACCTTACACTGAGTCCCAGTAACTGACCAAGCTTCTTACACCTTTCCATTCATCCTGCAACTTTCACTCTGCTGCTCCTGGGCAACTGGTGATTCTAGAGGTGCTTTCTGAACCCTCTGTGATTTAGTTATTTTTTACCAACTGTTGCACCTTTGGAATATACTATTACAGTGGCTTCAGGACTCTTCTATACAACACAAGATCACGATGGTCCTTAGAACCTATCTTTAGTTTTTTAAAAATTGTGCTTTTTTATTTGGAATTCAGTTTAAATTCTGGTGGCAAGGCAAACCTGCATTGTTTTAATTATTTGTTTATTGACATTTGATTACCAGGAAAGTCCAACTGGGTAGAAGCCTATTTTCAGTGGAGGATGGGGAGAAAAGCTCCAAATTATTACAAAACATTTTAAGAACAATAATTTTACAATCTTCAAAAATCATAGGTTAATAGGAGATTACTCGGCTATCAACCAAGGGGTCATTTTAAGCCTAGCTATTTCATCCCAATGTAATACCATAGAAATGCTAGTCAATGCCCAAGATTGCATTTAGTGATGACTACCCATGTCCAGGGTTGTGGACATTATCACCTGGTAAGAATTTACAGTATTTACGGTATCCCATCCACTCATCCAGGTTCCCTTTAAACAGTGTCATAGAAGTGCACTGTTTCACATGAATTAGTAGTCTGTTCCAAAGATGCGGCAGTCACTGGGAGATAAATCTGTCCCTCCAGCATGTCCTATTTAAGTCACAGGCCATATTTAGGGGCCTAGAATGGGTAGCCCTAGTCCTGTTTAATTTACAGATATGCAGCAAGTTCATCAGCTTTGGCTCTTGGATTGTTCTGTAGGCCAGGCATAAGTCTCCCCTATAAAGTCTATACTATATAAGTATAGTGACAGGGACTTTAGTCTCTCTGTGTAAGGCACATGCTGGAACCCCTTAATCTTTTTTGTTAGAAACCTCTGAGGTCTCTCCATTTGCTGTAGTTGCTTTGCACGATACATGTCGATGGGCATTATACTCAATTGTGAGCCGGATAAGTGCCGAGTATAAAGGGGGTTAGAACCTTTTTTGCCTTTATTAATCAAGTGTGCTACCTAGAAAATCTTCCTTACTACAGTAGACACATGGTGGTCGAAGTTAAGGTCGCAGTTAACTTGTGATCCCCAGGTCCCTTACCACTTTGTGGGTACTTGGGGTACTGTTGTTGATTTGATAGTGTGACAGGACATTCTTTGTGCCAAAGGGAACGATGATGCAGTTCTTTGCATTCCGTTTGAGACCATGACTAATACACCAGTGACTGGTTTGCATGAGACCCTCCTGGAGTATACTGACATAATTTGGGGATTCAATGATTGCACCTAGTTTGCAATCACCTGCAAACTTGGTCAGCCACAACCCCTTAGTTTTGACCTGAACTTCTGAGAAGTATATACCAAACAGTAGGGGGCCCAGCAATGGCCCTTGTGGTACCCTGCTGGTAATATGTCTGCTGGTTGATGTGGAGTCACCCACTTTGATAGTCATGTGTCTGGTTTGTGAGCCGATTGGCAACCCATCTTACAACAAAGGGTTTACAATCAGTCTGCTAAGTTTATTGGTAATGCCTGAATGTGGGATTGTGTCGAAAGCATTTGCCAAGTCGAGGTATGCTGTGTGCATGATTTGGCCTTGTCAATGGCCCTGGTCACATTTTCAAAGAAATCTACCAGATTTAATGGGCAGGATCTGCCCTTTATGAAGCCGAATTGGGTAGGATCCAGGATTTAGAGGTTACCTATGCCTTTATTTATGAGGTCCATAATGATACATTCCATGGCCTTACAGATGATGCTTGTCAGTATTGTGTGTCTGTAATTCCCAGAGTCTTTTGCTAAGCCACCGTTATGGAGGAGAATAACTGTCGGCTGTTCTCCATTCTGCAGGAACAAAGCCTGTGGTTAAGCTACAACTGAAAAAGAAACATGGTGATACTAGTTCATGTTTTAGCCTGTTTAGAAGACAGCCTGGGATGTCATCTGGTCCAACAGAGGCTGTGTTGTTTGCCTTAGACAATGCTTTGAGGACCTGCTCTTTAGATATGTAGGGTGGGGGGAAGTTTGGGGGAAGGTTTATGATAAGTTAAAAGGGGATAAGGGAGTGAAATTTTCACCAAACCTATCTGCTATCAGATTTACTATGTCTGTGGGGTCAGTGTGTGTAATACTGTTGGCCACTGTTGGCCACTAGTTCTGCACATGCTTGGGTCCTACCTTTTAGGCTATGTACGTAGCTGTAAAAGGACTTATAGTTACCCTTGGCTGTACTTGCTAAGTTTCTCTCAAAGGAACCCTCAGAGGATTTAGCAAATTGTCTTATTTGCCTGTTGGGGATGAGGAGGGTGCTCTTCCATTGTTGGGGCCTTGCCTTTGTTTTCTCAGACAGCAACTTTTTGCATTTGTTGTAAAGGTTGCTGATGCTGGATGTCCACCAGGGCAGCTTGTTTTTAAATGGGGATTTGGCTTTGATTCTTTCTGGTACAGCCAAGTTTATACACTTATGTCACTTATTGTACTGGGCTTTAGTGTAAGCTTCGGTGTAGTTATCACATCCAGCTTGGGGAAGGGCTTGGAATGCTTTTATACCTTCACCTAGAAGGGTATAGTTTGCCTTGGTGAAGTTTTTTAGACTGATTTTGGCCTTTGTGAGTTCTGGTATTAGTGCCAGCTCAAAGGTGACTGATTTGTGGTCAGGTTTAACTAATGACGGTTCCACAATTGTAGCAGTGCATCTGCTTGACATGTTGGTGAGGACCAGATCTTGAATGTTTGTTCCTCTTGTTGGGGTATGAACAAATTAGTTAGTTTAGATTTCTCAGTTGATGGTGGGATAATTGAAATCCCCCATAATCAGTGTGTTTGGTAAAATTTGGATCGTCTCCAGTTTGGTCAAGTAATCTTCATGGGCATTGTGACCCATGGAGGGGGATCTGTAACTGGCTATGACTTGAATGGGGGTCTTACCACTGTAAAGTGGACTTGGAGTAACTCTATGGAGTTGTCCAGTCTAAACAGATGGGAGGTGAATTTATAGACTGAAATACCACCTCCTTTACTTTTCACACATTAATTTGTGGTCTAAAGGTATGGAAGACATTGTAGCCTTGCAAGGCCGGGGTACTGTCTGAGGCCTTGAACCAGGTTTCTGTGACTGCACAGACATCAACATCTTCTAGTGATAGAAAAGCTTCCAGAGAGTGCGGTTTTTGGTTTAAGGTCCCAGCATTTAGCAGCATGACTCTTATTTTGCTCTAATTAGCTAATTTTCACATTGGTAATGTTGTTTTTGAGACATTGCCTACAAAGGCACTATGGGGAGGCAAGAGCCTTTGCCAGCAGCCGAAAGCCTAGAGATGCCAGGTGCAAACCATCTCTGGCAAAGCAGCAAGGTTTGTTGAGCATGGCTTCCCAGGCTGACAGGAACTGCATCCCTTTGAATGACACCAAAGTTTAAGCCAATTATTAAAATCAATCATTTTTTTGTTTATACTGCAGCATCATTCTAGGTGAGGGTAGTATGCTGCTCAAGGCTAGGGACATACTTGCCTGGGACACATACTCAGAGAACTCAACCATGTCTCTATTCATATAGTCCAGTGAGGTACATCTCAGGTCATTCACACCAACATGAACTATGACAGATTCATAATGGTACTTGTTGCTGAAAGACATCTAATGAATCCTGGCACCAGACAGGCAGCTGACAGTAACTTTTTTTTGTCCAACCTGATGAGTAGGATAGCCACGTGCCGCACTATTGAGTCGCCAATGACAAGAAAATTTGATTTTTGAGTGTTACTCCTTATGGGCTTGGTGGTAAGACACTGGTGTTGCTATGCATCATGGGTGTTGCGAGGACTGTGTTAATTGTAGCAGTCTTGTGTTTTGGAGGTCTCTGGTGTTTTGATAAGTTTTTTGAGAGAACCTGCACATATGTAGATTTTTGTAATTCAAGCATACTGTGCATATGAGTAGTAGTACTATGTGCATATGCAGTGGTGGGTGAGTTGACAACCTTTTCCGTGTTACTGTTTTGAGTGCAAGAGAGCATGGATTCAAGATTCTTGGTGTAGATGCATCTCTCGTACTCTGTACTAGAGTGAGTCATTAGTAAAGAGTTGTCAGTGTACATGAGCCAATTGCTACACTGCATCAAGAGACCCAAGTCAACAAGGTTTGCAGGAGAAACAAGAGGAGTCCAACTGTCCATAATGCTAGGTTGAAGACTGTTGTCACTAGGGGGTGGCTTTTCAGAATCAATCACAGATGAGCTCAGAGGATGGATATTTCTGCCTTTTTTTTTTTTTTTTTTTTTGCTGGTGGTTTAATAGGTTACAGCTCACTACTAGTATTTCTTTAACCGGGAAAGCACTAAGGATAAGGGCTACACTAGTATGCTACAGGTGTACCTAAGGGAAAAATTACTGAATTTAACTGTCTGCCTTTGGCGCACAATTGCACACCAATGCACAGTAGTGTGTGATGCACAATCAAGCAGAAACCTGATCAAATTCAGGGCCTAAATACCAGAAGCTAAAAACTTGAAAAAGATTCAAAAGGACCAATGAAGATGCTTATTCCAAGCCCTAGACTGACTTCCCTTTACCAGACAGGACCCAATCAGCACAATCCTCTCACTAAAGTGTAGAGAGGTCCCTTCCAATCCAAGATGGCCGGAAAACTTGCTCAGAACAAGCAACAACTACAAACAGACCCAGATACAGCAAGCCTGTATCTGGATTATGCTGCAGCTACCAGTTACCCTCATTTCAGCAGGAAACACTAGAGAATGTTAAACAGCAGAAAAACAGCAGTGAGACACTAAAAAAATTGGTTAAAACAGCAGAAAATCAGCAAGAAGGCTCTAAGGAATGTTTTAAACAGCTAACTGATCTGTTATTTAAACACTGCTTGGACGGAAAACCAGAACAAGCAGTACAGATAGCTTTAAACCAGTGGAAAATACCAGTAAATACTTAAACTGTGAAAATAGCAAAAATAGCTTTATAACAGTGAAAACAGCAATAAAATTTGAATTAACACGCACAGTAATGCAGATAATTGCAGTACAACAGTGTAGTTTAGTACACAGAATTTAAATACAGTATAAAAGTAGGAGGCAGGCAATAAAAAGTGCAGTAAATAATGTAAATAATCAAAGAAAAAAAACAGGCAACTTATGTTTTTTGGAAGCTCAGAAGCCTCTAGTCATCTGGTATCGTAATTCAGAGTTGTGGCTGGTAGCCAACCTCACTTCAGCTTTGTACAAACAAGGAGAAACCTGCTCAAATGCAGGGCCTAAATACCAGAAGCTAAAAACTTGAAAGAAAACTTTAAAAAAATTCAAAAGGACCAATGAGGATGTTTATTCCAAGCCCAAGACTGACCTCCCTTTACCAGACAGGACCCAATCAGCAGAATCATAGGATCATAGGAGACTACTAGGCTATCGACACAGAGGTCATTTTAAGCTTAGCCATTTCAACCTAATCTAATACCACAGAAGTGCTAGTTAATACCCAAGATTGTATTTAGTGATGACTGCCCATGTCCAGGAGAGTTGTGGGTGCTATCCCTGGTAAGAATTTATGGCGCACCATCCACTCATCCAGGTTCTTCTTGAACAGTGTCATAGAAGTACTCTGTTTCACATGAATTGGTAGTCTGTTCCAAAGATGTGGCAGTTGCTGGGAGATGCATCTGTCCCTCCAGCATGTCCTATTTAAGTCACAGGCTATATTAAAATCCCTGGAATGGGTAGCCCTAGACCTATCTGATTTAAGGATATGCAGCAATTTCATTAGCGTTGGGTCTTGGATTGCTCTGTGGGCCAGGCATATGTCTCCCCTAAGAAATCTATATGATATGAAGTATAGTGACACGGACTTTAGCTGGTCTATGTAAGGCACATGCTAGAGGACCTTGATCTCCTTTGTTAGAGATCTCTCTAACTGATGCAGGTGCTTAGTATAGTACATGCTGAATGGGGTATTATACTCAATTATGGGTTGGATAAGTGTCAAATATAGGGGGTTATAACTTCTTTTGGTCTTGAGGCAATGCCTTTACTAATCAAGTGCGCTACATAGAAAGCTTTCCTTACTACTGTAGACACATAGTGGTCAAAGTTAAGGCTGCAGTCTACTTGTGATCCCATGCCCCTTACCACTTCATGGGTACTTAGGGTACTGTTGTTGATTTGATAGTGTGAAGGGACATTATTTGTACCAAAGGGAATAATGATGCATTTCTTTGCACTCAGTTTAAGACCGTGACAAATACACCAGTCACTGGTCTGCATGAGACCTTCCTAAGTATACTGACATAATTTGGGGATTCACTGACAGCACCTAGTTTGCATTCATCTGCAAACTTGGTCAACCAGAACCCCTTAGTTTTGACCCGAACTTCTAAGAAGTATATGTCAAACAATAGGGGGCCCAGCACTGACACCTGTGGCACCCCACTGGTAACACATCTGCTGGCTGATATGGAGCCACCCACTTTGATAGTATGTGCCCTGTTTGTGAGCCAGTTGGCAATCCATCTTACAAGGAAGGGGTTTACATTCAGTTTGCTAAGTTTATCAGTAATGCCTGAATGTGAGACTGTGTCGAAAGCCTTTGCCAAGTCAAGGTATGCTGTGTGCACAGATTTGCCCTCATCAATGGCCTTGGTCACACTTTTAAAGAAATCCACCAGATTTAACAGGCAGGCTCTACTTTTCACAAAGCCAAATTGGGTAGGATCCAGGGTTTGGAGGTAACCTATGTCTTTATTTATGAGGTCCACAATGATACATTACATGGCCTTACAGATGAGGCTGGTCAGTCTTATAGGTCTGTAATTCCCTGGGTCTGTTGCTAGGCCACCTTTGTGGAGGGGAATAACTGTAGCTGTTCTCCATTCTACAGGGACAAAGGCTATGACTGAAAAGGGGTACTTAGTGGTGATGCTAGTTCATGTTTTAGCCTGTTTAGAAAACAGTCTATGATGCCATCTGGTCCCATAGAGACTGTGTCTTTTGCCCCAGGACTTTGAGGACCTGCTCTTCAGTGCAGATATGCCCCTTCCAAACCAAGATGGCCTGGAAAAAGTGCTCAGAACAATGAACCACTACAAACAAAACCCAGATGCAGCAAGCCTATATCTGGACTATGCTACAGCTAGTAGCTACCTTAGTTTCAGTGGCAAACACTAGACAATGTTTAACACAGCAGTAAAATAGCAGTGAGATACTAACAAACATTTAAAACAGCAGAGAGTAAGAAATGAGGTGCTAAAAATGTTTTAAACAGCTAACAGATCAGTTATTTAAACACTGCTTAGCGGGAAAACCAGAACAAGCAGAAAAGATAGCTTTAAAACAGTGAAAAACACCAATAAATACTTAACAGTGAAAATAACAGAGAGAGCTTTGTAAACAGTGAACACAGCAATAAAATTAAATTTAACATGCACAGTAAGGCAGGCATTTACTGTACAACAGTGTAGTTTAGTGCACAGTATAGAAATACAGTACAAGCGTAGATGGCAGGCAATAAAAAAGTGCAGTAAATAGTATAAATAAGTGAAAAAAAACAGGCAACCTATGCTTTCTGGAAGCTCAGAAGCCTCTAGTCATCTGGTATCTCAGCTCAGAGTTGTGGCTGGTAGCCAACCTCAGTTCAGCTTAGTACAAACAAAATAAAACATCTGCAGTTTAAATAATTCTAACAAATCAAACATCATATAAAAATACTGCATAAGAATCAACACAAGTTATAGGTTCATAGGTAGGTACTAGGCTATCGGCCCTAGGGCCTATACAAGCCCAGCCAAAAAGGCACCCTGGCTTTTGCCAACCAAGAAAATTATTTTCCTGTGCCACTGTCGAGCAGAGCCACAGAAGTGATCCCCAGAGTGAATTTCCTATTTCCCATCCAATCATCAAGATTTTTCTTGAAGAGTGCTAATGAGGAGCTTTGTTTGATATAGACAGGTAGTTTATTCCAGAGTATGGGAAGTCTCTGGGGCAGGAATCTATCCCTCCAGCATGTTTTGTTTATTGTGGTGACAAGGTTTAGGTCCCTAGAGCATAGGGATTGGGATTTCTTTAAGTGGAGCATGTCCAACAGCTCTGGGTTTGACATAGCTTTGTATGTTAGGCAGAGATCACCTCTGAGTAGGCGATATGCGACAGAGTAAAGCTGGAGTTTTTTGAGATGGTCTGCGTAGGGCATCTGTTTGAGGCCAGCAATCCTGTTTGTGAGGTATTTCTGTGGCCTTTCCAGTTGTTGTAGATGTCTTGTGAGGTACATACCAAAAGGGGCGTTGTACTCTATAATGGGTCTAATGAGCGATGAGTAGAGGGGAACAATGACCTCTTTTTTTCTGGATGAGAAACCTTTTGTGATGAGGTGTGCCATGTAGAAGGATTTCCTGACTACTGTGGCAATGTGATTATCAAAGGAGAGACTACTGTACACCTGTGTCCCAAGGTCTCTTATTACACTTCCAGTACACTACCACCTATGTTGTAGTTCATGGGTACAGAGTTTTTACCAACGGGGATGACAATGCACTTTTTGGCATTGAGCTTGAGGCCATGGCTTTGACACCAGGCATCTGTCTCAGTGAGGCCCTTTTGTAGGATGTCCGCATCATTAGGAGTTTCGATTATGGCTCCTAGTTTGCAGTTATCTGTGAACTTCATTAGCCAATGACCTTCTGTGTAAGCCTGTACTTCAGAGAAATAGATACCAAACAGGAGAGGACCCAGGACTGAACCCTGTGGTACTCCACTTGTCACTGGTCTAAAGTCAGATTTGGAGTCTGCTACTTTCACAGTGTGGGCTCTGTCAGTGAGCCAGTTGGCAAACCATCTTGTGACATAGGGATTTATACCTAGTTTAGTGAGTTTATCTATAATTCCAGAGTGGGGGATTGTGTTGAAAGCCTTGGCAAGATCTAGATAGGCTGTGTGAACCACCTTATCCTTGTCTACGGCTTTGGTGACTGCTTCAAAGAAGTCTATCAGGTTTAGGAGACATGATCTGCTTTTTACAAACCTGAACTGGGTGGAGTTAAAAGTTTGGAGATTACCAATGTCTTTGTTTATAAGTACCATGATGATACATTCCATGGCCTTGCAGACCAGGCTCGTCAGGCTGATGGGGCGGTAGTTCCAGGGGTCCGTGGTGGCTCCCCCTTTGTGGAGTGGGATAACCGTCGCTGTGCGCCATTCAGTGGGCACAAAGCCTGAGGTGAGGCTATGATTGAACATGGTACTTAGGTGAGGTGCCAGTTCGTTCTGTAGTTCGTGTAGAATGCAGCCTGGGAGGTTGTCTGGTCCCATGGATGCTGTGTTCTTGGCTTTGGACAGTGTGGTTTTTGCCTGTGCAGCCGTGGTTACAGGAACTTTGCATTCTTCTGGTATAGAGATGGGCCCTTTAGGGGGTGAGAGGGCGTAAAGTTAGCAATGAACCTATCTGCCAGGATGTTGGCAATATCAGTTGGGTCTGTATATTTAGCGCCATTGTGCTGCAACTCAGAGCAGATCTGAGTGTTGCCATTGAGATTCTTGACATAGCTATAAAATGCTTTGTGGTTGTCTTTAGAATCAGTGGTGATTTTGTTTTTGTAACTAGCTTTGGAGGATTTAATGCGGGATCGCAGCTTCTTACTGAGGCTGACCAGGGAGCTCCTCCACTCATGGGATTTTACTCTCTTTTGCAACAGTTTCTTCCTTCTGTTGTACAGTTTGTTTATGGCAGGGGACCACCAGATTGGCTTCTTTTTTTGGAGAATAGCGTCTTGGTTCTGTTTGGGATAGCACGATCCATGCACTCATGCAAGTGCTTATAAAGTGCAATTATGCAGGATTCAGTAGTCGTAACTGTATTGTCCATCTGCATGGGTGTCATGCCTTAAACCAGGTCTCAGTCACTGCACAAACATCGATGTTCTCCATTTTAAGGAATGCCTCGAGTGAGTGCATTTTGAGATTTAGACTTCTAGCATTGAGTAGTATCACCCTCAGTTTTTGCATGCCTGTTCCTATTACGGTGGTGAATTTGTCATTTGAACCTTGCCTAAAAAAGGCACTATAGGGGCAGAAAGAACCTTAGCCAGTATCCGGAATCCCAGGGGTGACAGGTGCAGGCCATCTCTGGCAAAGCATAGTGGTCTGTCGACCATGTCATCCCAAGCAGACAGATACTGGATCCCTTTAGAATTACACCAGAAGCTTAGCCAATTGTTGAAGTCAATCATTTTGTCCTTGTACTGCGGTATCATTCTGGGTGATGGCAGAATGCTACTCAGGGCTAGGGTCATACCTGCCTGGGCAACAAGATCGGAGAGCTCTTCCATGTCTCTTTTCATGTAGTCCAGGGAGGTACGTCTCAGGTCATTCACACCAACATGGACAATGACAGAGTCATATTTGTACTTGTTGTGGAGTGACCTGAGTGCGTGTGTTATGTGGCGGATCCTGGCACCCAACAGGCAGCTGACAGTAACCTTCTCCTTGTTTAGCCTGGTGAGTGGGACATCAGTGTGCCTGACTATAGAGTCACCTATGACTAGTGTGTTGGGTACGTTGTTTTGCCTTATTGGCTGTAGTTGAGTGGCACACTGAGTCTGCGGGCTGTGTGTCATTTGGCTTGTGTTGGGGGGTAGAGGTTCCTTGCATTTCTGCTTTGGAGGTCTCTGTTGCTTGAGCAGGTTATTATTGAGAGCCTCCACGAATGTTTTTGCGTTTCTATGTGTGGATATTGGTGATGTAGACTTAGTGAGACTATGTGATGAGTGTGGTGTGGTGCAAGTGTTTACCTTCTCCTCTTGACTGTCAAGTTCAGTCTTGGTTGGAGAGAGCTTTACCTCTAGTTTGGCTAGATAAGTGCATCTCTCACAGACTGTAGTGTTGGGTGGTAGGAGGAGAGGGTTGTCTGTGTACATAAGGCAATTTCTACATTGCCCCAAGATGCCCAGATTCATCAGGTAGACAGGAGAGAACACTGAGAGCTGACCCTTGGACATGCCTGAATAAAAAACTATTTTCCTCTAGATAAGTGAGGAAAGTGAGTACAAGAGCTGTTTTTCTCTAGGCAAGTGAGAAAAGTAAGTACAAAAACAGTTTTCCTCTAGGTAATGAGGAAGTTTGAGTGCTGTAGTAATTAGTAGCTTATTTAGTACTTAAAACAAGTTCTGAACAAGTGCTGATCACGAATAAGCAAATTCAAGTGCTAAAACTAAGACTCTGTACCTGGACTAAACTAGTTACAGGAAAGGGGGAAACAAGTGCAAATGCGGGCTTTTAAATCAGAAAGTTGAGAGAGATGGAAAAACTGCCCAAACAGCCAATAACTACAATTTCTGGGCCAGAACCACTCCTTATGTGGTAGATAGGTTACCTAGTGCTTACCACTCCCACTGATAAGGCAGAGGCTTCCCTCCAACACAGAAAGCTTATATGACAATCATTTAATATTTAGAAAAAAATTTAGACAGTTTGTAGAAAAATTAAAGTTAAGATTAGTCTAATGCAATATAAAGTAGGGGAAAACAGGTTTACTGTACATATAGAAAGTCAGGGAAGAGAATTTGATAGAAGTAAGGAAGTAACTGGAATAGGGAGATATAAGGAATAAAAAGGTACTTGTTCACATTTAAGGATACAGTTTATCCTGGTTTTGAGCAAGAAAAGAGACAGAAGTCTTTCAGAGTGGGTTTGAAAGATGGGAGGGAGGGTATTGAACTGATGGATACAGGTAAGGAGTTCCAGGCCTTAGCAACCTTGTACAAGTACAGACAATGCCCAGCAGATTTGATAGGTTTGTAGACAGATATGAGTATGTGGTCACTGGATCACAATGACCAGCTGGGAACATAGCTGTGTAGAATGTTATTTTGTGTATATGTTAGTTGATGAGGAAGTTCTAACCAATTTAGGCTTTTCAGTGCTATACAGTGGTGGGTCCTGAAAGGGATATTTGCTGCAAATTTAGCAGCTTTGTTATAGCATTATTCAAGTTTTAATTTTTGTGAAGCCTGGAGGTTACTAAGGATGGGAACACCATAAAGAAATGTGGGGAGGAGATAAGTAGTGGCAAGTGTAGTTTTAGTTGCATTGGTGAGAAAGTTTTTGATGACTTTTACTTATGCAATTTTGTATATGCAGGTCAAATGTAAGAATATCATTCACTGTCACCCCTAATAATTTGCTATGAGAAGTGACTTCAATGGCTGTGTTATCAAGAGAGAGAACTTTAAATTTTGTTTTTTCATGAGAGAGGGATTTGGGGGGGTATTAGTTTGGTCTTTTTTGGGTTAAGCACAAGTTGTGAATTATGAAGCCATGATTCAGTGACTGTTAAAGCCTCCTGAGTAATTTTTTTTTTTGGAGGTGTACCATGTTGTCAGATGTGCAAATGAAAGTGGAATCATCTGCGAATTGTACTAGGATGGGCTGTTGGGTGAATGCATAGACAGTGTTGGTAAAAATGTTAAAGAGGAGGGGACCAAGGGAGACCTTGTGGTACATCGGTGGTGAATGGAAGGTAAGACGAGTGTGTGGAGTGCCATTTTATTACCAACTGGACAGTCAGCTTTTGAACCACAGAAGGGTGGGCAGAAAGAGACCTAGTTAGGACATCTGAAGTATAAGTTTGCTGTGAAAAACTGTGCCAAAGGCTTTTGACAAGTGTAGAAATAAGGAAGAGACTAGTTTGCCATTATCTCTAGCTTTATTGACAGTATTTATATAGGTTAGAAAGGCAGTGCTAGTACTATGGGAAGTACGGAAGCCATGTTGTGTAGGGGATAGGAGTTCTTCCTGCAGGAGATAGTCTAGCAATTGTTTTTGAATATATTTTGTAATTATTTTGATGAGGGGAGATAAGACTGCTATAGGTCTAAAGTTATTAATGTTCATTGAATTTCCTCCATTGTGCAGAAGGATAATGTATGACTTTTTCCAGAGAGAGAGAGAGAGAATGTGGGATTCCTGGAATGACCTACTTATACGGATTGAGACAGGCTAGGCAATGCTATTAGCTGCTACCTTTAGGTACTCACATTGAAGGTCATCAGCTGAAGAAGAGCACGGTTTAAGCTTGTTTAACAGTAATTGTACATAGGATTTGGGCACAGGTTTGAAGGTGAAAGTGGATGTGGTGATATGTGGCTGTTGGGCACGGTTGGGATTAGATGTTCAGGAATCCTTAGTTAGAGATGCTATACTACTTATAAAATAAGAGTGAAGTGTATCATAGTTTTGAGTGGTAAGTTATCAGGAGAGGGGCTTGGGCTGAATTTTTGGCTGGGATGTAAGATTTCTTTAATGGAAGTTCAACATTTTTTATGGTTGTGTTTAGCATGTGTGAAGCATTCTGAAGTTTTCAGGATATTGAAGTGTTTTATATTTGTGCCATTTTTTCCATGGTTTTTCACTATCCTGCATTATAACTCTACTATTTTTGGATCACCAGATTGAATGATTTGTTTTCAGTCTCTTCCTTCTAGGAAGTGCAAGGGCTATTTAGGATATTTAGAAAGGTTGTACTGAATTCATTTATAACATTGTCTAAATGCAGAATTTTTAGGACATTCCAGTTAATAGACAGCATTGTAGTAATGAACATTTCTGGGTTAAATTTGGGAAGCTTGCATGTTGTTTACTAAATATGCCATTTAACTGGATGTGTGAAATGTCTGGTTGTATAGACTGGGAGATAATCACTGACAGAGTCTGACATTGTGCCACACTAAACTGTTTATAGCCACACTATACTGTTCAGCTACAAAACACTGGATTACTCCCTACAATGTCATAAACAACTTATCAGTGGCATACATGCTTTTAAGCTGGCCATGTGGCATTTCAAATGAGTATGCCTAGATAAATACATACAAATAATTATTAAAATGACGGCATTTGTAATGCCAAGTACCAAAACACTGAAAAGAAAATGGCAAAAATGAAGATGAGCAAGTAAAATTCTTCTTATTTAGACTTGTTTTTCTCTAGGAAAAACTCCATGCTCCCCCACATGCTCAAACTTATATATACCAACTCTGAGATTGCAATACCTCAGGGAACAGGGAGTATTCTGAGAAATGGCCATTTCAGACTCAGTATATGCAAGTCGATGTTTTCAGCCATTCGGTCTCTGTATTTTTGGACTGAATGAAGCAGGTTCCAACATTTCCAATGGTAACTCAAATAATACATGTTATACTATTTCAGGCATATAGTGAGGTCAAAGCTTTCCAATATGGCTGCACACTGATCACGAGCTTAATTTCTACTCTCCCAATGTTAAAAAAGAAATGGATAGATAAGAACCAGTAATGCTGCCTGTTTTAGTAAAATTCAGTTACTGGCTAGTAATTACACTGCCTGGATGTCAGCAAAGAAAAAACTTAGCCTGGAAGAAAAAAGTACAGTTTTGTACCTACCATAAATGTAGATGTTCGAGTGCTAATACAGCTGCAGTCATAACAGATGGGTTCTCCTGCCGTCAGGCGGGTCCTCGGTCAGCCGAATTCCAAAGTCTAGGTCCGGCGTTGGTTGTCGTCACTTCTTCCCTGACGTCAGTGCGACAGGGGTATAAAAGAACCAGCCGACGCCATTTTCTTCAGTTTTTCTTGCCCCAGATGTCAGGTGTCCCCAGAAGGAAGGCAATACATAAATTTATGTAATAATGCAGTGGAATATAATCAAAAAACAGTAGTTGCAAGCAAATACACCATAAATGAATACCCCAATCAGGTTGTATGAGGAGGTGTTAGCCAATAGGCCTGTCCCAAGAGGGGAAGGAGGGAGGGAAACCTGGACTGCAGCTGTATTAGCACTCGAACATCTACATTTATGGTAGGTACAAAACTGTACTATGTTCATCGTGCATACAGCTGCAGTCATAACAGATGGGGAGAATCCCAAAGCTAAAAAAAAAAGGGGTGGCAGGCACTAGGTGGAACTAGGAGGAGCCAGGATGCCCTGCAAGACTGCAGTGGCAAAGCCTGCTCTAGTTTTGGAATATAATGGTAGGTGGTAGTGCTTGGAGAAGGTATGCACAGAACTCCAAGTGGCTGCTTCCAAAATATCTTTGGTAGGAACTCCTCTGAGGAAAGCTGCAGAGGTAGCTGTGGCCCTTGTGGAGTGAGATCTGATGCCTGCAGGCACAGTTTTACCATGAAAAGAGTAACAAAAGCGTATGCAGTGGGCTATCCATTTTGAGATTGTCTGTTTGGAAATTGGCTTCCCTTGAGCTCCTATAGCATAGGACACAAAGAGTTGTTCTGATTTTCTGAAAGGCTTTGTTCTGTCCAAATAATAACGTAGCTGTCTGTGGATGTCCAAGGAATGTAGTAGTCTCTCCCCTTTGTTTTGAGGATTAGGGTAAAAGGTAGGTAAGTGAATAGCCTGATTCAAAGCTACCCTGGATACCACCTTTGGCATAAAGGACGGATTGGTTCGTAAGGAAACTCTGTCCTGATAGAAAATGATGAAAGGCTGCACAGACATGAGGGCTTGTAGTTCCAATACCCTGCGAGCTGAGGTGATCGCCAGAAGGAAGGCTGTTTTCCAGGACAAATATTGCAAATCTGTTGAGGCAGCTGGCTCAAAAGGAGGCAAGGTCAGCTTTTCTAGAATGAAATTGAGGTCCCAAGCAGGTATTGGTTGTTTCCTTGGGGGTTTTATATTCTTAGCCCCTCTGAGGAACTGTCTTAAGACGGGATGAGAGAATAAAGGAGGATCAGTGTTGTATTCTGCAGAAATGGCTGAGGCATGGATTTTGATGGAGGAGAATGAAAGTCCACTGCTTAGCAGCTCAGCTAGATACTGTAATATTTGAGGTAAATTCAGTATTCCAGGATTCTGACCCTTTTTTTCATTCCAGGCACAAAATCGCTTCCATTTTGCGGAGTAAGCTTTTCTAGTAGAAGGCCTTCTGGCCTCCAAAATGACATCCTGCACCTCCTTGGAGAGTAGGGTCTGTTGTGAAGTTAAGGAATCTTCCATGCAGCCAGATTGAGTGTTTTCAGCTGACTGTGAAGAGTTTTGAAGTTGTGCTGAGTCAGAAGAAGAGGCATTAGAGGTAAGGTCCATGGTGGGGAATGCGTCAGGCTCCTCAGGAGTGGGTACCAGAGCTGTCTTGGCCAGTCTGGAGCAATGAGAATCATCTTTAGTCTGTCTGCTTTGGTTTTTAATAGAACTTTGGGCAGCAGAGGAAGAGGTGGAAAGGCATATACTGTCATTGTTGTCCAACTGAAAGAGAGAGCGTCCACTCTCCAAGCCTGTGGATGAAAAGTCCTTGAGCAGAATTTTGTCAATTGGTGATTTTTGTGGGAGGCAAAGAGATCTATGTCTGGCCTTCCCCATGCTTGAATTATTTCTGTAAAAACTTGAGGGTGCAACTTCCATTCGTGTGGGTCTGTCATATTTCTGCTTAGGTTGTCTGCCAGCGTGTTTTCCTTGCCTGGCAAATACTGTGCTTGAAGTTCGATTTGTAATTCCAGAGCCATGTTCCAAAGTGACATGGCCAGCCTGCATAGGGGGTATGAATGGGTTCCTTCCTGTTTGTTTATGTACCACATTACTGTGGTGTTGTCTGTCCTTATCAATAGTTGGCCTGGATGCAGAAGGTCTTTGAAAGCTATAATAGCATTTATTACTGCTAGCATTTCCTTTTGATTGATGTGTAGGTGCTGTTCTTTTTGGGACCATTTGCCCTGAATGCACCGATCTGTCATGTGCGCCCCCCAGGCATCTGTTGTGATGACTTGATTTGCTTGAGGCTTGCAGAATGGGAGACCTGTGTTTCTTTGGCATGCTTGATCCCACCACAGAAACTCCTTTTGGAGACATGGAATCAGTGGTATTATTGTTTCCAAACTGTGGTTGTGTTGAGACCATAGGTTTTTCAGGTACCATTGAAGTTTCCTCACATGCAGCTTTGCACATGGGATTAGTAGGATGCAAGATGCCATGAATCCCAGAGCCTGCAGGATTTTCCTTGCAGTCAGCCTGGTGAAATTTGCTAGTTTTCTGAAGTATTGAGTTAGTTGCCCCTGTTTCTCTAGCGCGAGGTAGGCCATTTGGGTGTTTGTGTCCAAGTTGGCACCCAGGAAAATTATTTTTTGTGAGGGTATTAGCCTTGATTTCTTTTTGTTGACTGTGTACTACAGAGAATTCAACAACATTATTACAAAAGCCAGATGTTTCAGAAGTATGTGCTTGCTGTCCGCTTGGATCAGGCAGTCGTCCAAATATGGGTATATTTGTATCCCTTGAAGTCTGCAGTAGGAAATTACTGATGCCAGGCATTTTGTGAATATTCTTGGCGCAGTAGATAAGCCAAAGGGCAATGCAGAGAATTGATAATGGGTTGAACCTGCAAGAAATCTGAGGTATCTTTTGCAATTTTGTCTGATTGGGACATGCAGGTATGCCTCCTTGAGGTCCAATGTTACCAGCCAAGACTCCTTGCCCAGTATGGGAAGAAGCTGCTGTAATGTGAGCATCTTGAATTTTGGCACGAGTAAAAATGTGTTTAGGATGGATAGGTCCAAAATAGGTCTCCAATCTTTTCCCTTCCTTGGTACCAGGAATCGTCTGGAATAAAAACCTTGACCTTGTTCTTGAGTAGGTACCTCTTGAATAGCTTTCATGTCCATGAGATCTGAAATTTGTCTTTGTGCCTCTGCCCTTTGATTGTGTGGCAGGTTTGGCATGCCTCTCTTTGTGGAAGGGTGTGAAAATGGAATCTGTAGCCTCTGTTTATAATGTCCAGGATCCATTTGTCTTTTGTGACAATATGCCAATTTTTCGAAAATAATGCCAGTTTTCCACCTAAGGGTGCTGCCATTTGAGCCTTGTTTGGCATGCAAAGGGGAAAGTCATTGGGTTTGCTTTCTGAATGGCTGTGAACTATCCTCACCACCTCTTTGTGTAGGAGCTTGCCATTGTCTGCCTCTAAACGATCCTTGAGATTGCCCTCTGCCCCTCGGGCGCCTGTATCTACCTCTTTGGGGTCTGTCCGTGGCTGGAAAGGACCAATTCTTGGAAGGCCAATTTCTAATGAAATGTGGAGGTTGTACCTGTAGAAAATCTTTCACTGTTTGCATTGATTTAGCCTTTTCCTCCATTTTCTTTAATACCTCCTCAGCTTTAACACCAAATAATACATCTTTTTGTAGAGGGGCATCTAGTAATTTAGCTTTGACATGATCTGGTAAGGTTTGCTCCTTGAGCCAGGCATGTCTACGTATGACTGATCCTGTAACAGCAGCTCTACATGAGGCCTCTAGAGCATCAAAACCACATTGCAAGGTATGTTTACCCACTTGTTCTGCACTATGCATCAAATCCTGCAACTCCTTCAAGTCTGGTTGTTCAGGTTGTGACATTTTGCTTCTCAACTGTGATAACAGAAACTGTTGGTACTTTAACATATGGAACTGGCAGTTTAATGCCCTCATGGTTAAGGTGGCCGAGGTGTTTACCTTTTTTCCCCACCTTTCTAAAGCTCTGGAATCTCTCTCTGAAGGTAATGGATTTTTAGCAGTGGAGGCCTTAATTCCCTTGGGGCCCTGTGAGATAGTTTCTGGGTCAGCCGCATGGCTTTTGTATAAGAATTGGTGTGAGTCAGGAAGCCGGTAGTACCTGTCAGGCTTGACTGGGGCTGGAGGTAAAGAGTCTGGGTAAGGCAGGCCTCCGAATACACATAATCTAGTATGTCTAAGACAGGAGGTATAGCCAGAGGCCTGTGCTGAGGGAGCAAGAGAAAATCCCTAAGCCTTTTCTTGGAGTCTGAGTACTCTTGGCCTTCCCAGTGGAAGTGTTCCCTCAAGGTATGCAAGGTTTCCCCAAAAGAGTAATCCTCAGGGGGGGAGACAGAGGGAATGGACTCCTCTGCATCAGAATCTTCAAAAGGGGAGTATGAATGTTCCTGTTCATCACAGTGCTCTGAAATAATGGAGGCCTGGTCCGAGGAGGGGGATTCTTCCTCCACTCTGGGCCTTTTGTCCGGGCGGGGGTTGAGAACCCCTGATAAGAGTAATTAAATCCTCAGCCATTTTAAGCATCTGTTTTTTAGGCATGGGGCCTGGAGAAGGGCCCTGTGTAGCTTGTCTCTTAGAATGCATGGCTGCTTTAGACTTAGTGAAAGCCTTGATGGAAAAAGAAGAGGAAGGCCTGAAGACGCCTTGAGAGGAGGCAGACCTGTCTACATTCTGAGTTTCACCGCCTAGAGTGGCTTCGGTATCTGTAGTCGGGGTGTGGGGTGTGGGCCGAGGAGCCTGCGACCTCGGGCACAGTAGACACCGCCAATGAAGTGTCGTTGGTAGGCAGGGGCTGCGTAGGCGCCTCGCTGAGAACCGGACCACCTGTAGTCGGCTTTGGCGTGGTGTCGGTAGAGGCCGCGGACCTCGTGTGTCGGTCCTTATCTTTGTGTCTTTTAGTCAAAACTGGAGTCGGAGTATCCGACGACATAATGTAGTTAAATTTTTTGCCAAAATAGTGCTGGGCGAACTCCGCCCGACGCTTAATGGTGCGTTTGTTGAATATAGCACAAAAACGACAGACCGAGACGTCGTGGTCTGGGCCTAAGCAAGGAATGCAGAGGGAATGAAAATCCTTATGCGGTATTTGCTTCCCACATGAAATACAATTATTAACTTTGTCTGACATCAGTCTGAGGCAAGAAGTTTCCCCAACGGGGTACTTAGCTTTCAAGAAGACTTCGGTTGCAAAACTTTCGTAATTTTAGGAGCTGGCCGACCGGCACTTGCGAACTGCTTCTGCTTTGGGCACCGCGCGGCAAGAAAGACTGAAGAAAATGGCGTCGGCTGGTTCTTTTATACCCCTGTCGCACTGACGTCAGGGAAGAAGCGACGACAACCGACGCTGGACCTAGACTTTGGAATTCGGCCGACCGAGGACCCACCTGACGGCAGGAGAACCCATCTGTTATGACTGCAGCTGTATGCACGATGAACATCAGCTAGAAAAGTTGAAGAGAAAACACAGACTGGGAAGAATCCTGCACCTGCTCAGTAAAAAGCAGTAAAGCTTCAGCTTTGGTACAAGAGTTAGATTCCAGTAATTTAGAGGAAAATAAATAAGACAAATATAATCAGAGTTGATTAAAATAAATTAAAAATTGAAGAAGTGTATCAACTCAAATAACAAAACGATGGAAAAAAATGGAAGAAGCTTTAAACAACTATTCAGTCAAAATAGTTTTTTTTTATATATATATATATATATATATATATATATATATAGGGTTTTATGTAACATTTGTCATATGTACATATTTTTGGATATCTTTTGGGTATCATCTCATACATGCATCAAATTAAATCAAGTATGCATAATCACACATACAATTTTCAGAATAATATTTATTTCATGTATTGGTGCAATACAGTGTTTAGGAAGTACTACACATTTAATGTTTTAAGTATGTGTCTATTTTAGGAATTATGTATTATTGAAGATGAGTGAACATCAGTTTTTTAATTCATTTTTAATTCATTATTCGTCAATAATCAGTATTATTTGTATGTGGGGGGAATTATGCACAGTGCACTTTAAGAACTAATTGGTGAATTGTCAATGAATGTGTGTCATTGATTGGGAAGATTGCTATATAAGGGATGTTTGGCAGTTCAAAAATGTTCTGATGAAATCTACTGTTGTAGATGCAAGCGCTCAACCAGACTGTCGTACATTTTATTAGAGTGTTAAATAAAGAATCTATTTTTCATTTTCACTTCGTGCCTGTGCTTTACATCTTGACTGGGACTGTTTCTTCTTCACCTTCGGGTGTTATCGTTGAATTGGTTGGACTGACCGGTCACTGTCGTTTATTATTCAGTCAAACTGATAAAACTTCAAAAATAAGAGGTTGAAATGAAGAAAAGGCTGGATGAGTATGAGACTGCTCAAGAATAGCTGTTTCAAAAAATGGTAGAGTTAGAGGACAGAGCACACAGAGAAAAACTGTGATTTTCAGCTGTGCCAGGGAAACTAGAAGGAACAGAATGTATTTATTTTATGAAAGCACAAATAAGTAAATCAACTGCTATTCCACAACAGGATTTGTTAACTGAAAGGGAACCTTGAGTGTGTGCTCCAAACCTGGTTATGAGAAAGTAGCCAAGACCTGTATTAGTAAAGATGTGATCATACTAACAAAATGAGTTGACCCTGACAAAACTGTGGCAGAAGGGTAAAATATTAAAAATTGGAGACAGTAGAGTGTTTGTGGAAAATGATTATTCATGTATAGGAGACTGAAGTAAACCAAATTTATCCCAGCAATCAGATAATGTTAAGAGACATGTGTAAGATTCAAACTGCTGTATCCAGCTTTCTTCAGAATATTGTTTTTTCCTGGAGGATCTTTTTTGCAACAGAACAGGTTAAGGAGTAAATACAAAAGGGTGTCCAACAACAAGTGAACCATTAAACAAAAGGGGACTTTGCCTTTCATTCTTCTGATAATAAAGCTCATACACAGACTTTACCAGTGAAACTTTTTCTAAAGGAAAATGCTTGAGAGACAGAAAAAAAGCACAGGAGTTGACTAGAAGAATCAGGAGTTATCTTCGACTTTAACTGGAGTCCACTGTTGGGAGATGGAGATGAATGGGAAGAAGTCAAGCAACACTGAACTTCATGGATAAATACACCACTATAAAGAATCAAGCACATATTTGAAATATGGATTTACAAGAAAAACAGGCTGAGAAAGACTGGATTTTTATACACTTTGCTAAACTTGTGGGGGGGACTTACATACATCTACCCCACTTCATTTCACTGATGTTTGGAAGGACACTAAAAGGGAGAAAAAAGACAGAAAGTAACTAAATAAAATAATCTTTGCTATTAACAGTATCTGTTGAAATCATTTCGATATGAATTGCACATTGCATGTTGTATAGAAAAGCATTTTAGTGATTGCTGTGTGTGATGAATATATTAAAATTAACAAGTACTTTTTCTCTCTTTTTAGTTGAAAGAAACATTACAATGTAAAAAGAGAAGGAGGATTGGATAAAAGCATGTTTGAGTTAATGGGCTGTAATCTTGGACTGTTGGGGTGGAGGATAGAGTGTAAAATTGCACTGAATATAATATGATATAATATAATATATGTAGAGTTGAACATTTTCTTTTACTTTTGCATAGGTGAATGTTTAGTTTAATGCTCTTTCTTAATCTAATGACAGTTTTTTTTCTTGAACGTTATATAGAAGTTATGTTCTTACCATAACGTTCCATGTTAGTTGTCTTCTTCTCGCCTTCTTCTTGCTGGCTGGGTTCGGAGCCGACCTCGGCTCCGACACGGCCACTCTAAAAGCTCGAGAGTTGGTTCCACCGGCTCGAGGCTCCCCTTATATCCCACAATGCTAGGCGAGAGTTACCTCAGATCTCGTTTGTAAGCTAACCCCAGCTTATAATAGTAACAGAATAACTCTAAACAGAGTCCACCTCTAACAACAGGAAGAAAGAAGGGTGACCTACATCCTGATCCAGGAAATATGCACAACAGCATATGCCTAAGAAAGAGGTGGTAGAAAGAGAGGTCACAATCACAACTCCTCTAGGTCTGTCCAGGCCAGGGGAAGGAGGGTGGGGAGAAGAAGGCGAGAAGAAGACAACTAACATGGAACGTTATGGTAAGAACATAACTTCTATATGTTAAGTTGTCTATCTACTTCATTCTTGCTGGATGGGACCAAGGCCCCTAGCACCTTGTCCCGGGTGACCGAACGGAACAGACTCCTGAGAACAGTGGAACCAAAGTTAGCTCTATGCCTAGAAGCTAAATCCAACTTATAATGAGAAATAAAAGTGTGAGGAGTAGCCCAAGTAGCCGCTGCACAAATGGTGTCAATAGGCAGTCTGTCTTGGAAGGCTAAAGAAGTAGCCAAAGCTCTGGTGGAATGGGCCCTAGGTTTATTAGGCAGTTTTGGTGTCTAATTTCATATACAAGGGAAATCAAAGATGTTAGCCATCTGGATAATGATACCTTTGAAACTGAAAGTCCCTTTCTGCTTTCCGCATAGGAGACAAACAGCTGATCAGATTTTCTGAATTGTTTTGTTCTATCCAAGTAGTACCTCAATTGACGATGAACATCCAGGCAGTGTAATTTTGTTCAGACCTATTGGAATATTCTGGAAAAAGACAGGGAGGTCAATGCTTTGATTTAGATTTGACGTCGAGACCACCTTAGGCAAAAGGATGGGTTAGTTCGTAAGGATACTCTGTCCTTATGAAACAATAGATAAGGAGGTCGACAGCTGAGTGCTTGAAGTTCTGAAACTCTCTAGCTGAAGTAATAGCTACCAGAAAAGAGTCTTCCATGATAGCAATTTTAAAGAACAGGAGACTGCAGGTTCGAAAGGGAGAAGAATCAAAGAAGCAAGAACTAAATTTAGGTCCCAAGAAGTGGGAGAATTTCTTATAGAAGGTCTGAGAAGAAAAACTCCTTTCAAAAGGCTTTGCAAAGCTTGTGGGACATTAAGGCAGATTCAGAAATACCCACATGAAAGTTAGAAATAGCTGCCAATTGAACTTTAAGAGTAGAGGGAGATGAACCTGCATGGAAGAGTTCAGCTAGGAATTCAAGGACTATTTGGATGGAAGCAGTGAAAGGATCTATGTCCCTTCCTTGAGCCCAATATGTGAAGCGTTTCCACTTACTCAAATAAATCTTCCGAGTGGAAGATTTATGGGAAGCTATCAAAATATCTCGGAGTGAGATAATTGAGGAAGCCTGGCTAAGGTTGGAACTGGAGGAACCAAGCAGTGAGGTTCAGAGAGGGGAGGGAGCGATGAAACTGACCCGACTGATGGATCAAAAGATCTGGAACTAGGTCCAGATGCCACGGTCGCTCCAATGTAGAAAGGGGAACCACACCTGTCGAGGCCAGTAAGGAGCAATGAGGATCAATGAGGCCTTCTGAGCGATAGCTTTCTGTATCACTTGAGAGATTAGTGGGAAGGGAGGAAATGCATACAGAAGTCCCGGGGGCCAAACTTGGACTAGAGCGTCTCTGCTGGGTTGGCCTGGTAAAGGGAATAGAGTGAAATATTCTCTGCACTTGCTGTTTTGGGGAGTAGCAAAAAGATTGCAGCAAGGCTGACCCCACTTGAGGAAAATTTCTCTCACAACAGAGTCTTTCAGAGACCACTCGTGAGGCATGAGGATAGCTCTGCTCAACTTGTCATAATTTGATTGGACTTCCGGGATGTGCGTTGCTATCAGAAACGCTGAGAAGAAATCGCCCATTGCCACAATCTGAGTGCTTCTCGACACAGGGGGTATGACCTGGTTCCGCCTTGTTTGTTGATGTACCACACTACAGACATATTGTCTGTCTGGATTACCAATCGTTCCCAAGGGAAGAGAGTCTTGAAGGGCTTGCAAGCGCTAAAAGCACTGCTCTCATCTCCAGAACATTTATGTGCAAGTGGCATTCGTTTGGTTGCCATGTGCCCTGGACCGGCCTGCCCTGATAATGCCCCCACCCGATCAGGGAGGCATCCGTTGTCAGAGTAGCAACCGGAGGGTGGAACAAAGGGTCTTCCCAACAAGAGCTGAGGGAAGACATCCACCACATGAGATGATTTTTGCACGCCTGCGTGATCATAATGGTGTGAGACATTGGAAGTTGCTGGTATGACCATTGAGTAAAGAGCATCCATTGAAGGATCCGCATGTGGAATCTGGCTAATGGAAGCAGAGGTATGGCCGCCATAATTCCCAACACTTTCAGAACTAACCTGGCTTTGATTCTGTTGTTGTTGAAAAGGAGTGAGACCAGTTTGTGAATGTCTGTTATTCTCTGATGTGTTAGTCTACAGACATGTCTACTGTGTCTAGATTTGCGCCTATGAAGGTAATAGCACGACAAGGCGACAAAACAGACTTTTCGCAATTTATTGAAATGCCTAACTTTTGACAAATGCGAAAAGTGTAATCCCTGGCCATCAAAAGGAGATGCTTGGTGGGAGCTGTGAGGAGCCAGTCGTCCAAATATGGAAACACCTGGAATCCTTGTCGTCTCAGGTGAGAAGCTACCACTGCCATGCATTTGGTAAACACCCGGGGGGCAGTGGTGAGACCAAAGGGCAGGGCCCTGAACTGAAAATGACTGGTTCCCAGCCTGAAGCGGAGGAATCTTCTGGAGGGTATGTTCATTTTTATGTGATAGTACGCATCCTGAAGGTCTATAGAGCACATCCAGTTTCCTTTGCCCAAAAGGGGAAGGATGGATTGCAGCGTGACCATCCTAAATCTTGTTTTCTTGACTGATCTGTTCAAGATACTGAGATCCAAAATTGGTCTCCAGTCCCTGTTTTCTTTGGAACTAAAAGAACCTTGAGTAGATTCCGGATCCTTGCTGGTCTGCTGGAACTGGCTGAATTGCTCTTTTGCAAGCAGTTTTGAAATTTCTAAACCGCTAGATCCCTTTGAGCAGGTGGAACATCTGGAAGGGATTTTTTTGATTGGTTTGGCATGCGAAGAAAGGGCATAGCATAGCCTTCGCAAATGTTGGACTGTACCCATTTGTCTTGAGTCAGGGATAGCCAGGCTTCTGGGTACAGTGACAATCTTCCCCGACTGCCTCCGAAGGTGGGCAGTCGGGCAACACCTCAGGGATGCTGAAAGGGCTTGTCAGAAGGCTTCCCGATTGCCCTGGTTCTGGACCCCCTGCCCCTAGGGCGGCATCTACCATTGTTATTCCCGCCTCTGCCTCTGGCGGGGAAACAACTCTGTGCGTCAGGCGAAGTCCCTTGAGATTGTTTACGGAACCACATCTTTCCACCTTTCTGGCCTTTGGGGTAAGGCCTAGAAGGAGTAGAAAACGGACTCGGCAGAAAGGGTCTTGCCATCAGTTTCGCACCTAGTCAAGGTTTCTTTCACTTGAGGACCAAAGAGATGATCCATCAAGCGGGAGTTAGTGAAAGGCGTCTTGAAGGGCTCCGCAAAATTGCATAGCCGCATCCAGGCATGCCTACGTAAGGCCACACCTGTCCCTGCGGCTCTACTCGCTCCATCAGCCGCGTAAGAAAGAGGCATGGAGGAGTTGGTTATGGAGTTAAGGTAGCCAGCTTAGCGGAAAACCAGAACAAGCAGAAAAGATAGCTTTAAAACAGTGAAAAAAACCAGTAAATACTTAACAGTGAAAATAACAGAGAGAGCTTTGTAAACAGTGAACACAGCAATAAAATTAAATTTAACAGGCACAGCATGCAGAAAATTGCTGTACAACCGTGTAGTTTAGTACACAGTATATAAATACAGTACAAGCGTAGGTGGCAGGCAATAAAAAAGTGCAGTAAATAGTATAAATAAGTGAAAAAAACAGGCAACCTATGCTTTCTGGAAGCTCAGAAGCCTCTAGTCATCTGGTATCTCAGCTCAGAGTTGTGGCTGGTAGCCAACCTCAGTTCAGCTCAGTACAAACAAAATAAAACATCTGCAGTTTAAATAATTCTAACAAATCAAACATCATATAAAAATACTGCATAAGAATCAACACAAGTTATAGGTTCATAGGTAGGTGCTAGGTTATCAGCCCTAGGGCCTATACAAGCCCAGCCAAAAAGGCACCCTGGCTTTTGCCAACCAAGAAAATTATTTTCCTGTGCCACTGTTGAGCAGAGCCACAGAAGTGATCCCCGGAGTGAATTTCCTATTTCCCATCCAATCATCAAGATTTTTCTTGAAGAGTGCTAATGAGGAGCTTTGTTTGATATATATAGGTAGTTTATTCCAGAGTACGGGAAGTCTCTGGGGCAGGAATCTATCCCTCCAGCATGTTTTGTTTATTGTGGTGACAAGTTTTAGGTCCCTAGAGCATGTAGCTCAGAGGGATTGGAATTTCTTTAAGTGGAGCATGTCCAACAGCTCTGGGTTTGACATAGCTTTGTATGTTAGGCAGAGATCACCTCTGAGTAGGCAATATGCAACAGAGTAAAGCTGGAGTTTTTTGAGATGGTCTGTGTAGGGCATCTGTTTGAGGCCAGCAATCCTGTTTGTGAGGTATTTCTGCGGCCTTTCCAGTTGTTGTAGATGTCTTGTGAGGTACATACCAAAAGGGGCGTTGTACTCTATAATGGGTCTAATGAGTGATGAGTAGAGGGGAACAATGACCTCTTTTTTTCTGGATGAGAAACCTTTTGTGATGAGGTGTGCCATGTAGAAGGATTTCCTGACTACTGTGGCAATGTGATTATCAAAGGAGAGACTACTGTCCACCTATGTCCCAAGGTCTCTTATCACACTTCCAGTATACTACCACCTATGTTGTAGTTCATGGGTACAGAGTTTTTACCAAAGGGGATGACAATGCACTTTTTGGCATTGAGCTCGAGGCCATGGCTTTGACACCAGGCATCTGTCTCAGTGAGGCCCTTTTGTAGGATGTCTGCATCATTAGGAGTTTCGATTATGGCTCCTAGTTTGCAGTCATCTGTGAACTTCATTAGCCAACGACCTACTGTGTAAGCCTGTACTTCAGAGAAATAGATACCAAACAGGAGAGGGCCCAGGACTGAACCCTGTGGTACTCCACTTGTCACTGGTCTAAAGTCGGATTTGGAGTCTGCTACTTTCACAGTGTGGGTTCTGTCACTGAGCCAGTTGGCAACCCATCTTGTGACATGGGGATTTATACCTAGTTTAGTGAGTTTATCTATAATTCCAGAGTGCGGGATTGTGTCGAAAGCCTTGGCAAGATCTAGATAGGCTGTGTGAACCACCTTATCCTTGTCTACAGCTTTGGTGACTGCTTCAAAGAAGTCTATCAGGTTTAGGAGACATGATCTGCTTTTTACAAACCTGAACTGGGTGGAGTTAAAAGTTTGGAGATTACCAATGTCTTTGTTTATAAGTGCCATGATGATACATTCCATGGCCTTGCAGACCAGGCTCGTCAGGCTGATGGGGCAGTAGTTCCAGGGGTCCGTGGTGGCTCCCCTTTGTGGAGTGGGATAACCGTCGCTGTGCGCCATTCAGTGGACACAAAGCCTGAGGTGAGGCTATGATTGAACATGGTACTTAGGTGAGGTGCCAGTTCGTTCTGTAGTTCATGTAGAATGCAGCCTGGGATGTTGTCTGGTCACTTGGATGCTGTGTTCTTGGCTTTGGACAGTGTGGTTTTTACCTGTGCAGCCGTGATTACAGGAACTTTGCATTCTTCCGGTATAGAGACGGGCCCTTTAGGGGGTGAGAGGGGGTAAAGTTAGCAATGAACCTATCTGCCAGGATGTTGGCAATATCAGTTGGGTCTGTATATTTAGCACCACTGTGCTGTAACTCAGAGCAGATCTGAGTGTTGCCATTGATATTCTTGACATAGCTATAGAATGCTTTGTGGTTATCTTTAGAATCAGTGGTGATTTTGTTTTTGTAACTAGCTTTGGAGGATTTTATGCGGGATCTCAGCTTCTTACTGAGGCTGACCAGGGTGCTCCTCCACTCATGGGATTTTACTCTCTTTTGCAACAGTTTCTTCCTTCTGTTGTACAGTTTGTTTATGGCAGGGGACCACCAGATTGGCTTCTTTTTTTTGGTGGATAGCGTCTTGGTTCTGTTTGGGATAGCACGATCCATGCACTCATGCAAGTGCTTATAAAGTGCAATTGTGCAGGATTCAGTAGTTGTAACTGTATTGTCCATCTGCATGGGTGTCAGTCACTGCACAGACATCGATGTTCTCCATTTTAAGGAGTGCCTCGAGTGAGTGCATTTTGAGATTTAGACTTCTAGCATTGAGTAGCATCACCCTCAGTTTTTGCATGCCTGTTCCTATTACGGTGGTGAATTTGTCATTTGAACCTTGCCTAAAAAGGCACTATAGGGGCAACAAGAACCTTAGCCAGTATCCGGAATCCCGGGGTGATAGGTGCAGGCCATCTCTGGCAAAGCATCGTGGTCTGTCGACCATGTCATCCCAAGCAGACAGATACTGGATCCCTTTAGAATGACACCAGAAGCTTAGCCAATTGTTGAAGTCAATCATTTTGTCCTTGTACTGCGGTATCATTCTGGGTGATGGCAGAATGCTACTCAGGGCTAGGGTCATACCTGCCTGGGCTACAAGATCGGAGAGCTCTTCCATGTCTCTTTTCATGTAGTCCACGGAGGTACGTCTCAGGTCATTCACACCAACATGGACAATGACAGAGTCATATTTGTACTTGTTGTGGAGTGACCTGAGTGCGTGGGTTATGTGGCAGATCCTGGCACCCAACAGGCAGCTGACAGTAACCTTCTCCTTGTTTAGCCTGGTGAGTGAGACATCAGTGTGCCTGACTACAGAGTCACCTATGACTAGTGTGTTGGGTACGTTGTTTTGCCTTATTGGCTGTAGTTGAGTGGCACACTGAGTCTACGGGCTGTGTGTCATTTGGCTTGTGTTGGGAGGGTGGAGGTTGCTTGCATTTCTGCTTTGGAGGTCTCTGTTGCTTGAGCAGATTATTATTGAGAGCCTTCGCGAATGTTTTTGTGTTTCTATGTGTGGATTTTGGTGATGTAGACTTAGTGAGACTATGTGATGAGTATGGTGTGGTGCAAGTGTTTACCTTCTCCTCTTGACTGTCAAGTTCAGTCTTGGTTGGAGAGAGCTTTACCTCTAGTTTGGCTAGATAAGTGCATCTCTCACAGACTGTAGTGTTGGGTGGTAGGAGGAGAGGGTTGTCTGTGTACATGAGGCAATTTCTACATTGCCCCAAGATGCCCAGATTCATCAGATAGACAGGAGAGAACACTGAGAGTTGACCCTTGGACATGCCTGAATAAAAAACTATTTTCCTCTAGATAAGTGAGGAAAGTGAGCACAAGAGCTGTTTTTCTCTAAGCAAGTATGGAAAGTAAGTACAAAAACTGTTTTCCTCTAGGTAATGAGGAAGTTTGAGTGCTGTAGTAATTAGTAGCTTATTTAGTACTTACAACACGTTCTGAACAAGTGCTGATCACGAACAAGCAAATTCAAGTGCTAAAACTAAGACTCTGTATCTGGACTAAACTAGTTACAGGAAATGGGGGAAACAAGTGCAAATGCGGGCTTTTAAATCAGAAAGTTGAGAGAGATGGAAAAACTGCCCAAACAGCCAATAACTACATTTTCTGGGCCAGAACCACTCCTTATGTGGTAGATAGGTTACCTAGTGCTTACCACTCCCACTGATAAGGCAGAGGCTTCCCTCCAACACAGAAAGCTTATATGACAATCATTTAATATTTAGAAAAAATTTAGACAGTTTGTAGAAAAATTAAAGTTAAGATTAGTCTAATGCAATATAAAGTAGGGGAAAACAGGTTTACTGTATATTTAGAAAGTCAGGGAAGAGAATTTGATGGAAGTAACTGAAGAAGGGAGAGTATGGAGATATAAGGAATAAAAAGGTACTTGTTCACATTTAAGGATACAGTTTATCCTGGTTTTGAGCAAGAAAAGAGACAGAAGTCTTTCAGAGTGGGTTTGAAAGATGGGAGGGAGGGTATTGAACTGATGGATACAGGTAAGGAGTTCCAGGCCTTAGCAACCTTGTACAAGTACAGACAATGCCCAGCAGATTTGATAGGTTTGTAGACAGATATGAGTATGTGGTCACTGGATCACAATGACCAGCTGGGAACATAGCTGTGTAGAATGTTATTTTGTGTATATGTTAGTTGATGAGGAAGTTCTAACCAATTTAGGCTTTTCAGTGCTATACAGTGGTGGGTCCTGAAAGGAATATTTGCTGCAAATTTAGCAGCTTTGTTATAGCATTATTCAAGTTTTAATTTTTGTGAAGCCTGGAGGTTACTAAGGATGGGAACACCATAAAGAAATGTGGGGAGGAGATAAGTAGTGGCAAGTGTAGTTTTAGTTGCATTGGTGAGAAAGTTTTTGATGACTTTTACTTATGCAATTTTGTATATGCAGGTCAAATGTAAGAATATCATTCACTGTCACTCCTAATAATTTGCTATGAGAAGTGACTTCAATGGCTGTATTATCAAGAGAGAGAACTTTAAATTTTGTTTTTTCATGAGAGGGATTTGGGGGAGGTATTAGTTTGGTCTTTTTTGGGTTAAGCGCAAGTTGTGAGTTATGAAGCTATGATTCAGTGGCTGTTAAAGCCTCCTGAGTAATTATTTTTTGGAGGTGTACCATGTTGTCAGATGTGCAAATGAAAGTGGAATCATCTGCGAATTGTACTAGGATGGACTGTTGGGTGAATGCACAGACAGTGTTGGTAAAAATGTTAAAGAGGAGGGGACCAAGGGAGACCTTGTGGTACATCGGTGGTGAATGGAAGGTAAGACGAGTGTGTGGAGTGCCATTTTATTACCAACTGGACAGGCAGCTTTTGAACCACAGAAGAGTGGGCAGAAAGAGACCTAGTTAGGACATCTGAAGTACAAGTTTGCTGTGAAAAACTGTGCCAAAGGCTTTTGACAAGTGTAGAAATAAGGAAGAGACTAGTTTGCCATTATCTCTAGCTTTATTGACAGTATCTATACAGGTTAGAAAGGCAGTGCTAGTACTATGGGAAGTACAGAAGCCATGTTGTGTAGGGGATAGGAGTTCTTCCTGCAGGAGATAGTCTAGCAATTGTTTTTGAATATATTTTGTAATTATTTTGATGAGGGGAGATAAGACTGCTATAGGTCTAAAGTTATTAATGTTCATTGAATTTCCTCCATTGTGCAGAAGGATAATGTATGGCTTTTTCCAGAGAGAGAGAGAGAATGTGGGATTCCTGGATTGACCTACTTATACGGATTGAGACAGGCTAGGCAATGCTATTAGCTGCTACCTTTAGGTACTCACATTGAAGGTCATCAGCTGAAGAAGAGCACGGTTTAAGCTTGTTTAACAGTAACTGTATATAGTATTTGGGCACAGGTTTGAAGGTGAAAGTGGATGTGGTGATATGTGGCTGTTGGGCAGGGTTGGGATTAGATGTTCAGGAATCCTTAGTTAGAGATGCTATACTATTTATAAAATAAGAGTGAACTGTATCATAGTTTTGAGTGGTAAGTTATCAGGAGAGGGGCTTGGGCTGAATTTTTGGCTGGGATGTAAGATTTCTTTAATGGAAGTTCAAATTTTTTATGGTTGTGTTTAGCATTATTCTTAACATTATTATAGTATATTTTTGTCTTTGTTTATTTGATTTTTAGTATGATTGTGAAGCATTCTGAAGTTTTCAGGATATTGAAGTATTTTATATTTGTGCCATTCTTTCCATGTTTTTTCACTATCCTGCATTATAACTCTACTATTTTTGGATCACCAGATTGAATGATTTGTTTTCAGTCTCTTCCTTCTAGGAAGTGCAAGGGCTATTTAGGATATTTAGAAAGGTTGTACTGAATTCATTTATAACATTGTCTAAATGCAGAATTTTTAGGACGTTCCAGTTAATAGACAACATTGTAGTAATGAACATTTCTGGGTTAAATTTGGGAAGCTTGCATGTTGTTTACTAAATATGCCATTTAACTGGATGTGTGAAATGTCTGGTTGTATAGACTGGGAGATAATCACTGACAGAGTCTGACATTGTGCCACACTAAACTGTTTATAGCCACACTATACTGTTCAGCTACAAAACACTGGATTACTCCCTACAATGTCATAAACAACTTATCAGTGGCATACTAGGACAGAAAACATGCTTTTAAGCTGGCCATGTGGCATTTCAGATGAGTATGCCTAGATAAATACATACAAATAATTATTAAAATGATGGCATTTGTAATGGCAAGTACCAAAACACTGAAAAGAAAATGGCAAAAATGAAGATGAGCAAGTAAAATTCTTCTTATTTAGACTTGTTTTTCTCTAGGAAAAACTCCATGCACCCTCACATGCTCAAACTTATATATACCAACTCTGAGATTGCTATACCTCAGGGAACAGGGAATATTCTGAGAAATGCCCATTTCAGACTCAGTATATGCAAGTCGATGTTTTCAGCCATTCGGTCTCTGTATTTTTGGACTGAATGAAGCAGGTTCCAACGTTTCCAATGGTAACTCAAATAATACATTTTATACTATTTCAGGCATATAGTGAGGTCAAAGCTTTCCAATATGGCTGCACACTGATCACGACCTTAATTTCTACTCTCCCAATGTGAAAAAAGAAATGGATAGATAAGAACCAGTAATGCTGCCTGTTTTAGTAAAATTCAGTTACTGGCTAGTAATTACACTGCCTGGATGTCAGCAAAGAAAAAACTTAGCCTAGAAGAAAAACAGCTAGAAAAGTTGAAGAGAAAACACAGACTGGGAAGAATCCCGCACCTGCTCAGTAAAAAGCAATAAAGCTTCAGCTTCGGTACAAGAGTTAGCTTCCAGTAATTTAGAGGAAAAAAAATAAGACAAATATAATTAGAGTTGATTAAAATAAATTAAAAATTGAAGAAGTGTATCAACTCAAATAACAAAACGCTGGAAAAAAATGGAAGAAGCTTTAAACAACTATTCAGTCAAACTGATAAAACTTCAAAAATAAGAGGTTGAAATGAAGAAAAGGCTGGCTGAGTATGAGACTGCTCAAGAATAGCTGTTTCAAAAAATGGTAGAGTTAGAGGACAGAGCACACAGAGAAAAACTGTGATTTTCAGCTGTGCCAGGGAAACTAGAAGGAACAGAATGTATTTATTTTATGAAAGCACAAATAAGTAAATCAACTGCTATTCCACAACAGGATTTGTTAACTGAAAGGGAACCTTGAGTGTGTGCTCCAAACCTGGTTATGAGAAAGTAGCCAAGACCTGTATTAGTAAAGATGCGATCATACTAACAAAATGAGTTGACCCTGACAAAACTGTGGCAGAAGGGTAAAATATTAAAAATTGGAGACAGTAGAGTGTTTGTGGAAAATGATTTTTCATGTATAGGAGACTGAAGTAAACCAAATTTATCCCAGCAATCAGATAATGTTAAGAGACATGTGTAAGATTCAAACTGCTGTATCCAGCTTTCTTCAGAATATTGTTTTTTTCCTGGAGGATCTTTTTTGCAACAGAACAGGTTAAGGAGTAAACACAAAAGGGTGTCCAACAACAAGTGAACCATTAAACAGAAGGGGACTCTGCCTTTCATTCTTCTGATAATAAAGCTCATACACAGACTTTACCAGTGAAACTTTTTCTAAAGGAAAATGCTTGAGAGACAGAAAAAAAGCACAGGAGTTGACTAGAAGAATCAGGAGTTATCTTCGACTTTAACTGGAGTCCACTGTTGGGAGATGGAGATGAATGGGAAGAAGTCAAGCAACACTGAACTTCATGGATAAATACACCACTATAAAGAATCAATCACATATTTGAAATATGGATTTACAAGAAAAACAGGCTGAGAAAGACTGGATTTTTATGCACTTTGCTAAACTTGTGGGGGGGACTTAGACATCTACCCCACTTAATTTCACTGATGTTTGGAAGGACACTAAAAGGGAGAAAAAAGACAGAAAGTAACTAAATAAAATAATATTTGCTATTAACAGTATCTGTTGAAATCATTTCATGATATGAATTGCACATTGCATGTTGTATAGAAAAGCATTTTAGTGATTGCTGTGTTTGATGAGTATATTAAAGTTAACAAGTACTTTTTCTCTCTTTTTAGTTGAAAGAAACATTACAATGTAAAAAGAGAAGGAGGATTGGATAAAAGCATGTTTGAGTTAATGGGCTGTAATCTTGGACTGTTGGGGTGGAGGATAGAGTGTAAAATTGCACTGAATATAATATAATATAATATAATATATGTAGAGTTGAACATTTTCTTTTACTTTTGCATAGGTGAATGTTTAGTTTAATGCTCTTTCTTAATCTAATGACAGTTTTTTTTGTTGAACGTTATGAATAGTTTTCTTTTAGCAAGTAAGTATGCACTGTTAGTTGAATAGTACATTCCGTTGTTATGTTCCCATGGAAACAAACTGACTAAAGGTGAAGGCAATCAATTGAGGGTAGATCTTGGCATAATTGGTGGTTGGCATAACGGTTAAGGTGTTTACCTTACAATCACAAGGTACAGGGTTTGATTCTCACATGGAGTAATTGGCTAGGCTTAAAATGGCCCACAAGGGCAGTTAGCCTAGTACGATTCTATGATTCTATGAGAAGTCTGGATATTGTTTACTGAGAGACATGTAAATTAAAAGGTGCAAGGGCAAACAGCTCATGAAAAATACTAAATACGTTAAAGTATTTACTATAACAATGTACAGTTTTATTTAAAAACAACAAGAGCACATGTTCTTAAGGCCAAAACTTTTTTTCTGAAGGTATATAAGCTGTTCTTTTACATCAGGGAAGGGAATAAAGATAAAACAAGAACAGACAGCAATTAGTGTAAGCAGGAGCACAGGCCGTAACATGCGCTTTAGCATGGATAATCTTAATTATAGGTTGGTTAATGTCTATGGGTGCAGCTATCGATTTGGGAAAATTGTTCCTATCAGGAGGGTTAAACTTCATTATTTGAAGATGTACATCGTTTTGATAAAAACTATGAAGAACTTGGGTATGACCAAGGTTTCCAGTTTCAGTTGAAGTTTTAATGTTAAAACATAAGCGCTTTCGCAGGAAGACCTGCTTCATCAGATGCTAATAAATACAACTAAAATGTGCTTCCATTTATACAAACTCTAACAAATACAAGTAGTCACATGATACAAATTAAGTGATAAAATATCCACAAACCACTGAAAAATGCTGAAGGCGATTGAAACACGATAAGAGAGGCTGATAGTTCCACAAATTTATTTTCCAATATGTGTTAGCGCTTTCGGCAAGTTGAATAACTCGCCTTCATCAGACAAACAAACAGTGGGATGACGTTACACTGCTGTTTAAATATACACTACCAATGCACTTTAACCAATCATAGGAGTTAACATTCCGTTCCAATTAAAAACCATAGGAACTTAAAAATAAATGTAAAACACCACATCCTATAATGTGAGATGATGTTACTACGTGTTGCTAGCCATTAAGTATACACTCTATGTAAAATTACACACAATAAAGCTTCATTTTAAAAATTAACACTAAAAAGTATATGTAATATACTTACATGTAATTTAACAAATGAAAATAGATGAATGTATGGATAAACAAGAATCATCTTACTAAAATCTTGCTAATGTTCCTTGTTATTATATTTACTAAAAAATCCTGTTTTTTGAAAAAGTATTTGAAAAACAATGACATGTGTTCAACAACTGTAATAAAATTTTAAAAAACAGGATGGTGTTTCGTGTTGTGTATGGATTTAGGTGTAATTTAAGGTACGCGTTTTGTTAGGATTTTGTGTGGGGTTTGAGTGTGTATGAATGTGTTTGTTAGTTGTACGTGTGGGTTAGGGTAGGCAGGTGAAAGTATGGGTGTGTTACTGTTGCATGTGTTGGTGTTTGTATAAGTGTGGTTTGTGTGTGCGAGGGGCTGTAGAATGTGTGGATGTGAGTTTCCTTTCTCTGTGTGTTTGTGTGATCTCGGAGTTGGTATATATAAGTGGGGGGCACAGTCCCCCACATGGGGGCTGCAGGGGGGCTTGCCCCCCATGTATATGTAGTGTAGGTTTATTTGTTTGTGTTTTTGTGTTTGTGTGTGTTTTGTTTGTTGTGGTTTAGGTTGAAAGATGTATGTGTTGTGTGGTGTATGGTGTGTTTCTGTTCGTGATTTTGTGTTTCGTGATTGTGTAGTTTTGGAATTTAGACCGTTCAACTTTATGGTTTCGACATACTGAAATTCGGGATTTCAGTATTTCGAAATTATAAAGTGAATTCATAAAAATATATATTACAAATAACACAATCGTTTAAATGCAACCTTGAAATATAACACTTATACATCTATAAAAGTATATATAAAAAATATATATATAAGTAAGCACACTTCATTGGTGAGAGCTGAGAAAGAAGAATACTATCTAAACAAGGGTTTGGATTTTAGCTTAGGTTTAAGTGGCACATATTCATTTAAACCATGCTCTGAGTCTCCCTTAATTCTAATAATACACCTGGCCTCTAACTGCTTGGTTATATTACGTACACACCCCCCCCCCCCTATTTTTTCAAAAATTCTACCTGTGGCCATAAGCTTAAAGGTATGTGCAGAGTTAGTACTGATAACATGCTTGGCCAAAGCACTGTTTTTATTTCTCGTACTGATATAGTAAATGTGTTCTGAAATTCTTTCTTTGAAAGGTCTGTCTGTTTTGCCTATATAGAATTTTTTACATTTAAGCAATAGGCTAAGTAAACTATATGCTGGCTATCACATGTGGCTTGCACCTGAAAACAAAACACTCTGTTCTGATCTGGATGTTCAAAGCTAGCTGTGTTATCAATATATTTACAATAGTTGCATTTACCACATGGGTATGTTCCAACTGCTCTATTTGAATGAAAAGTACTCCTAGGATAGCATAGCTGCCTTTTGAGGGACTTCATATTCCTAAGTAAAAACTTAGGCTCGGCATCTATCAGTTCACAAATATTTCTGTCTGTGGTAAGAACATCCCAGTGTCTCCTCACTATATCCATACAGGAAGAAACATTGTTTGAAAAGTATAAAGGAACCTTAAGTTTCATGGTAGATGGCTTTCTGGAGGCCTGTTCACCTTTGTAGTTGTGTTTGGAAAAATAAGGCTTGGTTACCATTCCCCTCAATCCTGTCACCTCATTAACATTAATTAGGACATCTGCCTCATTATATCCTCTCTCTCAGGTCTTGGCTCAATACCTTGACCTGCTGCTGAAAATCATCCTAAAAATGTATGAAGGGTGTATACTATCATAAGAAAGCAGGTGGTTGACATGGCAGGGTTTCCTATAGAGCTTAGTATATATACTACCAGTGTCATCAAGTTCTACACACACATCCAAAAAATTAATGCTTGACTTGGAGCATGCAGAAGTCAATCTCAAAAAAGTGGTACTTGTATTGATGTAAGTTTCAAAATCTTTAAACTGTTCTTCAGTGCCTCAACATAGGACAAAAAAGTCATCCACGACTCTCCTGTAAGGAAGTACATACTTACAAAAAGGTCCTTGTAAAACATGTTCCAATTCCCATACAACCATGACAGCATTGGCATAGCTGTTGGTACCAGATGTGCCCATGGCTACACCATTACACTGCCAATAAACTACCATCAAATAGGAATACATTATTCTCCAACACACACCTTAAAAGAGCACCTATCTTGGCCAGCTCATCTTCACTAGTATTACTGAACCTTCTTAAAAAGCATTCAATGCTCTCTACACCCTGATTTTTGGGTATCACTGTAAAACGTGATGTAATGCCCAGTGTTACCAATATCAAATGCTTTTCACTATTACTATAATTTTCCAAAAAGGCATGCAGATCACTTAACAATGTTCAGTGTCCTTCAACACATGGTTAATTTTATCTGGCATGAGTCTAAAATACTTTTCCATATAAAATTAGATAGATTCAGTACACCAGTTTTGGCCAGAGACAATGGGACGTAGGGGTGGATTTATACTATCTTTATGTAATTTAGGGAGTCCCTGTATAACAGGTATGGTAGGATGCAGAATTTAAAAAATAATCAAAAAGATTCTTATCTATTAAATTTCTACTCAACAATACATTCAGAGTATCATTAACATTCTTTATCATGAATTTAACACAACCATAATGAATCTTTGTGTAAAATGCATAATCTGCCAGCATAGTTAGCATTGCCTGTTTATACACTCACTGTCAAGCACTGCTGTAGGGCCTCGCTTGTCTGCTGGTCTCACCACTATTTCAGAATTGCCCTGCAAATTTTTCAGTGCTAGATGTTCACCATTAGTTAAGTTAAAACATTTTTTTCTATTAGTTCTAGCATTAGAAACTTCATATACATTTAATTTATACATATCATTCAAGCATAAATTTTCAAAGGCATTAATTAAAGAATTATTAATTGGTATGAAAGTACTAGGTTTCCTAAAGATATCATGTTTATCAGAATTACTACTGTCAGCATTTTTATACATAAGTTTGAGCATTAAATATCTGATAAAGAGCTTGATGTCTAAAATGACATCAGTAAAGTCAGAGTACCTGGTTGGAATAAGTGATAAGCCCTTATAAAGGGAATGACAGTCTCTGCTGGACTAAAGGAAAAGAACAATCTGCTCCATGAATTGAAGCAGTGTTAGAAACACTGTCAGTGGCAGAGAAATTGTGCACTTGGGCTGTCACTTGAATAGTTTTCCTTCTGGCTCCAAAATCTAGTAGATTCCTCTGCACTGGCCCCAGTAGCTGATGTCATTACATCACTCACTGGAGGAGGCATCAATTCATTCGTGGAGGCAGAAATCAGGGCAGGAATAGTGGGAGCTGCTGTTGCATTCAAACTGGAAGCCGCCCTCTTGCTTTCATTATATCTTGGCCAGGTAAACACATTGCCAGGTTGAAAGTCCTGGCGATCCCTAGATATTTAAATGTTTCTGCTAAATAAGTTTCCTTTCATACACAGACAAGGAGCCCAGAACATCAATTATATACTTGTCTAATAGCTCTTGACCAAACTGATTCAAAAGCTCATCATGCTGTCATTTGATAGACACAAACAGCACTTTAATTTCTTTCTCTGCTAATGCTGTTAAAAGTTTTAAATAGCCCATACTGGCATTAAGATTAATTTTCTGCCATTCAGTAAGTAATTCATGGTCACAGTCTACGTATGAGAACATATTAAGAATCAGAGTACCTTGTAGGAATAAACGATAAGCCCTTACAAAGAAGTCCCAACTCATCTTCTGTAAAGGTATGTGTACAAAGGTTCCAAACTAAGCTTTTTTTACATTTGTGAATGCCTTCTTGATGCTCATGGGGCTCGTTACACTTCCCTCTAACTTCCTCTTCTGCCTGCTGCGGCTGTGACCTCATGGGCGTTCGTGCTGCTGAGATGTTTTCAATACCCTCACAGATAAAGGGAATAACAGTGTCTGCTGGACTAAAGGAAAAGAAGACTCCGCTCCATGAATTGAAGCAGTGTTAGAAACAGTGTCGGTGGCAGAAGAATTGTGCACCTGGGCTGTCACTTGAATAGTTTTCCTTCTGGCTCCAAGATCTCTAGCAGATCCCTCTGCACTGGCCCCAGTAGCAGATGCCATTACATCACTCACTGGAGGAGCCATTTCATTCATGGAGGCAGAAATCGGGGCGGGAATAGTGGGAGCTGCTGTTGCATTCAAATTGGAAGCTGCCCCCTTACTTTCATATCTTGGCCAGGTAAACACATTGCCAGATTGAAAGTCCTGGCAATCCTTAGATATTTTCATTTTCTGCTTAATAAGTTTCCTTTCATACACAAAGAGTCCAGAACATCAATTATATACTTGTCTAATAGCTCTTGACCAAACTGAATCAAAAGCTCATCATGCTATCGTTTGATAGCCACTAACAGCACTTTAATTTCTTTCTCTGCTGAGGCTATTAAAAGTTTTAAATAGCCTATACTGGCATTAAGATTAATTTCCTGCCATTCAGTAAGTAATTCACGGTCACAGTCTACATATGAGGGCATTTTTAGAATGCGCAACCCCCTTGGGACCAAGCCTTCCCTTCGGCAAAGCTCCAAATTATATTTCTGATATTGCTGCCTTAAAAGTTCTTTCTCAATAGCATGCAGCTTGTTCTTCAAAGCTATAATATCCACTACCAAAACTTCATTGTCAGCAGTATCAGGTATACAGTCAATAAGTGGGTTTGCATTATTCTCAATAACCTCAAGTAGGTTGTTAAAGTTCTTAAGTTTACCTTGAAGGAACCCACAGATATGTCCAGCATTTAGGTATGGTGATAAATGAAACAACTAAAGCCACAAAAACAGTCACCAGCCCACACAGGTTCCTGAGTTCTAAGTAAAGCCAAAAACAAACAATGAGAAAAACACAGAAGAACTCAGGTACGACCAAGGTTTCCAGTTTCAGTTGGAGTTTTAATGTTAAAACGTAAGCACTTTCACAGGAAGACCTGCTTCATCAGATGCTAATAAATACAACTAAAGTGTGCTTCTATTTATACAACCTTAACATAGTTTTGTTTGTTTTAAGTTAATAGGGTATGGAGGTGTTCTGGGTTTGTAGGTCTGTGTGTGTGTGTGTGTGTGCACGTGTGAATGTCTTTTCTTTCAGGGTTTTCATTAAAAAAAGTCTTGTAAAATGTGACATGGAGATGATGTAAAACAGCTGTATAAAGGATTAACCTGACAAACATTAGCGGGTGTATGTAACAAAAGCTGGAAATAGACAATTAGAAAAAGCTGTCATATTTATATAATACGTGGAAATAATAATGTCTTATCATGGTGACTACACTAAACATATTATTTTGGAATGTGAATGATCTCACAGGTCTAGATAAAAAGGTAAAAAAGTATTGAACTATATTAAGAAATGCAGAATGCATATAGCAATGCTACAGGAGACACATTTGGAAAGAAGTATGCATGTGAATTTGATAAAGAAATGACCAAGATGGATATTCAGCAGAATAACATGGACAAAGGAAAAGGGGAGTACTTATACTAATTACTAGAGGAGCTCCAATAGTGAAGACAGTAATGGCAGATTTGTGGTAGTAACGGCTACTGGCAAGGGAGAAGGATTATGCTGGTTTGTATTTATATTCCCGCTAAAACTGCTCTTAAAGAACTTAAGAAAACTTTAGGATAAATAATCAGGTTTTCAGTAGGGAATATTACAGGTCAGGACTGGAACTTGATTTGTAGCACAAGATGTGTCTGGGGGAACTAGAATGGAAATATAACGAAAGAGGCCATATTTCTAAAGAAATTTTTGAAAACCTTTGGTATGGAAGATGTGAATTCAGTAGTAGGAATTTACATATTATTCCTTAAGGTACAATAACTGAGCTAGTCTAGACAGGAATTATATTTCACAGGAACATGCACATTTAACTTAAAGCTTCAACACACATCCAATAACTACTTCAGATCATACACCAATAACAACTAACATAAAACTACAAGTTAATGAAGTACAAATGAGACAATGACACTTCCCCACCAACCTGTTAAAAGAGAGGAATTTAAAGAATGGGTAGCGGAAATTTGAAAATTTTTAGGGAAGATAGAAATTTCTTCAGAAGTTATAGCAGTGAATGGGATAAAATGAAAGTTGAGTTTTAAAATATGGTATAAATAAAAGCAAAAGAGATATGGTTAAGAAGTAACAGAGGGGGCTGACAAAGGTTAAATTACTGTAGAATAAGGGGGATTTCACAAAACAGGACAATTGCAGAATGTTAAAGATAAAATAAAGGACCATATAGATAATATGCAAGAGTTTAGAAAGATTGTTGTTAAGTAACTGCTTTTTTAATAATAACTCCAGAGTACAAAAGCTCTTAGCACAATGACTTAGGCCATGGCAACAGAAAGTAGAAAGAGTTGTTGCAAAACCAAGGGAGTCTATAACAAAAAAAAATAATAATAACCAGAGATCCTGTACAAGTATTAGATATATTTCAGGAACTTTATGAAAATTTTGTAAAAAGCTAAGAATGTGGAAATCAGGAAAAAACACACATTGTAATATTTATGGAAAATGTAAATATGCCAAGGTTAGAGGTAGATGAGGATCAACAATTGGTTAAAATAGGAGATGATGATGTACAATAAATCTGTGTGAAAGGAGGGAAGAAAATAATAAACATCTGGAAGGTTTTAACAGTATTTTGAAAAGGAGGATAAGCACCAACATCCTGGGAGAAAGCTGTGGTGGCTGCAATGCCTAAATATAGTAAAGACCCACCAGAGCAAGCTTCATATAGACCCATTTCAATTTTAAACCATAATTATAAAGTGTTTATGTCTATAATAGCTAAAAGAGTGGCAAAAATGTTGCCAGAATTGATAGATTTGGATCAATGTGGTTTTGTGGAGGAGAGGCAAATCTTTTACAATATTAATAGAAGAAAGATGATCCAGAGGGAAGTAGAATGTAAGGAAATATTGCTGTTGTTGGTGGGTCTTTATGCAGAGAAAGCATCTGACAGTGTAATCTGGGATTTTGTGACTAGGGCAATGGAAATATTTGCATCCCCCGATACAATAATACGGTTAATTAAGAGGATATATGAGGGATCAGAGCGAAACATTAAAGTGGGAAGATTCCTCTCTGATACCTTGTGTCTGAAAAGATGAACCAGGCAGGGGTGTCCTCTTTGCCATTTATTATTTACATTACATTTAAAGCCACTGGCAAAGAAAATAAGGGAATTAGTAATTCAAGGGTATAATTGGTATAGCAATCAAGACAAATTGGCTTTATTTGTAATCAGTATTATTTTGTATTTGATAAAAACTAGAAAAGGACAAAACAAAGGCTATAGCTGTAAACTACATACAACCACATGAAATAGTTCAACAATACATTACAGACCTCCCTGTCTTAATCCTTACAAATAGGTCAGTTCAGGAATCCCATATCCTCTCTTCCTCTCTCTAGAAAAAGTCACACATTATCCTTCTGCACAAACAGGAAATTCGACAGAGATTACTAACTTTAGACCTATAGCGATCTTATTCTCCTGCTCTAAAATACTTGAAAATTTATTCAGAAACAATTGTTAAACTATCTCCTGCAGGAAGAACTCCTATCCCCACACAACATGGGTTCCATCCTTCCCATAGTACTAATGCTGTACTGCAAAGCTATAACTGTCAATAAAGCTAGAGATTATGGCAAAATAGTCTCCTCCTTATTTCTAGACTTGTCTAAAACTTTTGATACAGTTTGTCACAGCAAACTTCTACTTCAAATGTCCTCATTAGGTTTCTCTTAGCCCACCCTTCTATGGTTCAACAGCTACCTGTCCAATAGGTATCAGTCAGTACAATGTCACTCCACCCTCTCTCCATACCTTCTAGTCACCACTGGTGTACCACAAGGCTCTAACTTTGGTCTCCTCTTCTAACATTCTCACCAACACCCTCTACACATCCATACAACAGTTTTCCCTAATACAGTATGCAGATGACGCCACACTCATTTGCACATCTGATAATGTGGCACTCCTCCAAAAAATTACTCAGGAAGCTTTAGCAGCAATTGAAATATGGCTTTGTAAATCACAACTCATGCTTAACCCTATAAAACACAAACTAATACTTTTTCCCCTAAATCTCTCTCCCTTGAAAATAATACAATTTAAAGTCCTCTCTCTTGACAATACAACAAATAAAGTCACTTCTCATTACAAATTATTAAAGTTGATACTGGATGATGATCTTAAATTTGACCTGCATATACAAGACTGCATAATAAAAACTAATCAAAAACTATGGATGCTTTCTCACTGAAGCAACTAAAGGTACACTTGCCACTACTTATTCATCCCCACACTTCTTTATGGCACTCCCATCCTTACCAACCTTCAGGTATCACAAAAATGAAAACTTGAACAATACTATAACAAAGCCATTAAATTTGAACCGAATACCCCTTTCATAACTTACCACTGTATAGCACTAAAAAGCCTCAATTGATTAGAAGTACCCCATCAACTAACATATACACAGCTTCTTACTATTTATACAATTATCCAGAATCCATCTGCTTGCTCAGCACTAAAAATGAAGTTATGTACTCACCATAACATTCCATGTGTGTTGTCCATCTCACCTTCATTCTTCACTGGTTAGGTTCAGAACTGATCCTCAGTTCTGACTCGGCCATATACAAAAGCTCGAGGTTTTCCACTGACTCATGGCTATATCCCTATCCCATCACGCCCTAGCAGAGTTTCCCAGATTTTGTTTGCTGATAACAGTTTCCCAATGGACTATTTTGACACTTTATAGAACAATCAAGGAGGTCAGAGAACATTATTTGCCAAATGTGACCACTCAGTCCTCCAGAAGCCAAAGCATGGGGGAAGGAGGGTGGGATGTAAGAATGAAGGCAAGATGGACAACACACATGGAACGTTATGGTGAATAAATAACTTCCTTATGTGATGTTGTCCTATCTCACCTTCATTCTTCACTGGTTGGGACAGCATCCCTAGCACCATATTTCCTGGGTGGCTCATGGGAGAATATTCTTCAGAACAGTAGACCCAAAGAAGGCCCTGTTCCTGGAGGCCAAATCCACTTTGTAATGAGTGATAAAGGTATGAGGCCTTGCCCATGTTGCAGCATCACAAATGGTATCAATTGGTAGTCTAGCATGAAAAGCAGAAGAAGCTGCTAAAGCTCTTGTAGAATGACCCTTGACTTTACAGGAAAGATTTGTATGTAAAGTTAATATAATCTGACAGCCATTTTAAAAGTGTGATCTTAGATACAGGACAACCTTTCTTAGCTTCTGAAAATGAAACAAATAATTGGTCAGATTTTCTGAAGTCCTTTGTCCTATGTAAGTAGAAATGTAATTGTCTGTGTACACCCAGTTGGTGTAGCATATATTCTGCCTTGTTGCCATAGTTGGGAAAGAACAGTGGCAGTTTTATGGACTGATTTAAATTAGACTGTTAACATACTTTCGGTAGGAAGGATGGGTTCATTAGAAGGGATACTTTATCTTTGTGGTAAAGTATGTAGGGGGGCTTTATCGATCATGCTTGCAGCTCTGAAACCCTGCTCACAGAAGTGATGGCAATCAAAATAATTGTTTTCTATGTCAAGAACATTAGATCACAAAATGCTGCAGGTTCAAAGGGAGAAAGAACCAAACAGGACAAAACAAAGTTCAGGTCCCATGGTGGTAGAAGGGTCTTAGTGGGTGGTCTTAGAAAAATAGTGCCCTTCAGGAAGGCTTTGTATAGTCTGTGAGACATCAGATTTGGGGCTAAATTGCTTATATGAAAATTAGATATCTTTGCTAACTGGACTCGAATGGTAGCTGCAGCTGCACCTTCATTAAATAGCTTCATTGGTACACCTTCATTAAATAGCTTCATTAGAAATTCAAGAATAGAATCTATAGGAGCAGAAAAAGGATCAATGTGATTACTTAATGCCCAGGAAGAAAATCTTTTCCATTTGTTCATGTAAAGTTTTCTAGATGAAGCCTTATGAAATGAGATCAAGATGTCAATTTGAGAGTTTGAAGAGAGGGGTGGAGCATTCCTGACGCAGGAGTCAGAAGGTACGGCTCCTCCTGGAGATGAGGCGAAAGGAAGGGGAACCAAATTTGATGAGGCCAGTATGGGGCGACTAGAATCAGATTGCTTCTCAATGAGCAGGCTTTCTGAATAACTTTGGGTATCAAGGGAAAGGAAGGGAAGGCATAGAGGAGACCCGAGGGCCAATTGCGTGCAAGTGCATCCCTTGGTGACTCCCCCTGAGGGGGAATTAGGGCAAAATAGTTGCTGCATTTGGCATTCATGAATGTGGCAAAAAGTTCACAGCAAGGCTGACCCCATTTATGGAAAATCATTTCCACTACTTCTTGTTTTAGGGACATCAGAATTACTTTGTTGAGTTTGTCTGCTATCACGTTGGATTCCCCAGGATGTGCGTTGCTATCAGAAAACGATAGGAGGAGGAGGAAGTCGCCCACTGCCATATTCTCAGGGCCTCTTGACAAAGGGGGTAGGACCTGGTTCCTCCTTGTTTGTTTATGTACCAAACAACTGACATGTTGTTTGTCTGTATTGCAATAGTCCCCAGCAGAAGAGAGTCCTGAAATGCCTGCAACACCAAAAGCCCTGCTCTCATCTCTAGGATATTGATGTGCAAATGGGCCCCATGTTCCTGCCAAGTGCCTTGGACTGTCCTGCCCAGATAATGCCACTCTCCACCGTAACTGGGAGGCATCTGTGGTTACTGTGGCTAAAGGCTGTGGAAGGACAAAGGGTCGACCTGATGTCATGTGAGTAGAGTGAAGCCACCAGCGAAGGTCTTCCTTGCAGGAGTGCGTTATCAGAATTTGGTGAGATATGGGTAGTTCTTGTAATGACCACTGAGTGAACAGTAGCCACTGCAGACTTCTCATGTGCATGCATGCTAATGGAACTAAGTTTATCACTGCTGCAATGGTTCCCAAGACTTTCAGAACTGTTCTTGCCTGTACTCTTTTCTTGGAAAGAACGTTTAAGACCTGATGTTGCAGAACTAAAACTCTTTCTGGAGGACGTTTTACCATCATCTTTGTCATGTCTGGACCAGCCACTATAAAAAACAATATGTTGAGATGGCAACAAGGCAGATATTTCGTAATTTATCGTGATTCCTAGGTGACAGCAAAGAAGTGATGTGGTGTCTCTTGTTTTAGCAGTAGATGCTTGGTGGTGGTGGTTAGGAGCCAGTCATCTAGATACATAAATACTCGGAATACAAGACATCTCAAGTGAGCCGTGACCACTGCCATAGACTTGGTGAATACTCTGGGGGCTGTAGTGAGACCAAAGGGCAGAGCTAGAAACTGATAATGACTGGGTCCCAGCCAAAAGCGCAGATGACTTCTGGATGGCCTGTCCATTTTTATGTGGTTGTATGCATTCTGGAGGTCTATAGAGCACATCCAATCATCTTTTCCCAGAAAGGGGAATATTGACTGGAGTGTTACCATCTGGAACTTTGTTTTTCTTACTGATTTGTTTAATCTGCTCTGAGATCCAGTATGAGTCTCCAGTCCCCTGTTTTCTTTGGAACTAAAAAGAACCTTGAGTAAGTTCTGGATCCTATTTGGTCTGCAGGGACTGTTTGGATGACTCTTTTGTCTAGCAACTTTTGAATTTCTAGAGTTGTCTGTTCCCTTTGACTGGGTGGAATGTCCAGGATGTTCTTTATCTTTGGGATGGAGAAGGAAAAGGGTATAGAGTAGCCTATGGATATGATGCTTTGTACCCACTTGTTTTTTATTTCTAGCCAGGCTTCTGGGTACAAAGATAAGGGACCCCTGACTGCCTCCACAGATGGACAGGCAGCCCTCCTTTCAGGAGGGCTGAAAGGGCCTACCACTGAATGAATCCCTGTCACCCTGATTTTGTGGAACCCCTCTGCTGCGTGGGCTTCTCTCATTACTGCTTCCGCCTCTGCCTCAGGGGGAAGAGTCACCATGTGTGTCCTGAAAAGCTCTCTTGGCATTTTTGGAACCACATCTTTCCTCCCTTTTGACCTTTTGGGTAAGGTCTAGAAGGTAGTGAAAAACGGACTCCTAGACAGAGAGAGTTTTTCCTTCTTGCTTGCACCTGGTGAGTGTGTCCTTAACTTTTGGCCTGAAGAGGGATGAGCCATCGATGGGGGCATTAAAAAAGGTAGACTTAAAGGGCTCTGCAAAGTCACACAAGTGCATCCAGGAATGTCTCTTTAGGGAAATTTCTGAACCCGCTGCCCTGCTCACTCCACCTGCTGCGTAAGAAATAATCCTTGTGGAGGAGTTAACCACAGAGTTTAAGGTGGAGAGCTAAGAGGAAACCTTGTCTGAAACCCCTGCAGCTACTGAACCTTGTAGAGTATCTCCTAGCACTTTCAGATCTCTCTGCAACCTAGTAAAATGAGTTAAATAATTCAGCGATCTGAGTGCAAATGTCACTGAAGAGAACATGCGCTTCCCGTATCTGTCCATCATACAAGACTCCTTGTCCATGTATGGATCGACGAGAATGTCTCTGAAAGTTCCTTTTTGGTGGCTGCTGTCACCACCATAGCATCGACTGGCACACCCTTAGTAAGAAATTCCCTGTCTGCAGGTGCATGCAGTAACAAACTTGTTTGGCCTAAGAGGAATAGGTTTCCACCAGGTCTGGAGACTCCCACACCTTTTGACTAAATACTTCCATGAGCTCGTCAAAAGGCGGAGACACCCAAGTGGAGGAAGGGTGAGACCCAAAAGCCTTCAGGTATACAGACATCCTCAGAAGGGTTAATGGGCTTCCAGCCACCTCTCTGCTTAAGGATTTCTAGGAGGTCTGCGAAGGAGACATCCTCAGAGGGTGACCATGGGGACCCTTCTGACTCATCAAGGTCTGTATCAGAAGTGATGGACTCCTCTGAGGAGTCTAAATGCTTCTCCTTGCAAAGTCTCTTATGAGGGACCTCTTCAGAAGGGTATTCTGGAGAGGGTTTGGAAGACAGGGGTTCACCTGATGGGGCATCCTGAGACCTAGGGTCTCCCTGGATGGGTGGTGCTGAGACAGACAACGGTGCCTTGGGGGAAGAATGTCAGTACCCAAGAGTGGAGCTGTCCATGGAGACAGTACTCTCCTCATAACCTTGAAAGCCCTTCTCCCCGATCCGATGACACCTCCGGCTCTGAAGAGACAGAAAATATTCCCGGAACCAAGGGGGTTGGCTTCGAGGCCAATGTAGGAGCCAAGCTCACCTACACTGAAGGCCTGAGAGGCAAATTCGGATTTGACAAATATCCAAGCCGGCTCTCCTCCCTGGATCCGACTGGAAAGCGTTGGCTTCTAGACTCCTTGAGTTCAGATGGAACCAAGTATGTTGGAGAAGATGTTGGGAATGAAGATCCCAGAATAGGTCCTGGCACTGATGGTTCCAGTACGATTGGTTCCAGACATTCCAGTTCCATGGTCCCAAGTAGGCTCGGAGGAGGAATCAATGTCGAAGGGGAGGTCCTCATCAGTTCTGAATCCCTCTGGGTTGGAGCTAACAGCAATTTGGCTAGTGCCAATGTCAGGAATGAAGATCCCAGAATAGGTCTTGGCACTGATGGTTCCAATACGATCGGTTCCAGACATTCCAACTCCGAGGTCCCAGGTTGGCTCAGAGGAGGAATTTATGTCAAAGGGGAGGTCCTCGTCAGTTCTGAATCCCTCTGGGTTGGAGCTGACAGCAGTCTGGCCAGCATCGGTGTCCTTAAATGTCTGCGCACCACCCTATCCACATCATCATCAGAAAGACTCCTGGGGGATGGGGCAGGAGATCTGACCATTTGCAGTAAAGGTGATCTTAAAGTAGGGAAGATGGGTATCAATTCTGGGGACTGGCTCCATAATTCAAACTCTATTGACACCAATGCAGAAGGAGCCAATGATGGAGATTTTCCACACCCAGGAATCTTCGGCTCCAGAAATGCAACTTTGGTCAGCTTTTTTTGCTGGCTACAATTAGCCAGAAGAAGGAGAGGATCTTTTTCCAGATTTATCAGATTTCAAGGAAGGAGTCTTGGTCGATTTAAAGTGCTCTGACCTTCTTCTAATGCTTTAGTGAAGAGGGACTTCAGTAAACCTCTCACTATCAATTTGTTCTTCCTTTCAAGCAGCACTCTAGAACTGAATGAGTGGTAAATGGAACAGGATTCTTGCAGATGCAATGCTCCAAGGCAGTATGCACAAATAGTGTGTCCATCTGTGATATACATTTTCCGGCTACACTTCACACACTTATTGAACCCAGAGAGTTTGGTTTCCTTATGTTCCTTAGACATAGTCAGTATGTAAGCAATCAACAACAGCAAATATAAGAAAGGTATACAAACTACTTAACAGTCTAGTAGAAAAAACAAAACTATCACTGTACTACATATTTGTATGTGTGTGTGTAAAACTCATTTTTTTTTTTTTAACACCAACAAGAAGAAACAACCGTAACAACTACAGCAGAATAAGGGGAAGGGGTGGCTGTTCTCTAACTAAAACAAAGCTGCCTAGTCAAAAAGGGAGGGGGAGGAAGAAATGTAGCCCTCTAACTCAAATGAGCTGCTGCATTAGGTTAGGAAGTAGTAACAGAAGTAAATTTTCTTTACAACACTCTCTACATTAAACGAGTGTGTAAATAAGCGGAAAGAGATAGAAGAGCCTCTAACTAGAAGCGGGCTTTAAACACTAATTTAAGACAGGATAGGGAGGTAACACAGGCCTAGCGAAAAAAAAATGAGAGCCAGAAGCAAAGCAGAAGAATGAACAGTATAAATTGACTAGGTAACTACTAAAAGCTCTAATTGTTCATTTTTTAACAGCCAAAAACACAAAGTATGTTAATAAAGGGTAAGAAAATTTTTCAACTTAGCCAGAGCCAAAATGGAAGCACCAGATCTGTTTAGCAGCAAACGAGATCTGGGGAGTTCTCCTAGGGCATGATGGGATAGGGATATAGTCACAAGCCAGTGGAAGACCTCAAGCTTTTGTATACAGCCAAGTTGGAACTGAGGATCGGTTCCGAACCCAACCAGTGAAGAATGAAGGCGAGATAGGACAACATCACATTGACATTCTACACAATTATGTTCCTAATCAGTCATTATGATGCAGTGATTAAAAACTCCTCCTAATTAACCTTATTGTATCAGGGAATGCAAATACTTCCATTCACTGTCCATACCATAAACCTATCAAATCTGTTGAGCATTGCCTGTACTCGTACTATGCTGCTAAGGCCTGGATCACCTTATCTCTGTCCATCAATGACAATACTCTCCCCTCCAATCCTTCAAAAGCATTCTGAAAGACTCCCTAGCCAAAAGCTGGCTCTGTTCTTGCTCAACACCAATATAAACTATATTCCTAAATGTGAACAAATGCCTATTCATAACTAATATTTCCTTACTCTGTCTTCCTCACTCGCTTACTTCTATCAATTTCTCTCTAAATATACCATAAGGCTGCTTTTCTGTCACTATGTATTGCAATTCCTGTTTGTATTATACCAACTAAGCTTTAATTTCACTACAAACTGGCTAAAAATTCTCTAACTATTAAATCGTTGTCATATAACTTTCTATCTGCTCTTAACAAATCTTTTTTTGTTATGTCTAACTTGGCATAATAATATAAACTGTATTTGTTTTGTCTATTATTTTTAAAGACTGCAAAATTATTGCTCTTAAAATGTTTTGCAATACTCTGGAGCTTTTCTCCATGGGCCTTTGCGGAAAATGGGCTCCTATCCAGTTGGATTTTCCCCGTACTCAATTGTCAATAAATAAATAATACTCATATTTATGGACACATGATAAAACAAAGTATTTAGAGTATGGATTAAAAAGGATTATGTTATGGCAGCTAATAACATGTGGGAAAAGACTAAACAAAAAAAAAAATACAAAAACTGAGAATCTGGAAGCTCTTGTTTATGGTTATGAGTAGCAAGATGCAAGCATGTTTGATACACAGGGCAGGTATATTTTTATCAACCAGAGGAGAAGTTGTGAACAGTTATTAATAAAGAGTTGAAAGATTTTATCTGTGAGGGGAATAGGGCAAGGGTGAAGTGGGATAGGTTGATCCTTCCAGTAGAACAATGTGGCTTTAGTTTAACTGATTTGAAAGTATATTTTACAGCTACACAGTTAAGGCTCATCTGCATAACACAAACAGAAAGCTATAATTCAAAGTGGAAGGGGATGATGATGAAGTAGAGGGGAAATTCAAGAAATAAGAAAAAAGTCAGATTTTGGATGCAGATCCTTAATGAGAATAACAACAGCCACTCAGAATTTTATATCCAGAAAGTATTCTAAGAGTTAATCTAACATAAGAATAGAGAAAGCCGATTATGCCAATAGGGATGATTGCAATTATGGGTACAGAGAATAGGCAAGAGTGGGCTGGAATTTACTCAAAAAATTGGCCAAAGAACTAAGGTACTGGGAGCAAATAACTAGCAAGGAAAAGGTAACAGAATGGGAAAAGGCCAGGACATTTGGACTACAGGCTAGAGAATGCCTTCCCTATCATGGATTGACATCAAAGTACAGGAAAAGAGAATGGAATAGGGGAATCCTAACTGAAAAACCTGTTTTGGTAGAGTTTTTAGCTGAATCTTGAACAAAAGATGCAGTTAAAAAGGGATCATTTATCATATAAAATATTGCATGATAACTGTAGGAATCCATCAGAGGAGGTTAGAAAACGTTGAAAAAAAAACTGCATAAGCATTTCACAAGGAAACAATGTGAGAATTTATGTATGGCTCCCAAATATGCAACATAGTCTAGAAGATTCAGGATTTTTGCTTGGGAGTGTTTACATAGGTATATTTATACTTCAGACTCTAAAGAATTCTTTCTTAGATTGATGGCAAATATTGGAGGTGTGATACATACATACATACATACACATGTTTCAAGCATGGGCATTAAGCCCTTCTAGCTCGCCAATATGCCAAAACACTTGTTCCCATAATAAATGTCCAGGCTGTTCTTAAAAATATCTAAACTAGTACTTGCTTTAATGTAATTTGGTAGTCTGTTCCAAGCAGCAGCTACTCTGCCAGAGAACCAATTAGTACACTTCTCATTCCTATAGAATCTTCTACATAGGTTATCTGACGATTCTCTAGTACTTTTTGATAACCCAAAACATTCCCAGAGGTAGTTGTCCCTAAATGCCTTATATACCTGAATAATATCTCCTCTTAAATATCTGTAAGAGACACTGTACAAGTTCAGATATTTTAGTCTTTCATAATAACTTAGATTTTCACATCCATGGATTCCCTTAGTATATTTCCACTGTACTCTTTCCAGTTTATTCATGCTTGTTTTCCTATAGGGTTTCCATATTGTTATTCCATACTCAAGTTTGGATCTAATGTAACTAACAAACAATGACTTCATTATGTTTGATTTCCTAGACTTTATAAATCTTTTTATACAACCTATAGTTCTATAACTATCATTAGCCAATTGGTTGATACGATTAGAAAAACTCATAGCTGAAACTACCCAATTAACCAGGTCCTTAAATGAGTCTACAGTTTCAATCACTGTGTGCTGTATTAAATATTCACCTTTCAGTTTATGTCTCCCAAATCTCATATGCTTAGTTTTTGATGTATTTATCAACATATTATTCTCTTGTGCCCAAATGGTCAATTTAGTAAAATTATTTTGCAGAAATGCCTTATCTGTAACACTTGTAATCAGTTTACCCAATTTTAGGTCGCCAGCATATAGACTGTAGAACACCTCAGATAAAAAAGTAAGGTCTGAAAGATGCAATCTAAACAAGTAAGGGCCTAGTACAGAGCCCTGTGGGACACCTTGACTGTAACCAAGGATTTCACCAGTCCAGTTGGTGTGTGATACTTGCCATGTCCTATCTGTAAGCCATACATCTATCCATCTTATCAACAGTACATCAATACCTAGTTGAACTAATTTATTGATAAGTGTTTTGTGCATGACCCAGTCAAATGCTGAAGTTAAATCTATATGAATCACATCATAGCACAAAATGTTTCATTCGTAGCTGTTATTATATTGTTATAGAACATCATGTTACAGGTGGTAATAGATCTATTTTCAACATATGCATGCTGATAAATGGTTTCAAGTCCCAACCTATCCAGTTCTGACAATACCTTATCCAGTATTACCTTCACCATTATTTTTCCACAACATGAAAGCAGACTTAAGGGGTCTATATGATTCTGGGTTTGTCCTACTCCCCCTTCCCTTAAAGACAGGTTTAATAAGTGCATGTCTCCAATCTTGAGGAATCTCCCCATATTTATATGACCTAGTGAATAATAGATGTAATGGCAGTGTAAGTTCTTGCTTAAGTGTTCTCAAATCATTGTTACTTATTCCGTCTCCTCTCTACGCTTTGTTTGGATCCAGTTTGCACAGTTCTTTTTCAATATAATCTAATTTGATTCCAGTATCTGGGGTTACCTGGATGTCACTAGGACAACTTACCACCCCTTTGTGGAGCCAAACTGTTTTGCATAAGATTTTGTAAAATCTGTTGTGTCTGAGAATAAATTTTAGAATCTGCACACAGTTTATCAGTTTGTGTATCTTTACTCCTTCCACATCTTGTGTATCTATAAAAAGGTTTCCTATTATGTTCAATATCTTTATATAAATTTTCTTCAATTTTTTCTTGATCTTGTCTAACACTATGCTTAATCTGTTTGTCCAGCTTGTTTAGTTCAGTTTTCAAAACTGTAGTTCGACCTCTCTTCCATTTCTTATATTATTTGTCTCTCACCTTAATCAGGTATCTTGTTCTTAGGGAAATATACCCCCCTGATGTTACATGCCTAGATCCTGATGTTAAACATTTTTTTGACTTTTTGCACTCAAACAGTTTCTCTTTCAAAACTTTCCACATTCCATCTGCAGTTTTTCCACTGAACACCTCACTCCAGTTAGTTTTATATAGCAACTTTTTTGCTTAGAAGTTATGTACTCACCATAACGTTCCATCTGAGTAGGTACTTCATTTGTCTGCAACCTGTGGGTCTCGGATCCGACCGGCAGCTTTCCAAGCTTCAAGATCCGAGCTCCTAGCTCCTCCCCTCTCCCCACAATCCCTTGTCACCACCACACTACCTCAGATCGGTTTTGCTGTATCACCTGAAAAAACCTGTAATAAACAGGTTCAGATATTCTCAAGTATCATACAAGATCCTAGAAACCCGATACAGGTTAGGGGGATGGTTGCAGACAAATGAAGTACCTACTCAGATGGAACGTTATGGTGAGTACATAACTTCTAAATCTGAAGTAGTTACTTCATTTGCTCTGCAGCCTGTGGGACAGAGTCCCCAGCTACCTAAACAAAGAAACCTGGGTGGTCTATGGAATGAGATTCCGAAACACCACGGAGCCAAAGGACGCCCTGCTTCTAGATATCATGTCCAGCTTATAATGAGAAATAAACGTATGAGCAGAAGACCAAGTGGCTGCTGAACATATGTCATCCAACGGCATCCTGGACCAGAAGGCTGCAGAAGTTGCGATGGACCTTGTGGAATGTGCACAAATTTTAAATGGGGTTGTTTTGCACAATGCCTTATAAGCCTGAGAAATACATTGACAAATCCAATTAGCCAGTGTCACTTTGGATATAGGTTTTCCCATGGATGAAGGAGCAAATGACACAAACAGTTGATCAGCCTTACGAACGTCTTTGGTCCTGTGCAGGTAAAAACGCAACTGTCTATGTACATCTAGTGTATGCAACATGTATTCTCCCTTATTTTTAAAATTTTTGAAAAACACTGGCAGATTGATAGTCTGATATTTGCCACAGATGCCACTTTTGGTAAAAAAGACAGGTTAGTCCTGAGAGACACTCTGTCATTGTGGAAAATAAGATAGGGAGGTTTCATGCACAAAGCTTGGAGCTCTGAAACCCTTTTAGCAAAAGTTATGGCTACCAAGAATGCTGTTTTCCAGGACAGAAAATTAAGGGGTACAGAAGCTGCAGGTTCAAAAGGAGGTTTCGTTAAGGCTTGCAGAACAAAGGTTAAGTCCCAAGGGGGAGTCACGGATTTCACCGGTGGCTTGAGAAGGAAAACGCCACGTAAGAATGTCTTACACAATTTTGTAGACGCTAGAGATCCTAATCCGTCTCCCACATGAAAATGGGATATAGCTGCCAAATGTACTTTCACCGTTGATGCACTGACCCCTTGTTCAAAAATCATGGACAAAAAATCCAAGACTGTAGGAATCGGAACAGTAAAAGGGTTGAGACCTTGACTGTTAGCCCAGATAGAAAATCGTTTCCACTTGCTATTATAGATTTTCCTGGTGGACGGTTTATGAGCCGCTACCAGAATAGTTTTCACTGGTAACGAGATACCGGGAGTCCTTACCATTAGTGGAACTGGATCAACCAAGCCGTGAGCTTGAGGTTTACCAGGTTCAGTGTTGGGCACCCCGTTGGGTGCGATATCAGATCTGGAATGGGATCCAGGATTAAAGGGGAGGAGAGACTGTGAGACCGCAGGTATGGAAACCAGATTTGACGAGGCCAGAATGGGGCTATGAGGATAATTTTGCTCCCCAACCGTGCGGCTTTCTGAATGAACTTCGCCATGAGCAGAAGCGGGGGGCAAGCATAGAGTAGACCGGGAGGCCAAGCATGAATCAGAGTGTCTCTGGGACTCTCCCCTTCTGGAGGAAGAATTGCGAAGAACTCGCTGCATTTTGTGTTTTGGGGGGTAGCAAAAAGATTGCAGCGAGGCCAACCCCACTTGTGGAAAATTTCCTTCGCAACTTTCGGATTGAGGGACCACTCATAAGGACTGAGAATTACTCGACTCAATTTGTCCGCCAGAATGTTGGATCGTCCCGGAATGTGCATTGCTATCAGAAAGCAGTTGGTGGATATTGCCCATTCCCAAACTCTCATGGCTTCTCGATAAAGAGGGTAGGATCTGGTTCCCCCTTGTTTGTTTATATACCAGACCACTGACATATTGTCCGTCTGTATTGCAATCGTTCCTAGAGGTAGAAGGTCTTGGAGAGCCTGCAACGCTAGAAGCACCGCCCTCATCTCCAGAACATTTATGTGCAAGGCGGTCTCCGACAAGGTCCACGTACCTTGGACGTTTCTGCCCAAACAATGCCCCCTCCACCCAGGGCAAGAAGCATCCGTGGTTAACGTGGCCTGGGGGGGATCACAAAGGGTCTCCCTTGCCTGAGTTCTGGGGAGTGAAGCCACCAAAGGAGGGATTCCCTGCAAACCCTGCTCAGGGGGATGGGAGTGTTCAATGGGTGGAGTAACAGTGACCATTGAACTTGGAGTGTCCACTGTAATATACGCATCCTTAGGCGAGCATGGAGAGAGAGGCCAATAGCCGCTGCCATCGAGCCTAGTGCTCTCAGGACTAACTCCGCCGGTGGAGCTTTGGTGCGAAGAAGAGCCAAAACTTGGAGTGAGAGGCTGGACAGCCTGTCCGAGGTCAAGAAGGCCCGAGAAGATCGGGAATCTAGCCTGGCTCCTATGAAATCTAATGCTTGCACAGGATGAAGAAAAGACTTCGGTATGTTGACTGAAATGCCCAAGCTGTCAGCAAGAGACAGAACATAGTCCTCATGTACAAAGTTGATGCCTGTTGGTTGCTGTGAGGAGCCAGTTGTCTAGATGAAAGACCCTTATGCCCTGAAGCCTCAGGTGGGCCGCAACCACTGCCATGACTTTGGTGAACACCCTGGGGGCTGAGGTGAGTCCGAACGGAAGGACCCTAGCCAGAAGCGGAGGAACCTCCTGGACCGTCTGTCCATTAGAATGTGGTAGTACGCGTCCTTGAGGTCTATAGAGCACATCCAGTTGTTCTCCTGCATTAAGGGGAGAATAGATTGTAGAGTGACCATCCGGAACTTTTCTTTGGGGACAAACATGTTCAGAGCGGACAAGTCTAGAATGGGCCTGAGGTCCCCTGTCTTTTTTGGCACTAAAAAGAACCTTGAGTAGTAGCCCGATCCGGATTGGTCTGGGGGGACCCGCTGGATGGCTCTTTTCCTAACAAATTTGAAATCTCACGGTCGCCTCTTTGATTGGGTGGGACATCGGGGAGGCGACCACCTGATGGAGGACGAAATAGGAAGGGAATTTTGTAGCCTCTGGATATAATTCGGAGCACCCATCGATCGTTCGTGATGGACTCCCACATTGACAGGTGCTTCGTTAACGCCCGACTGCCTCCAGAGCTGGACAGTCGGGTAAGCCCTCAGGGCTGCTGCGCGGGTCTCTCAGAGAAAGGCTCCCTAGACCCGGAGTTACGCGTCCCTCTGCCTCAGGGCCGGCCCACCCTGCCCTCCTCTGCCTCTGGAGGGCGGAGTCCGCTGGATAGGATTGCTGAGACTTGCGGAACCACAGCTTCTTTTGCCCCCTCTGATTCCTTGAGAAGGAACGTTGGGGGCTCGACAGCGTCTTCCCGTCCTTCTCGCTTTGGACTAGTGTATCGCTTACGGTCTTGCCAAAAAGCGAACAGTCAAAAGTGCGTCGAAGGACGCTTGAAAGGTTCTATGAATTACAAAGGCGGAGCCAGGCGGCATCTCAAGACAACACCTGCCCGCTGGCTTGCGGCTCCCTCCATAGCATAAGACAGTAGCCGCATGGACGTATTTGAAATGGACTTGAGAGTGGCCATACGAGTCGAGAACACGGTTTTGTCCTCGACCGACATGGACTCTGGTGGAGCTGCAGTGTATTCCTTGATCAAATCCCGTTGCAGCCTGATGACATGCGCCATATAATTCAGCGCCCTCACAGAGAAGGTTGCTGAAGCAAAGGTCCGCTTCCCTATATGGTCCAGCACCCAGGACTCCTTGTCCGGCGGGTGGACCGTGGAGCTCTCCTGGGAGAGTTCTCTCTTAGTGGCAGCAGCCACCAACATGACATCAACTGGAGACCCTTTGGCCAAGCCTGCCTATCTGAAGGGGGGCTAAGGATTTTATCCGGCCTGCGTGGAATAGGCTCCACGGTGTCGGGTTCCTGCCAAGCCCTGGTAGTCAGGAGATCTACCAGGGGATCTGCCAGTGGGGACATCCAGGAGGTAGATGGGCCCGCTTCAAACGCCTCCAGAAATACGGACTCATCTGAGGAAGGTTTTTGGGCAGACCCCCCCCCCCAATACGCAACATTTCCATGATGTCTCCAAAGGAGACATCCTCGGGGGGTGACCTTTGGGAACCTTCCCTTTCCTCTAAGTCCGTATCTGTGGTGACGGACTCGGGGGAGTTCATGTGCCTCCTTTTACACGTCCGTTTACGAGGCACCTCCTCTGTGGGACTATCAGAAGAGGGCTCGTCAACGGCCTCTTGTTCCTCCGAGGGAACCAACTGGAGGGTCTGAGCAGGCTGTCCCAATGGAAGGATGATGAAAGGTAGACCCGTATGCAGTGAGGGAATGGAAGGATCCAAAGCCCGAGTCGGGGACCTGGAAGACCTTGACAGTACCCTCTCCACTACCTCGAACGCCGAGGGAGAACTACTCTCTTCCGGCCCGAGAGCAGTCTCCTCGGCTCCGAGATAGGGATCGGGGTCGGAGCCGAAGCCATCGGATCCGAAAGGGAGGTGCTCTCCGACATAGGTGGCGCCGAAAATGCACCCACTCCCACGGATCCGACGCCCGGCCCACGGCCCCGAGAGCTCGGATCCGAGATACTCGAGGGTATGGTCGGCGTCAAGAAGGCTTGGGCCACCGGCGCCGACAAAACCACGGCTCCGAAAGGGCCTGGATCCGAAGACTCCAAAACCCGGATCCGGGTTGAAGAAGGAGAAATCGGGGCAAATATTGAAGCTGCACCCCCCCCCCTGTGGGGGGGGGAGGCAGGAGCACCCCATCTGCATTTGGGTCTGCAAAAACCGACGCATCATCCCGTCCATATCGGCGTCGGAGAGAGACCTAGTAGATCTAGAGGAGGTCGTAGAGGCGGGCCTGGAAGGTCGCCTCGATGACCTCGAGGGTGATAGGAGCTCCTCCTCCTCCAGCTCCGGCGAGAAGGAAGGAGATCAGAGCCGAGAAGGAGAAGGTCCGGACACCCTCGGAGATGATTTAACAGTCTTCGAAGGCGGAGCCGAGGGATGAGGCTTGGCTCGCCTCTTGTGTCTGTGCTTCTCCCTAGAAGGAGAAGACTGAACTTCCCTCGTACTCAAGGCAGTAGTGGGAGGTTGAGTCCCAGCCTGAGTCGAGGGAAGCAGAGGTGCAGAAGCTACCTGGGCAGCCTGCACCTTGGAGGGAGAGGAGGAAGCAGCCTCCTCCGGGGGAAGCAATCCCGCCAGAATAAGCCTGTTCCTCCTGTCCCTCACAGCCCGGGGGTTGAAGGCTGCGCAAACCTGGCAGTCTGAAGACAAATTGTCAACCCCCAGGCATATAATGCACTGTGTGGCCATCAGCTGGGGAAAGCTTATGGCCACACCCAGTGCACTTTGAAAAAATAGCTTTATGGCCTTCGTCCATTTTCCTGACACACACACTCACACGCCCAAACACCTAGGGGAGGGTTAACTGAATAAAACGCAAACCCGAAAATAAAAAATGGCAGAGAAACACTCTCAACACTCTTCTTTTTAACTTGTTAAAGTTTTAAGAAAATGTTTTGAAAAAAAATTAACTTCCCTGTTACTAAGCTCAGGAGCTCTTCTCAAGATGCTTGCGATTCAAGCCGTGGCAAAAACGATCTGAGGTAGTGTGGTGGTGACAGGGGATTGTGGGTAGAGGGGAGGAGCTAGGAGCTCGGATCTTGAAGCTTGGAAAGCTGCCGGTCGGATCCGAGACCCACAGGTTGCAGAACAAATGAAGTAACTACTTCAGATTCTGTAATTAACCTTCTGTGCATTGGCTTAGATTTCAGTTTGGTAGAATTATCTAGCAACAAATTAACCTTTATGACCCCATGATCACTGCACATCAATGGTTGTAAAACTTGACTTGAAGTTACAGTAATTTCTTTAGGAACACAAACAATATCTAGTATATTCCGTCCCCCAGTAGGTTTTTTTACAATCTGAAGCATTTGTTGTTCCTGAATATACTCTGTGAATAATTTCTTTACTAACGTTGTTGAATCAATATTATTCCAGTCTGTTTCTGGTAAATTTAAGTCCCCAGCTAATATTGTTCTTCCCTCCTGTGTTTCATGTAAGAAATGTATGAATTCCTCTAGGTCATCTGTACTTGACTTTGGTGGTCTATACACTCCAACAATTGTTATATGTTCCAGGATTGTCTTTATTGTCACAGTTACGCAGTCTATAGTATTGGTATTATCACAACATGTAATAATCACAAGTCTCATAGCTATCTTTAATGCCTATCATAACACTTCCACCTGATTTTTTTGTTAGAATGTCTGTTACAGTAAAAACATTTATACCCTGACAGAACTGGTTTCCAGTCATTGTTCTTTAACCATGTTTCGCAAACTATAACAACATCAATCTTGTGGGAATGTAGCAAATTTTCTAATAAAAACACTTTATTATTAATGCTCCTAGCATTAATATCCATCAGAGATGCATCAAATGTTGCTATCTGTGAACTGTTACATTTCTGACCTGGCAAAAATCCTGGCTAGTGTTAGGGAAGAAAGCAGTAACTGGGAATGTCTGTTTGGAAGTCTAATGTCTTTACAAATTCCCTACAGAGTACTCTGTCAAAACAATTTTTGAGCTGGGATACAGGATCTGAATTGCCTACATTTAATTTTGGTGGCTGCCAAAAAAAGGTATTACTAGAAAATGAACATCAAAACAGTGAGATTCAATAAATTCCATGTAGGCTTCCCATGAAGCCTACATGGAATTTACATGTGTGCATGCTGATGTGCAGCAAGCAGCAGTGTTAATTGCATATACATGCCTCACACCATGGTTAAATGTAAAGAAGCACAGTTTTGTGGATGACAACAGTGCTGCCAGACAGGAAACTGTGTAAAGCATGAATAGCAATCCTGTTTACATTACAGCACACTCGGTTAACGTGTTTGCGTGAAATGACACAATGATTACTAGGGCTTAACATGTATAGTTCTTATAGCTTTCAATCTCTTTGTGCAAGAAATCTGGACAAAGCCCAAAACAATGGGGGACAATGACCCAGAAATAGGGACCAATTTCACATATTTGCTCTTTAGAAATGTGCTAGAATAACAAGGTTTGTGTTAAGATACATTTTTGAAGGATTTGAAGTCTGAAACTAAAAAGTATGTAATTATTTAGTGGTAACAGTCCTGATATTATCACAGTGGTATGGCAGAAAAACAAAAAGTTTATAAGGAACAGAGCAAAAGATATAAGGCAAAAGTCTGGACATACTGTGAAAATCTGGACAGTGGAGAGGTATGATATGTATATGGTCCAAACACAGTACAGGACAATATATACAGTGCAGACTATTGTGAAATCCCATTCATGGCATTCTGTACCAATGTTGCATATGTGATCTGTAAGGGTACATGGACAAGTACATTTAGAAAAGGTCCATGATGACATGTTGGTCTACCTCACAGCTGAGGAGAGTCAGGTTGTGTCTATACATGCATGCATTAGGTGGTGTCTCACCCAATTCAGATGGATGCATGTTGATGTAAACCCAATTCAGATGGATGCATGTTGATGTAAACCCCTCTATATGTAGGGTGTGTTGAATTGTGTATTCAACTGTATCAGGAAGGTGTATGTGCTGAGTCATGTCACTGGTGATCTGTAATGTTGTCACAGTCCATTGATTCTGTGTGATAGGCTTAGATGAGGGTAAGATGGTGCATACTGCCTATACTTGATCTGGCCTAGGGTTTTAGCACAATCCCCTATGCATGTTTCATTGAGAAACTCTCCCAGCTGGGGATTAACCCTTATGTCACTAAATGGGTAAGCAACTGGTTCACTGACAGAACACATACTGTGAAAGTTGGTGAATCCACCTGTACCAGTACAGCTGTCACCACTGGTGAACCCCAGGAATATGTGCTTGGCCCTCTACTGTTTGAAATCTATTTCATGACAGTTCAGGCTAATATATGGCCTTTGGCTTACAAAGTTTGATGATTCTTGCATATTGGGTTCAATCACTGAATCCACCAATGATGATAACATACTACAGGAGGAGCTAACACAGACAAATGATTGGTGACAAAGTCACATGACCTACAAATAAATGCAGAAATGTGCCTTTATTTTTTTTCCTTCTGAAAAGTGGAATTCCATGCTATTTACAGCCTTGACAACAGTCCTGTTATACTGAAACCCACTGATGCAAACACTGGGAACACATGTAGACAGCAATCTGAACTTCAACCACCAAGTGTCCACACTGGTATAGAAAGCCTATGTTGTGCACATCATAAGTCACACCATCATATTCAGATCTTAGGACTGTATGACAGCACTGTACTCGGATCTCATTAGAACACTAACAAAGTATAACACTCTGTTTTGCATGTACCTCACCAGCACATGCAAGAGCTGGAGAGACCACCAGAGTTTCTCATCAAGAAAGCACAGGGCCTACAAACCATGTCATGGTGTAAGTGGATAGACTCAAAACCATGTCACTGTAATCTGTATCATATACAATGATGTGACTTCTGTGTGGCCTCCAGGCCAAACACTGCCCCTGCTCTGGTGGAAATAGTAAATACCCACAAATCAGATATAGCTGATGATATCACTTTTTTAATCTGTTTGTTAATCTGTTATTATGTATTTTTTGTTATGTTGTATCCGTCCTGTCTACATGTGGAGCTTTTCTCCCCGGGCCTCTACTGAAAATGGAAATATATCCAGTTAGACTAGCCCGGTTAACAAATGTAAAATAAATAAATAAAAATAAAAATATCAGAAGTGTGTGTTGAGGACAATATGGTAATTACAGTCTCCCACATGTTGCAGTAAAAGGCTCATAGTAATGTCAAGCAAAAACACCCACACTGAGTTAACTGCAGTGAGAATAGAACCCCTACCTAAGTGCAGACTACAGAACTCAGTACCTTATGCAAGTGCCACAGCTGAAGTCTGACTTGGAGTGTCTCAGACAACACTTTATAGTTGATGACATCAGCAGTGTCTGTTGAGGAGAATATTTCAATAATGGTGCACCACATGCTGGTGTAAAAGGCTCTCTGTAATGTCAAGCAAGAGCACAAACACACACGACTGCAGTGAGAATAGACCCCCTACCTAAGCACACAGACAACAGATCACAGTACTTTATGCAAGCACCACAGCATAAGTCTGACTTTTATAAAACTGCAGGTCAACTTACAGTGGATGCCATCAGAAGGCCATTTTGGAGAGAAGATGCTGGGAGGCCTGCATGAAATGGATGTGTAGGCAAGCACAAGTATCAAAATACTGTTCATCTGTGGCATTGGAGCAGTAACTGTAGGATACATACTTCTGCTCTTCTGTCTAGACACACACACACACACAGACACCCAGTTGACTGCACTGAGAGTAGAACTCATACCTAAGTACAGACTACAGAACTCAGTACTTTATGTAAGTGCCACATCTCAAGTCTGAGTTGGAGTGTCTCAGGCAACACTTTATAACTGATGACATCAGCATTGTCTGTTGAAGAGAATATGGCAATAACAGTGTGCCACATGCTGATGTAAAAGGCTCTTTGTAATATCAAGCAAGAGGACAAACACACACACAGTTGACTGCAGTGAGAATGGAACCCCTACCTAAGTACACAGACTACAGAACTCAGTATTTTACAGAAGCTCTACAGCTGAAGTCTGACTTGAGTATGGCATACAAAACTTTACAGCTGATGACATCAGCAGTGTCTGTTAAGGAGAATATTGCAATAACAGTGCCCCACATGTTGGTGTAAAAGGCTCAATGTAATGTCAAATAAGAGCATGTACACGCATGCATGCAAACACACACACACACCTGACTGCAGCGAGACTAGATCCCCCACATAAGTACACAGACTACAGAACTCAGTACATTATGTAAGTGTCACAGCCCGAGTCTGACTTTGAGTGTCTCAGACAACACTTTAAACTGATGACATCAGCAGGGTCTACTGAGTAGAATATGGAAATAAGTGTCCCACATGCTGGTGTTAAAGGCTCTCTGTAATGTCAAGCAAGAGCACAAACACACACACACAGTTGACTGCAGTGAGACTAGAACCCTATCTAAGTACACAGACAACTGATCTCGGTACTTTATGCAAGTGCCACAGCACAAGTCTGACTTTTATAAGGCTGCAGGACAACTTACAGTGGATGACAACAGTAGTGCATGTTGGAGAGAAGATGTAGGCAGGGCTGCATGAAATGGATGTGTAGGCATGTGAAAGTGTTTAAATACAGTCAATTCACGGGTTTGAAGTAGTAAGTGTAGGATACACACTTATGCTTTCCAGGCTAGAGACACACACACACACAATTGACAGCAGTGAGGAGATAACCCTACCAAAGTACACAGACTACAGAGCTCAGTACTTATCATATATATATATTCATACTAACTAAGCCTAACGCTTGTTCCTTCAGCCATTTTTAAGCCTAGCCAGCCAATCATCCTGAGACTCACTCCTGCACCTTGTGTTTGTAAGGCAAACACCTTAACCATTAGGCCACCCTCCCAACACACAAGCTCCATGGTATAAATCTGACTTTTACAAGCTTGCAGGGCAACTTTTAGTGTATGACATCAGCAGTGCATGTTGGAGAGAACATATTGGGAGGCCTGCATGAAATGGATATGTAGGCATGTGCAAGTGTCAAAATACTGTAAGTTCTTGGGATTGAAGTGGTAATTGTAGGATGTACACTTATGCTCTAATAGCTAGCCAGACACACACACATACTTGACTGCAGTGAGAACAGAACCCCTACCTATGTACACAGACTACAGAGCTTAGTACTGTACTCAAGCACCATGACACAGGTCTGACTTTTACAAGACTGCAGGAAAAATTATAGTGGATGAAATCAGTACTGCATGTTGGAGAGATGTTGGGAGGCCTGCATGAAATGAATGTGCAGGCATGTGCAAATGTCAAAATACTTTCAATTCATGGGACTGGCGTGATAACTGTTGGATACACACTTATGCTTTTCTGGCTAAACACACACACACACACACACACTTGACTGCAGGGAGAACAGAACCCCTACCTAAGAACAGAGACTACACAGCTCAGTACTTTACACAAGCTCTATGGTATAAGTCTGACTTTTACAAGCTTGCAGGGCAACTTTTAGTGGATGACATCAGCAGTACATCTTGGAGAGAACATATTGGGAGGCCTGCATGAAATGGATATGTAGGCATGTGCAAGTGTCTAAATACTGTACATTCTTGGGAATGAAGTGGTAATTGTAGGATGTACACTTATGCTCTTATAGCTAGACACACACACATACACACATACTTGACTGCAGTGAGAACAGAACCCCTACCTATGTACACAGACTACAGAGCTTAGTACTTTACTCAAGCACCATGACACAAATCTAACTTTTACAAGGCTGCAGGAAAACTTATAGTGGATGAACTCAGTAGTGCATGTTGGAAAGATGTTGGGAGGCCTGCATGAAATGGATATGTAGGCATGTGCAATTGTCAAAATACTTTCAATTCAAGGGACTGGCATGATAACTGTAGGATACCTACTTATGCTTTTCTGGCTAAACACACACACACGCACACACACACACACACACTTGACTGCAGGGAGAACAGAACCCCTACCTATGTACACAGACTACAGAGCTCAGTACTTTGCACAAGTGCCACAGGACAAGTCTGACTTTTACAAGGCTACAGGACAACTTATAGTGGAAGACATCAGCAGTGCATGCTGGAGAGAAGATGTTGGGAGGTCTGTATAGGTTCATAGCTTCACAGGTTCATATTAGGTTACTAGGCTAATGGCCATAGGTGCTTTAAAAGCATAGCCATGTAAAACCCAAGCACCCTTATTGAGTATAGTTAGACAGTCTTTGTTAGCAGAGCAATTTTGTGATCAGTACCAACTACCCCTGTCCATAACAGAGATAGCTGCCACCCCTGGGATGAATTTACAATCACATATTCAGTTGCTAAGGTTGCACTTGAATAGGGTCATTGAGGAGTACTTCTTCACATGTAGTGGAAGAATATTGCAGAGGAGTGTCAATCACTGGGAGATATATTTGTCTCTCCAGCATGTTCTGTTTATGTCACAGGCTAGGTTGCAATCCCTGGAGGAAGTTATTCTTGTCTCATTTGATTTGCAGATGCCCATTGTTTTGAGAAGGGCAGGGTTGAGACTGCTCTGTAGGCCAGGCAAGTTCGCCTCTCAGCAGCCTGTAAAATAGTACAGTGACAAGTCTTTCAGTCTTTCCATGTATGTCATGTTTTGGAGGATGTATTCTCCTGGTCAGAAACTTATAAGTTTTCTCCAGTTGCTGCAGGTGTCTGCTGAGGTATATACAGAAGGGAGCACTGTACTCAATTAGAGGTCTGATAAGGGTCAAGTACAGCGGAGCTATGACCTCCGTGGTCTTGGATGTAAAGCCCTTATTTATGAGATAAGCAATATACAATGTGTGTTTCACTACTATGAACACACAGTAATTGAAGTTTAGATTGCTATCAATATGTGTTCCCAAGTCTCACTACACTGAATTTGAGCTTAGGGGAATGCTATGCATAATCATAATTAGCAAGGGTACTTCTTTGTCAAAGGGGACAATGAGGCATTTTTTGCTTTAAGGTTCTGTCTGCGAGTTTGATACCAATCACTTCTCTGTGTCAGAACTTTGTATAGTAGAACATAATTGAGAGACTCTATATGATTGCATCCCATTGACAGTCATCTGCAAACATGGTAAGCCACAGGCCATCTACCTTCACCTGGACTTCAGATAAATGGTTTCCAAACAGTTGAGGGTGCAGCACAGATCCTTGTTTTATTCATCTGGTAAGTGGTCTAATGGTGGAGATGGACTCCCCAACTTTGACAGTGCGCATTCTGTCAGTGGGCCTGTGGGCTATCCATCTAGTAATGTATGGGTTAATCCCCAGATGGGAGTTTTTCTCTAAGATACCTGAATGGAGGATTGTGCCAAAGCCCTTGTCTAAATCAACACAGGAGGTATGTCTTGTTATCCCTCATCTATGGCTTTGGGGACATTGTCAAAGAAGTCCACTAGGTTTAATAAGCAAGATCTACCCTTGACAAAACCAAAATGGGTCAGGTCAAGTATGTTGAAGGTCATCTATGTCCCTGTGGATAGGGTCCATGATAATTCTTTCCATCGCCTTGCAGATAAGTCTGGTTAGGCTTGTGGGTCAAAAGTTCCAGTTCTGCATGTTATCAGACCAATGTGTTTCAGATCACAGATTTGATGATATTTTAGTAGTGTCACTGATATATGTGTGAAAAAAGTATTGAGACACCAGGGTTGCAGTACATGGAGTGAGGCAACATATGGCTGTATTGTAAATATGTGACATATTGTTAGATACGGCCTTCACTTTGTTATGTTTCCACATGTAATTTCATGGCACAAAGAATAAATGGACATTAATCAGCAGTAATACATGCTCATATTTACTTTTCCATAGTGCAGAGGCTAGCAGTTGGTTTGCGCGATGGTTGGCAAGTTGTTTGTGCACTCAAGATACACATTTCCATTACTTTCCCTGTTTGTACATAATCAATGTGCAAAAGCGAGCTGCATTGCTAAAACTCAGAGTTAGTATTGAGTCTATGAAACACACCTGCTGCTTAGCAGACTCTGTGGCATCAGGTGAAAATACATTGACATTTCTTTTTGACCCCAGATGATACTGGGTTCAAATCCATGCGTATATAAATATTTTAAATAAATTGTGATATGCAATGACATTATTCAATATAGAACATTCAGCATATTCTTTACAGTACATTCAGCACATGTTAGTATATGTGTGTTCAAGTACTGCGGCAGAGTTAGGCAGCACTGAGTGGATGTAACCGCATAATTCTACTGCTGCTTGTCACTTGGCATTGGTGTACAATGCCAACTCCGTGCAAACATAAAGCCAAAGAGTGAAGGGGTCCATTGCTTTTTCTGGTACTTGTGTGTTGTGTGGGATTCTGTTTTATGACTAGATTACAGGTGTTAAAATTGGGAGGTAGGAAAGTGGTGAAATGGGGAGCAAGCAGGGGAAGAACAAAGGAAAAGCAATTCAGGAATGTGCTGGAGGGAGGTAGAAAGGAACAATAGCTATCCATTTCTTCAACAGTAAAAACTGATATGTGCAGAATATAAGCTGAATTTGGACTGGTACCTCCAGAGAGAGTGGTGACAACAATGTAATTATATTATACAGCCAATTGGACCAAATCAAGTGTGTCAAGAAGACACGTGCAAAATGGAGAGTGATGTATGGGATGATTTTTTTTTTGTAGGACAGGCACCCATTTTTTTTTTAATTCAGTAAGAGAGGAATGCTGGGTAAGGGATGTAGGTATGTCTGGGTCAGGTAAGTTGGGTAGGTGAGGACACAAATGCAAACAAGGCAAATGACAAGGGACAGGGATGGTGATGGACACAAAAGGTTGGGGGACATCATGATTGGGGTGAGGGAGGGGACAACACAGGCTCATGCCCATAAAGCTTGGATACAGTGAGAATCAAGTTCTCATCCACTGCACTGTCATCACTGTCCCATAACTCGACTGGTGGCTGGAGTGCTTGACATCTTCTCCTAGATACCATGAGGGAGATCTGCCTCTCCATCAGGTGTAGGCATGCACCAATGGTGTGGTGCATGACCTATGCATCAACGCTGGCATATCCCGGAAGTTGATGAAATCCCTACCTCCTCACTGCTCCCAAAGGGTACCACTGCACCAGAATCCAGGACAGTACTACCTGAGGGCATATGTAGTGCAAGGGCAGCAGAGGCTGTGCTGCCAGTTTGGGTCCCAGATGTGCTGGGAATCGATGCTGGAGATGGTGGAGCAGGGGCAGGCTGATCCACTAGGGCTGGCCTACATCTCTGTGCTGTGTAACATTTAGTGAGGTGGTACACATAGATGACATGGAGACATTTTGATGAGACATAATAGAAAATAAAACAGAAATAAGGGTTGGGTGAGAGGGGAAAAAAAAAGAGATAAAATTAGTACCATCATATGTGATATACAATGCATTAACACAATTATACAACTACTTTATGTGAAGTATTACATTTAAGTACATGTCCCAGCAGATACACAATTTAATGCAGATTGCTGAAAGTAATCTTTGAAATGTGCATATACTGCACATATGGGTGCTCCGATTATACAGATTACAGTTAACAGCAGGGCATTTGTGCCACTCGTATAGAGTTTAACTTAATGTAAATATTATTAAAGAACTGCAGCAATGTATAGTTGTAATTCGTGATATTTAAACCCACAACCTTTGACTGCAATCTAAAATTTGACTCCTAAAACTGGTTTGTGCTAAACAGTAATTCATGCATACTTGCTTTTACAGTTAGGATACGCATGCTCAATTTGATACAACTGTATAAAAAAATTAAAAAAAAACTATTTTTAACTTTTAAAGCTACAATAACACTTCTCTTGTGCTGCATACACACAACTTTCTTCCCTCAGTCTCTCCATTCGAACAACATGAGCTTGTCAATTGAACTCACATTCAGCATTAGCTGGGTAAAAAAACACAAATGCACAGAAGTACATTAAGAGTACCAGACTTGCCTATATTTAGCTTTCTATTACAAGTACTCTCTAACTATCATACTCTCACAGTTGTGGGATGTCCACAGTCTGAAATTCAATCAACCGACTGTTGAGGGTATCCCTTTTGTGGGTCATTAAAATTATGCCTACACTGTTAATCAGTGTGTGGGATACCAGTGGCACTGGATACAGCCTGAGCCAAACTATTCCACATCTCACACTTTTACTGGGATCCATTATAGTCCCTCTGCAGAATCCTTTGGCTGTGGTGATTTACCATGAGTCCAGTAAATATCTTGGACACCCCACCTCTGTACCCTAAACTGGGCATCTTCCCCTCTAACTCTAGACATGTCTAACCCATGAACTAGAGCAACTGAAACTGATGCTTTCCTGCCAATTCCAGTTATCGCATTTACTGGAAGTGTGCAAACCCGAGCAATGATGCCAACCGCGTTTGCTTGATGTTAAGCAGAGAACAGCAGTGCCAAGCAGGGAGGAATTAAATAACTGAATTTGGAAGGTTAATCTGACACTTGTCCTTAGCTTGAGGGGTATCTACTGATATAGTTTGGAAATACATACTGGAGTTTGGAAGGTAACCGTTAGGTGAGTTACGTTTGTAGACATGCACTGGGGGCATAAATGTCATGACCTGATACATTTGTTTTATACACTAATAAAACTGACTTTTACAGTGGGGATTCAAACCAAGGTATAAGGGACAAAACATTTTCTTCCACAGTGTTGATTGCCCATCTTTGCCACAGAAGATGTGCTGCTCAGACAGTCAGAAATCAAAGATGTGCTGCACAGACATAGTCAGAAATCATTCATAAATATAGGTGACAGTTTGAAGCATTACACATGTATGTGTGTGACTTGACAATGTTATAGTATGTAGATCCAGTTGTGTGTGTATTATGTAATTTTGAAGGCCATGCAAGTCCAGACAGAAGAATTATACTTATAGAAATATAGTAGACAGGATACCCACAGTCATACATCTGAAAACATAAGGATGTCTTATTCCTCATACATATAATTCATATCAGCTCCACTATCTAAAGTGTTATAAGTGAGACTGAATATAATGGAAAGTGGAACAACAGTAAAAATGTATGGCATATCCTGTATTAGAACGCAGAATCATGTGTATGGCAGGCCCATACTTAACACCTGTTGCCACAAGAATTGTTGAAATAACACTTGTCTGTTTTACAGTTCATTGTTATAAACTGCTCTTTCACAACAGTAAAAATACATTGCACACCCTGTACTAGAATTCCGGACCATCTGTACTCCAGCTCTACACACCTGCTGCCACAGGACTAGTTACATGACATCTCCATAATTTCCTAATCATTCTTCGGTTCTCTGTGTTAACCATTGTGCAACTCCGCTTAGCATGTTTGCACGGTGTCCAAGAGAATTAATTGAAAGTATCCATTTTCCATTATTTGCTGTCTGAGTCCTGTATGCAGGTGTTCGATGGTTGCATATGTTGGGGAACCTTGCTAAACGCCTCATAACGCCATTAAGTAAAGTTGTGCAATGGAAAGAAAAAATTGCAACAATGTATTGTTTTTGACCTTTGCTCTTTTACAAATGCCCTGCCTGCAGGTGTTCTGTCTGCTTCCTGGGTGGGCCACTAGTCTGGGTTTTCATACTGCTAAGCTTCATGCAAACAAAATAAGCACAGCTAAATTTGACATTCATTTTTTCTCCATTTTCCTTGTTTGCACTAAGCTGTGCACCACACAAATGCTGTCCAAAAAAAAAACTGAGGAAAAGCAATCTATGACATAAACACTACAAAATGTTAGTACACATGAAATATTTCTACACAGGTCTGGATTTGAACTTTCAATCCAAAGAGCCTTCAGAACACAGTAAGGGTGCCTTCCCTCTTTGCCACACAAACAGCTTTGCAGCAGGAAACTGAAATCATTCTGCATACAACCAGCTACAACATCACCTACAGTACTATAAAACCATTTAAAAAGAAGTTATGTACTCACCATAACATTCCATGTGAGATGTACATCTCGCCTTCATTCTGTACTTGTGGGTTTGGAACCGATCCTCAGTTCCAACTCGATTAGAAATAAAACTCGAGGTCTCCAACTAGCTTGTGGCTTACTCCCTATCCCATGATGCTGTACGATATTCCCCAGATCTTGTTTGCTGGTATACTAATATGCATATATAAGAATTCTTCATTATTTTAAAGCCAAGAAGAGGGTCAGAGAATATCAGATGCCAAATAGTAACTTCTCAATCCTCCAGGAGCTAAAAGGCTGTGGGTAGGAGGGTGGGAAGCAAGAATGAAGGCAAGATGGATAACTCACATGGAACATTATGGTGAGTACATAACTTCTTTATGTGAAGTTGTCCTATCTCACGTTCATGCTGTACTTGTGTCAGCATCCCTAGTACCATCTTTCTTAGGTGGCTCATGAGAGAACATTCTTCAGAACAGTGGACCCAAAAGAGGCCCTGTCCCCGAAGGCCAAATCCACTTTGTAATGAGTGATAAAATTATGAGGCCTTGCTTATGTTGCTGCACGCAAATGGTATAAATTCGCAATTTTGCATGAAAGACAGAAGACGTCAAATAGCTTTGGTAGAATGAGCTCTTATTTTGTCTGAAGTTGCTTGTTTACTGACTGATAAGTGAATGAGATGCAGTCTGACAACCATCTTAATAGAATGTTTTTTGCTACTGAAGCACCTTTCTTGCAGTCTGAAAAGGATACAAATAATTGCTCAGTCTTTCTAAAGGCCTTTGCTCTGCGTAAATAGAAACTTGTCTATGTACATCAAGTTGGTGTAACATGTATTCTGCCTTATTGCCACACTTGGGGAAACCACTGGTAGGTCTATGGACTAATTTAAGTTTGATTCTGAGCATACTTTTGGTAGAAATTAAGGGTTTGTGCAAAGTGAGACTCTTTGTGAAACAACATATATGGAGGTTTGATAGATAATGTTTGTAACTCTGAAACCCTCCTAGCTAAAGTGATAGCCACTAAAAAATTCATCTTCCAGGTTAAGAACTTCAAGTCACAGGATGATGAAGGTTCAATGGGGGGAAGAATTATACGGGATAATACAAAATTTAGGTTCCATGGAGGTAGAGGTGGTATAATGGGTGGTCATAACAGGTTAGTACCTCTCAAGAAAGCTTTACAAAGTCTGTGGGACATAATGTTCAGTCCCCCTCCTCCAAAATGAAAATTGGAGATTGCTGCTAATTGTACTCAAATAGTAGCTGCAGCTGCTCCATCATTAAAAAGCTTTGATAAGAATTCCAGTATGGAAGATATAGGTACAAAGAAAGGGTCACTATGACTTTTTTAAGGCCCAGGAGGAAAATCTTTTCCATTTGTTGAGATATAATCTTCTTGTAGAAGCTTTGTGAGAAGAAATCAGGACATTTTGCACTGAATGCGAAAGATTAGGCAGCCTGGCTATGTTTAGAATTGGAGCACCCAAGCTGTCAACTTGAGGATTTGAAGAGATGAATGGAGCATTCCTGACAGATGGGTCAGATGATCTGGCACTAGGTCCAGAATCTAAGGCTCCTCTTGAGGATGCGGCCACAAGAAGGGGAACCAAATTTGACGAGGCCAGTAAGGGGCTACAAAGTATTAAGGTCCTTCCCAATGTGCTGGCTTTCTGAAGAACTTTGGGTATCAATAGAAATGGAGGGAAGGTGTAGAAGAGACCCGAGGGCCAATCGTGTACAAGTGCATCACTTGAGGATTTAGGATTCCACCGGAGGGGAGATTAGGGCAAGGTAGCTGCTGCATTTGGCATTCATGGAAGTGGCAAAAAGATCACAGCAAGGCTGGCCCCATTTTCAGAAAATCATTTCCGCTATGTCTTGTTTCAGGGACCACTCGTGAGGCATCAGTATTGCTCTACTGAGTTTGTCTGCTATCACACTGGATTTCCTCAGGATATGCATTGCTAGCAGAAAGTGTTGAGAGAAGGTTGCCCACTGCCATACTCTCAGGGCTTCTCGACAAAGGGGGTAAGATCTGGTTCCTCCTCATTTACTTATATACCATACCAATGACATATTGTCTGTTTGGATCGCAATCGTACTGGAAGAGAGCCTGCAATGCAAAAAGCACTGCTCTCATCTCTAGGACACTGATGTGCAAATGGGCCTCATAATCCTGCCAAGTGCCTTGGACTGTGCTTGCTTGATAATGCCTACCCCTCTATCTGGGAAGCATCCATGGTCACTGTGGCAAGCGGTTGTGGAAGAACAAAAGGTCGACCTACAGTCACTTGATTGGAGTGAAGCCACCACTGAAGGTCTCTCTTGCAAGATTCTGTTAACATAATCTGGCGTGACATTGGAAATTCCTGCATGGACCACTGAGTGAACAGCAGCCACTGTAGAATTCTCATATGTAGCCGCACTAAGGGAATTACATTTATAGCTGCTGCCATGGTGCCTAGTACTTCTAGAACTGTGCTTGCTTGACACTTTCTTTTAAAAAGAAGGTCTAGAACCTGTACCCAAAGGACTTTTACTCTCTCTGTTGGAAGCATTACCATCATGAAGCCCTACACCTATACTGCATAAGTTGAAGGTAACACTGCATTCAACTTCAAGCCCACAGATCTAACCTGCCTGGACCTACCTTACTTACAGTTTTCTCTACTGAAGCCCTGCACCCATATTGCATAAGTTGAAGTATGTCCAACCTAAGCCTGTAAAGTTAAGTTTATTTTGTAATATCCTCTCCCACAGTCAGCTACAGATTGCACATCACCATTTCAACTCCCTACATTTAACTTGCCTGCCATATCTGCCCTGCTTTCCTCCTCCCCCTCTCCTGCCTATTTCACTCTAAAGTACCTATCTTGTAGCTCTTTCCTTTTTATAACATTGTTCTGTCTTTTATAGACTAACCTCCCTTTCCCTACTCTACTCCCCTTTTGCTACTGTTCTCCTCCCATAGGTCTCTATCTCACTTTCTTAAGCCACTTTTTCTTGCCCAACTCCTCTCTCCATACTCTGCTGATGGTATCTCCCTTCTCCGAAAGATTTCACAGATCTTTCTCTCCTGTCTCTCATTTTCTCCTCCTGCCCCTTGCTGCCCACCTACTGCCATACTTACTGCTTCTCTGATTGTTTTTCTAGGCATTTATCCTCTCTCTCAGGGTATCTGTGCTGCTACATAACACTACTCTTTGTAGTTCCCCCTGCTTGCTTCCTGTTACCTCTCCAGCTATTTTTCCTGTGTCTACTAGCTATTACTCTACCTTTCTCACAGTGAACTGCAATCACATCTCTCTCACCTCCCACCCCCTGCGTCTGATGTCCTGTTCTGTTACTGTAATCATTTGTCTCTCTGGTCCTCTAGTTTATTAAGTTCATATCGGAGCCTACCCAGATTCCCTTGCAGCATTTAAATCTCTCCCATGGCCCCTCCACTCCCTCTTTCTCACTTTTTTATTCCCTCTATTGGACCCATGATGTGCAGGCAGCTGTACTAAGGTAAGAGCTAACTTTGTTTAATGCTGTATCTTTGGAAAAGCAATGTTTTTTCTCTCTCACCTTTACTGCTACCCGTGACTAGCTTTAAACATTCACAGCATTGTATTATTTCTATTATTATTAAAATACATTGCATTCATATCAGCCGCTAATGTTTTGAAAAAAACAAAATAAAGAGAACTTAGAAAATGCAAGAGATGTTATCGTCCACTATCTGCAACTTGCTTTTTACATCGCAGCATTGCTTCCACCTTTTTCTCTGTACTTGTGCTAATCGCTAAGCTAAACTAGTGAGAATGGCTTAAGTCCAAAGCAGCTTTTTGGCTTGTATAATCATCTCAGTCATTTGCATTGCACTCTAAACTCAGAAAGAAGAAAACAAAACAAAACAAAAGAAATGGCGGTCTTATACTAGCCCTGCCTAGCGACTTGGACACTGCTTATTTGACCTACATATACCTTACCAGTGTACTTTTTCCCTCAATTCAGCCTGAATACAACAACTACCACAGGAGATTTAAAACTACAACAGTGTATACTGTACACTATTTCTCATGGAATACTGTTTTGCAATGCTATCTGACTGTGAACTTCAGCCAGAAACTATACTCAATTTTCACTGTTATATACTGTGTATGTTTTTGTTGTCAGGAACTACTTAGACTGATAATCAGATTACAAGTGTTTCCATGAAGCTATGCTTATTGGGGAACAGTACTGTATTATTTAACAATGTATTTATGCCTATAGCTTGCTACATATAATGTAATCCACCTGAGCTATCTGTGCTGTTGAACAATATTGTTTTCTGACTAATTGCTAGCTACATTTATACAGTCTACCTAACTGATTGTGCTCTGATTTTATGTTGCTGCCTTACTCACTGTATTGATTTTTAGTCAATTAACCTTGCAGCTATCCACACTCTCTTCATGCACTGTCTCCACTCAGTACAGTTATGTACACTTACCGTAAATGTAGATGTTCGAGTGTATTCACTGTTGCAGTCCTAACTAATGGGTTATTTGGCTCCCGGTAGCCCTCGATCGGCCAGAATACCAAAGGTAAGTAAAAATGACACAAAAGGAGGCAGCAGACGTCACTTCCTCAGTCTTTCTTGCCATAACAGTCAGAAACCCCCAGAAAAAAGGCTAAACCAAAAGCAATTTTGGCAAACAATATCCAACTCAGCCTATACCTCAGGAAAAGAGAATAGGAGAGGACCAAAAAGGGGGAAGGAGGTAAGGAAACCAGGACTGCAACAGTGAATACACTTGAACATCTACATTTATGGTTAAGTGTACACAACTGTACTATGTTCATCGTGTTTCACTGTTACACTAACTAATGGGTTGATTACCAAAGCCCAGAGAAAAGGGAGGAGGAACCAACAGAATCAAGGGTTGGAGACAATGCCCTGCAACACAGCAGTGGCAAACCCTGCCTTGGCCCTGGAAAACAGGGGCAAATTATAATGTTTTGTGAAAGTGTGAACAGAAGACCATGTGGCAGCCTCCAAAATATCTTTAGTAGGGACACCCCTTAAAAAGGATGCAGAAGTAGAAGCTGCTCTAGTTGAGTGGGTCCTGATCCCTTGAGTAGGAACCTTGCCATGAAAGGAGTAACAAAAGGTGATACAATGTGCAATCCACTTGGAAATGGTTTGCTTAGAAATAGCCTTGCCCTGAGCTCCAGGGGCAAAACTGACCAATAACTGAGCTGAATTCCAAAGATCTTTAGTCCTGTCCAGGTACAATCTGAGCTGTCTGTGCACATCAAGAGAATGTAGGATCCTTTCACCTCTATTTTGAGAATTAGGAAAGAAAGTAGGAAGGTGTATGGACTGATTAAGAGTCATGCTAGAGACCACCATAGGCATAAAGGAGGGACTGGTTCTCAAAGAGACCCTGTCTGTATGGAAAATAATAAAAGGCTCCACAGCCATCAAAGCCTGCAGCTCCGAAACCCTCTTTGCTGAAGTTATAGCCAAGAGGAAGGCAGTCTTCCAAGAGAGAAAATTTAAATCTTTAGTGGCAGCTGGCAAGTGGGAATAGATTCTGAATTTAAGATTTTGGGTGAAGGACTCTACTGTTTTAAGTCAGACACCTTTAGAAAGTAGGATTTTCCTCAGGGAATTGTGAAAACCAAATGCATCGGGGTTTTACTGACAAAGCTTGAAGCTCTGAAACTCTTCTGGCAGAAGTAATAGCCACCAGAAAAGCTGTCTTCCATGATAGAAACTTTAGATCACATGTAGCTGCCGGTTCAAAGGGGAAAGAAGTCAAGGCACGTAACACTATATCGAGATCCCATGGAGGTGCAGGATGAGAAATCGGAGGTCTTAATAGAGCAGTGCCTTTCAAGAAGGTCTTACACAATCTGTTGCTCATTAAAGGTGGGTCTATCGATTGGTGAAAATTAGAAATTGCTGCCAATTGTACCTTGATGGTAGAAACTGAAGAGCCTTGATTGAAAAGAGAAGTTAAAAATTTTTGTACTTCTGCCACGGGAATAGAAATGGGGTCCAGGCCCCGGAGTTGAGCCCAAATAGCAAATCTTTTCCATTTGCTAGAATACAGTTTCTTTGTAGCAGATTTATGAGCCGAAGACAATATGTGTACAACATCTGGATCCAATGTATGACTCCTAACTATAGTCGGAAGAGGAGGAGCCAAGCGATCAATTTTAAGGTGTGTAGGGACTGGTGGAATAGTCCCGACTGATGAACCAGTAGGTCTGGGATCTGATCCAGGAACCATGGACCTTCCAGAGCATATTTCCGAAGATAGGGAAACCATACTTGACGGGGCCAGTAAGGAGCAATTAAGATCATTTTGCTCCCCAAGAGAGATGCCTTTTGAATCACCCTGGGAAGGAGAGGAACTGGAGGGAAGGCATAAAGCAAGCCGGTGGGCCAAGGACGGACTAACGTGTCCATGGGGCTCTTCCCCGGAGCCGGGGCTAGGGAGAAGAATTCTTTGCACTTCGCATTTAGAGCAGTCGCGAATAGGTCGCAACACGGAACTCCCCATTTGTTGAAAATCTGACTTGCCACTGTCATATTCAGAGACCATTCTTGAGGAGAGAGGATGGTTCTGCTCAATCTGTCGGCTATCACATTGACTGCCCCATGTGAGTAGCCACTAGAAGCGTTGGTCGAGACTGCCCATTCCCAAACTCTCATGGCTTCTCTGCAAAGAGGGTAGGATCTGGTCCCTCCCTGTTTGTTCAGGTACCAGACAACTGACATGTTGTCTGAGTGAACAGCAATTACGCCCTGAGGGAGATAATCGTGAAGGGCTTGAAGAGACAGAAGTACTGCCCTCATTTCTAAGATGTTGATATGAAGTAAAGTCTCTTCCGGGTGCCATTTGCCTTGGACTGACCTGCCCAGGGAATGCCCCCCCACCCCATCTGGGAGGCGTCCGTGGTCAAAGTGGCCGGAGGAAGTAGAACAAAGGGTCGCCCCTGATCCAGATTGAGGCACTAGCCACCAGCGAAGGTCCCGTTTGCATGTTTCTGTGATCCATATGAGGTGACTGAGAGGGAGTTCCTGAAAGGACCACTGAGCTGAAAGAAGCCACTGGAAAATTCTCATGTGCAACCTTGCCAAGGGACTAGAAGAACCGTATGACATAGATCCCAATAGCTGCAGGACCATTCTGGCTGGGGCTTTGGACCTGGGAAGTAAGGCTCGAACTTGAGTCTGTATGGTTTGAATTCTGTCTGTAGGTAGATAGACCTGCATTTGGTTTGAGTCTATCTCTACCCCTATGAATCTTATTCGTTGAGATGGCAGCAACACAGACTTTGACCAATTGAAGGTGATTCCAAGGGAGTTGCCCAGTGATACAGTGGCTTGTAGGCTCCGCAGTAGTAGATGCTTGGAGGTGGCAGTTAGGAGCCAGTCGCCTAGATACGGAAACACCTGGAATCCTAGACTTCTCACGTGAGCAGTTACGACCGCCAAGCACTTGCCGAACACCCTGGGGCTGTGGTGAGACCAAAGGGCAGCGCCAAGGAACTGAAAATGACTGCCTCCTAGGCTGAAGCGCAGATGTCTCCTGACGCTTGATGTACCATGATATGGTAATAAAGCTGTCCTTGACATCTATGGCGCACATCCAAACACCCTTCTCCAGCAATCCGGGAACGGTTTGTAGTGTGACCATCCGCAACTTGGACTTTTGACTGAATGGTTTAGGATGCTGAGGTCCAAAATGGGCCTCAAGTCCCCGGTCTTTTTTGGCACCAAAAAGAATCTTGAGTAAGTCCCTAATCCGATCTGGTCTGTGGGGACCGGTTGGATGACTCCTTTTTGCAGCAGCTTTAAAACTTCTGAGGCTGCAGTATCCCGCTGACTGGGTGGCGGGTCCGGGATTTTTTGGACTGAAAGGGGGGATGAGAGAATGGGATGGAGTAACCTCCGGCGATAATTCGAAGCACCCATCGGTCCTGGAGTGATACCTTCCCAGGCTTTTAGGTGCTTTGAGAACGACCCCGACTGGCTCCGAGCAGCACAGCCGGGCAATCCCTCAGGGACTATGAAAGGCTGAAGAGCCACGAAAGGACTACATGCGTCTCCAGTGTTGCGAGGGCCTCTGCCGCCTCTGGGACGGCGTCTTCCGGAAGAATTTCCTCCTCTGCCTCTGGAAGGGAATCCTCCTGCTGAGAGGGGTAAGGCTTGAGATTCACGGAACCACATCTTCCCTCCTCTTTTAGCCTTGGGATAAGGCCGAAGGGAGTGGAAAATCGTGCCCCACGGCAGTCAGAGTCTTACCCTCCTGTTCACAGCGGGTTAGTGTGTCCTTTACCTTGGGTCCAAACAGGGAGGACCCATCAAAGGGGGCATCGGCAAAGGAAGACTTGAAAGCCTCCGCGAAATGACACAGGCGGAGCCAGGCTTGTCTCCGTAGAGCAATGCCTGTACCCGCCGCTTACTCAGCCCCTTCGGCCGCATAAGAAATGAGCCTCATGGACGAGTTCGAGATGGCCGACATTGTAGCCAGCTGAGAGCCAACCGTCTGGGCCAGCTCCTCAGGCAGGTTACCCAAGAGGGTATCGGATAACTCTTTAATCAGATCCCTCTGAAATCTGGTAAAGTGCGTAAGGTAGTTCAAGGACCTCAATGTAAAGGTCGCTGAACTGAGGGTGCGCTGCCGTACCGATCCATGCTCCTAGACTCCTTATTAGGAGGATGGATGGACGTCGAAGCCTCTGCTACATCTTGCTGGGTAGCAGATGCCACCACCAAAGCATCTACAGCCACACCTTTAGTTAGAAATTCTTTTCAGGGGTGCCGAGAGGAACTTATTCGGACGAGCAGGCACCAGTTCCCAGAGTCTGGGTGTTCCCACGCCTCTCGACAGATCAAATCAAAGAGCTCATCGGCGGGCTTAAGACACCCAGGAGGTGGAGGGCTGAGCCGAAGGCCTTCAGAACACTGACTCATCAGCAGAGAGGTTTGGACTGCCAGCCTCGTTGTTTTAGGGCTTCCAGGATGTCTGCAAAGGAGACATCATCCGAGATGACTTAGGGGACCCGCTGCATCATCGAGATCAGTGTCTGATGTCAGAGACTCATCAGGGGAGCCAACGTGCTTCCTCTTGCATCTATCTTTCCTGGGAGGTTCTTCCAAGAGGCTTCAGAAGGACCTCCAGGAGGGGGGAGAAACCCCAGCGGGGTAACCTGAGGCCTGGGCTCCGCTTTCTAAGGACAGGGGACTGCCAAAGACCCAGTCTCCGTATGCAGGGAAGGTGCTGGGGAAACCGTGGAGGTAGCCAAGGAAGATTTGGCTAATGCACTCCTCATAGCCCTGAAGGCGGGACCACCAGAATCCTGGGAGGGTCCCACCTCCGTGGCCACTCTACAGTGGACGCACTCCCGCCGACGCACCAAGAGGGAGACTTGGGACCGAAAGCATCAATCCCGAAGCCTCCCCCCCAGGGCCGAAGGAAGAAGTCCGTGTACTGAACTCCAACCCAAGAGCCGGAGTTGGAGCAAGGGTCGGGCCCGACCCTAAAACCTCCACCGGTTCCATCAGTGCCGGCTCCAACGGTGCTGAAGCTGTTGGGAGGAGGAACCACAGTAGGGGAGTGGACCATCGGCTCCGAAGCCGAATGGGCTGGAGCCGAAACTAGCTTTTGGAATACCGGAGACTGGAAGAGTCTAAGGAGTACCCTGTCGATGTCCGAATCAGACATCTTGGATGATCTAGAGGATACCGATCGGGCCTGAACCGATTTCTCCATCGGCTCCGAAGGGCTCGGGGACCGGCTCCAAATGGACTCTACCACTATGGGCTCCGAGGAGATCTCAGTAATTTCCCTCGATGCCGATAAGGACTTCGCCCGGTAAGGAAGAGTCTGAGCCGTAACCTTATCGCTCCAATATCAGTGGAGCCGATGAGGGTGACCCGCCTCTCGATGCTCCAGTCCTCGGCTCCGAAATCAGAGGGGTCGAGGCTGGAGGCATTGAGGCAGACCGTTCCACCCTCGGCTCCGAAGTCCGTGGAGCCGATGGAGAAGTCTGCTTAGATTTTTTTGCAGTCAGTTCCGACTGACTGGTCGGAGCCGACGCTTTCTTCTTTTTAGAAGGAGAAGGAGAGGAAGATAAAGCCTCCTCGAAGGATGGCTTGATTAACCCCTTGAGGATTAATTTGTTCTTCCTCTCCTGGAGGACTCTTGATGAGAAAGCGTGGCACACACTACACGACTCTTGTAGGTGCTAGGCACCTAAGCAATAGACGCACGAGGAGTGGTCGTCCGTTATGGACATTTTGAAACCACACCTCATGCATTTCTTAAACCCGGAGGGTTTGTGTTCTTTAGACATAGCCAAAAAGTCAAACACAGTTGTCTACAATCAAAAAAGAAGGGTTACAGCAAGTAAAATATCCCTACTTTAATATTTTAAAGTTTAAAAATAAAATATATATATATATATATATATATATATATATATATATATTTTAATACAGTAAAGAAACAATTTTCTACAGAAGAAGAGAGATAGAGAGGGTCAAGACCCTCTAACTTAAACGGGTACTTGACCCACACACAAAAAAACAAGGTAGTAGAAACAACAGGGGAAGGCCCCTCTAAGTTAAACGGGAAACCTTCCCTGACAGGAAAAAACACGAAATCCTCTACCAAAACTACCAATGCACGTTCGTACAACAACAATAGCTGTTAAAACAGCTTTTGGGTTTAAATCAAGCAAATTTCTGACAGGAAAAAGCCTAAATAAATAGTACTTAGCCCAGCCAAGTTGAGACCACGTCTAAGCTTTGTAAGCGGCAAACGAGATCTGGGGGATCACTGGTGGTGCATCCTGGGATAAAGATAGCGCAGCCAATAAGAGGCCTCGCTCTATAGCATAAGTGTGCCGAGTCGGAGCCGAGGGATCGGCTCCGAGCCCATCAGTACAGAATGTAGGCGAGATAGGATCACATAACATCAATGTATTTATGCCTATAGCTTGCTACATATAATGTAATCCACCTGAGCTATCTGTGCTGTTGAACAATATTGTTTTCTGACTAATTGCTAGCTACATTTATACAGTCTACCTAACTGATTGTGCTCTGATTTTATGTTGCTGCCTTACTCACTGTATTGATTTTTAGTCAATTAACCTTGCAGCTATCCACACTCTCTTCATGCACTATCTCCACTCAGTACAGTTATGTACACTTACCGTAAATGTAGATGTTCAAGTGTATTCGCTGTTGCAGTCCTAACTAATGGGTTATTTGGCTCCCGGTAGCCCTCGATCGGCCAGAATACCAAAGGTAAGTAAAAATGACATCGGCTGCCATCGGTTGTAAAGGACGTCAGGACATCTGATACAAAAGGAGGCAGTCGACGTCACTTCCTCAGTCTTTCTTGCCATAACAGTCAGAAACCCCCAGAAAAAAGGCTAAACCAAAAGCAATTTTGGCAAACAATATCCAACTCAGCCTATACCTCAGGAAAAGAGAATAGGAGAGGACCAAAAAGGGGGAAGGAGGGAAGGAAACCAGGACTGCAACAGTAAATACACTCGAACATCTACATTTATGGTTAAGTGTACACAACTATACTATGTTCATCGTGTTTCACTGTTACACTAACTAATCAGAGAAAAGGGAGGAGGAACCAACAGAATCACGGGTTGGAGATAATGCCCTGCAACACAGCAGTGGCAAACCCTGCCTTGTCCCTGGAAAACAGGGGCAAATTATAATGTTTTGTGAAAGTGTGAACAGAAGACCATGTGGCAGCCTCCAAAATATCTTTAGTAGGGACACCCCTTAAAAAGGCTGCAGAAGTAGAAGCTGCTCTAGTTGAGTGTGTCCTGATCCCTTGAGTAGGAACCTTGCCATGAAAGGAGTAACAAAAGGTGATACAATGTGCACTCCACTTGGAAATGGTTTGCTTAGAAATAGCCTTGCCCTGAGCTCCAGGGGCAAAACTGACCAATAACTGAGCTGAATTCCAAAGATCTTTAGTCCTGTCCAGGTACAATCTGAGCTGCCTGTGCACATCAAGAGAATGTAGGATCCTTTCACCTCTATTTTGAGGATTGGGAAAGAAAGTAGGAAGGTGTATGGACTGATTAAGAGTCAAGCTAGAGACCACCATAGGCATAAAGGAGGGACTGGTTCTCAAAGAGACCCTGTCTGTATGAAAAATAATAAAAGTCTCCACAGCCATCAAAGCCTGCAGCTCCGAAACCCTCTTTGCTGAAGTTATAGCCAAGAGGAAGGCAGTCTTCCAAGAGAAAATTTAAATCTTTAGTGGCAGCTGGCTCAAAAGGAGGATAAGTGAGTTTCTCTAGAACAAAATTAAGATCCCAGGCTGGAGTAGGCACCCTTCTGGGAGGTTTTAAGTTGCAAGCACCTCTGAGAAACATTTTCATCAGGGGATGAGAGAAAGTGGGTTGTTCAAAAGAACAATTAGCAGAAATGGCTGAAGCATGGAGCTTGATAGAGGAAAAAGAAAGACCACCCTGAAGCAATTCAGCCAGGTATTCCAGGATCAGAGGAAGGGTAGGCTGAGAAGAATATTCCCCTCTAGCCTGCAGCCAGTGAGAGAATCTTTCCCATTTGCCAGCGTACGACTTCCTAGTGCTAGGCCTCCTGGCTTCCCTCAGCACATCAACCACCTGCTTGGAAAGGGAAGATAAGGAAGGAGTCGTACAATGAGCCATGCTGCCAAATGGAGGCACTGAAGATGTGGATGCAGAATGATTGCCTCTTCCTGAACCAAAAGATCTGGCTTCAGAGGAAGATGCCAAGGAGGAAATTGGGAGAGACTGTGAAGCAGTGGATACCAATGCCTTTTGGGCCAGTCCAGAGCTATGAGAATAGTCCTTGGTCTTTCGCCCCTGATCTTCAATAACACTCTGGGTAGAAGAGGAAGAGGAGGTGTAAACTGATAGCAACATCTAAGGGAAGGACAGAGCATCCACTCTCCAGGCTCTGCTGTGATGCTGTCTGGTGCAAAAGAGAGGTAGAACATGGTTGTCTGGGGAGGAGAAAAAAGATCCACCTGAGGTGTGCCCCAATGTTGAATGATGCTGTGAAAGACTGCTCTGTTCAGCTGCCACTTGTGAGGATCCAGGGTTCGCCTGCTCAACTGGTCTGCCAAAACATCGAGCCTTCCTGGAAGAAAGTGAGCTAGGACATGTAGGTCCAGGGATGCTGCCATGGACCAAAGATTCATGCTCCGTCTGCACAGGGGGTAAGAATGAGTCCCTCCCTGCTTGTTGATGTATCACATGATGATGGTGGTGTCTGTTCTGACATGCAGGGTCCCTGGAGAAAGAAGATGCTTGAAAGCTAGTAAGGCCTGTTGAACTTCAATCTACTCTTTTAGATTTATGTGCAGGTGCACCTGTTGGGCGTTCCACCGTCCCTGTATGCATCTGCCATCCGGGTGCACTCCCCAGGCGTAGTCCGATGCGTCTGTAGTCAGAACTTGAGTGGCAGGAGGTGTTCAAAAGGGCATGCCTTTGTTTTGTAGACAGGCTGTTGCCCACTAAAGAAACTCAGTCTGCAGAGATGGAAGCAGAGGGATCATCATATCCAGGTCCTGTGTGTGTTGACACCAAATGTTCTTGAGGTACCATTGCAATTTCCTCATATGCAGTCTTGCATATGGAATCATGAGAATACAAGATGCCATGAATCCCAGAGCTTGCAGGTATTTCCTTGCAGGGAGCTGGGACAGGCTTGCCAAGTCCTTGAAGTAAACTGAAAGAGTTGCCTGCTTCTCCTGGGTGAGATATATCATCTGGGCGGCTGTGTTCAGACTCGTTCCCAGGAATGTTATCTCTTTGGATGGTACCATTTTTGATTTTTTTCCACATTGATAGTGTAACCCAGGGAAGACAGAAGAGTCTTTACGAATTCCAGATCCTTTAGTAGCTGACACTTTGTGAAGACTCTGGGAGCAGTAGATAAGCCAAAGGGCAGCGCAGAGAATTGATAATGTTGCTTGCCCACTGAAATGAAGATACTGCCTGCAACTTTCCCTAATAGGGATGTGCAGATAAGCTTCTTTGAGATCCAAGGTTACCAGTCAAGAATCCTTTTCTAGCATTGGTTGCAAATGATGCACAGTGAGTATTTTGAACTTTGGAATTACTAGAAAAGAGTTCAGAATGGAAAGATCTAGGATAGGGCGCCAGGTGTCCTCTTTTTTTGGAACTAGGAAAAGCCTGGAATAAAATCCCTGGCCTACCTGCTGAGCAGGAACTGATTCTATTGATCGCAGATGAAACAAAGACAAAATTTGTTTTTCTACTTCTGCCCTATGGTTTGTAGGAACGTCTGGGAATCTTTTGGGAGCTGGAAAGGTGTGGAAAGAAAATTTGTGCCCCAGGGACACCGTTCTGTGCACCCATTTGTCGTCTGCGATAGAGGCCCAGACATCTGAGAAAAGGGCCAACTTTCCCCCTAAAGCACTCTCCAGGAAAGCAAGAACCGGCAGAAGTTGTAAAAAGTCATTGAGAGTGTTTTGATTGAGATGCAGGCTTAGAGCTTCCCGCCTTATAAGTGGAAGCCTGCCACCTCCCAGACCTTTGAGGAGTAGCTGCCTGCCCCCTAGAAGATTTGTAGCCTCTAGTCCTGGAACGGTTCTGTCTGCTGGTATCAGGAAAGGTCCAACTCTTGTAAGGGTAATTCCTGCTAAAGCTAGGGGTTGGACTTGCAGAACATCTTTAACAGTTTGCATGGACTTGGCCTTATCTTCCATCTTCTTAAGTACCTCCTCAGCTTTGCTGCCAAAAAGATTGCCTTTATGCAGAGGTACATACAAAAGCTTAGCCTTGACAGGTTCTGTTAGAGGCTGTTCTCTGAGCCAAGCTTGCCTTCTAATAACAGATCTAGTAGCCGTAGCACTACTGGAGGCCTCAAGGATGTCAAAACCACAATACAAAGAATGCTTATTGACCAGAGTGGCTGAATTCAACAAATCCTGCATGTCTTTACTCTCCACCAAATAGCCTCCAAGGTGTGCTGTTGGTACTTCAGCATATGAAAAAGGCAATTGGTAGCCCTAATAGCTAGGGTGGCAGATGTATAAACTTTCTTGCCCCACCTATCTAGGTTCCTAGATCAACTGTCCGAAGGAAAAGGATTCCTGGTAACAGAGGCCTTAACTCCTTTAGGGCTGTGAGAAATAACCTCTGGATCCGCCAACAGGTTCCTGAAAAGAAAAAGGTGAGAATCAGGGACTCTGTAGTACCTGTCAGGTTTCCTGGGAGCAGGGGGAACCAGACTTGGAGACAAGGAATTTTCCTGAAAAACATCAACAACTTCCAACACAGGGGGAATAGCAACAGGCTTATGCTGATGTAAATCCAGAAACTCCCTAATCTGTTTTTTTAGATTGGAGATCATCCTGGCTTTCCTGTTTAAAATGTTCCCTGAGGGTATTCAAAGTGTCACCAAAAGAGCAATCCTCTGGTGGAGAGGCTGAAGGGGTGGAATCCTCTGCATCTGAATCCTCAAAGGGAGAAAAAGCCTGAGAAAATTCCTCATCATCAGCAGAAATGCTGGAAGAATCAAACCCTGAACAGGACAAAACCTCAGGAGAAACATCCCTACTCCTTTTGGGAGGATGAGGCTGAGAAACCCTAATAAGAGTTAACAAATCATTAGCCATTTTAACATTTGGGATTGAGGGGAACTAGAAGGAACTGGAGCCTACCTTTTCACAGGCTTACGAATGGAAGGTTTTCCTGCAAGCCTGAAGGACTCAGGAGGCCTGGCAACCGCCAAAGGAGCAGCAGGAGTCGAGGGAAGAAGTTTGCTGTCAGAGCGCAAAATGGAGGCTTCAGACCTCGGAGTCAGCTTAGCGGTTCTGGCTCCAGCAGAAGAGGCGACCAGTGACAAGTTAGAAGACAAAATGGAGGCCGAAGGCCTAAAGGACTCGGGCTCAATCAAGGCTTGCGGATGTAAATCTGTGGACTGCAGGGACTGTGAAAGCGTCTCACTGGCTCCCGCCTGACTGATGACCAACTTAACCTCATCCGATGACTTCGATTTCTGAGGCCTGTTGCAGTCCTTGTCCTTACGCTTCTTCGGAATATCTGAAGCCTGAAGACCAGTGGACGCCATACCAAAGAACTTAGGCCAAACTCCAAAATGCCTAGCCAAAATCTTAGCCCAATGACAAGCCAAAATCTTAGCCCAACGACGGATAGTACACGGATTAAAGGAGGCACAGAGACCACAATTGGGAACCTCGTGATCAAGGCCTAAACAGATAATGCAATAAGAATGAAAATCTCTATGGGGAATCTGCTTTCCACATGTAAGGCAATTATTAACCTTTTCTGACATTCGTTAAGGCAAGAAAAGAGGATCCCTAGTGGGGTACTTAGCTGTAGTAGACTTCAAATCTTGTAGTCGGAAATGAACCAAGGTAATCTGTCAACCAGCACTCATGCATGAAAAGCTTCTGGCTCCATGGCAAGGAAGACTGAGGAAGTGACGTTGGCTGCCTCCTTTTGTATCGGACACCCTGACATCCTTTACAACCGATGGCGGCTGATGTAATTTTTACTTACCTTTGGTTTTCTGGCTGATCGAGGGCTACCAGGAGCCAGATAACCCATTAGTTAGGACTGCAACAGTGAAACACGATGAACATCTCCCTATCTACCTAACTAGCATCCACACATTTTCACTCATCCCCCTCAGAGGCCCTCCCATACTAACCTTATAGTAATCTCCTACCACACACAGCTCCTACCTGCATACACTCTCTCTTCCTCACACTCATCTTCACTTACTGAGTACCACCCACCTTACACACTCTGTCCTGCTTTATACTACTTTCTGTTTTTGTCCCCTTTATATTCCTAACCCCCTTTCCAGCTCTCTCTTTTTCAGGTTAACACTACATTCAGCTTGAAGCCCACAGATCTATCCTGCCTGTACCTACCTGGCTTACAGTCCTCTCTGCTGAAGCCCTGCACCTATATTGCAAAAGTTAAAGTATGTCCAACCTAAGCCTGTAAAGTTAAGTTTATTTTGTAATATTCTGTAGTGCTCTCCCACAGCCAGTTACAGCTTGCACATCACCAATTCTACTCCCCATATTTAACTTGCCTGCCATATCTGCCCCTGCTTTCCTCCTCCCCCTCCATTTTTCCCCTCTCCTGCCTATTTCACTCTAAAGTGCCTATCTTGTAGCTCTTCCCTTCTTATAACATTGTTCTGTATTTTATAGACTAACCTCCCTTTCCCTACTCTACTCCCCTTTCACTTTTCTAAGCCACTCTTTCTTGCCCAACTCCTCTCTCCATACTCTGCTGATAGTATCTCCCTTCTCTTAAAGATTTCACAGATCTTTCTTTCCTGTATCTCACCTTTCTCATCCTGCCCCATGCTGCCCACCTTCTGCCATACTTACTGCTTCTCTGATTTGTTTTTCTAGGCATTTATCCTCTCTCAGGGTGTAGCCCCACTCCATTCACCCTCGTTAATGCTCAGGCTCACTCTGTTCCCCTACACTACTCCATCCCACCCACCACCAAATCAATTACACTTATACCTAAACACATCTACACACACCCATCTGCCCCCTCTACCTTGTGCATCTCTAGACTATCACACTCTCAGCCTCATTAGAACTCCTCCCCATACTCTTACTTCACTCTATTACCCACCCCTCCTCACTCCAAACCTATTTATTCATACACACACTTACTACTTCCTCATACAATATTACACCTCAACCTCTATACCTCTAGTAATACCTTAGGTAGTATTACACCACATACACTGCATTTCCCCTGCTTAAACTCCAGACAAAATGCTTCTTCTACTCTTATCTATACCATTCCTTTTTATCCTCTCAATAGCCACATGCTACCATAATCCCTCACCCTACTTATACCACGGTCCCACCTTTCCAGTCTCACAAACCCTACACCCTATACCCTTCTCCCTCCCTATAGCACCCGCCATTTTCTCTCATCACTTTACATACCTCTTCAAACACAAACTTGTGGCTCCTCACAACTACTTCCCAAAGACTAAATCCTGTGAACCCATCCCTCAGGTTTACTTTTTCCACCTCTATACTTACTCTACTCTCTGGAGATATTCATCCTTATCCTAGTTCCTTCTCTAACTCTTCTCCTACTATCACTCCCCTGCCTTCTACCTCTTCCCATCTCTCCTCACTATCACACCCTACCCCATCTAAGACACCTCAAAATCTTTGCACTCAATATTCACAGTGCCCTAAACAAAGTCCCAGAATTACACTCCTGGATAACTCTCCACACTCCAGATATCCTCTGTATCTCTGAAACATGGCTAAAACCCCACATACCAAACAAAGAAATCCTACCCCCAAGATACAATATCTTCCGCCAAGACAGACCAACAAAAAAGGTGGTGGTGTAGCTATACTTTTTTCTGAACATTTCTCAGTCCGTCCCCTACCTGACTCTCCCCCTAGCTTCCACCCAGCTGAGATTGTCATAGTCAACTGTAACTTACACAGGCATAAAAAGATAGCTACAATTTATATACTTTCTGGCAATAGCATCCCTATACTAGAACACTTCCTTGCCTGGATCTCTCAAGCCATCTCCAATGAAACTATTATTCTAGGGGATATATACATTGACTGGAATACTCTTTCCACAAGCTCTCCCAATGATGCCATTATTCTATACGGTTTCTCCCAACACATCACCTCTCCTAGTCGTTCTAATCAACATTCCAAAACTTGCTCCAATCTCGACTGGATACGTACCTCTCACCCCATCCACTACCATAACACCTCTACACTCCCTGATACTCTTAGTGTCCATCACCCAACCTACATCCTTCACCTATCTCAACCTCCTAAATCTCATAAATATAAGGATTGTCATTATCATTCTAACTTCAACCCTGATATATTTAACCAAACACTTTCTTGTATAAACTGGGCTTTTGTACTTAACCTCCCCCTCAAAGAAGCTGTCCTTCAATACAACAACTTCTTCCTTGACACCCTCAACTCCCTGGCCCCTATCAGAAAGACAATGTTTAAATCAAACTATGCTCCCGGTTTAAGCAAAGAAGCTCTCTCCCTCATGCAAAACAGAGACAATGCATGGAAACTTTGGAACAACTCAAAACATCCTCTAGTCTCCAAAACTATAGAGAACTATGGAACACGACAAAGAAACATGTCACCCTTGACAAAAAAATCCTTTTATCTAGACCCACAAAGAAGCCCTCACTCAAACCCCCAAAAATTCTGGACTACTCTCAGCAAACTCACACCCAGGGAACCCATCTCCTCCAAGCCCATCCCCTAACAGCTCTCCACTCAAAACTGCCACTCTTCTGAACTCCTTCTTCATTAACTCCATACAAAATCTAATTAAACCAAACAATGATACATGCCTTGACTCCCCCCACACACAAAACTCCTTTTTCTATCAAGCCTGTTCCCACCTCCTTCATCAGATCACTACCCTGTAAACTAAAACCCTGCTCGCCTTCTGCTGACAACCTGACTCCTCTATACCTCAAACTTGCTGCCCCTTATATTACCTATCCTGTCTCCATCCTCATCAATAGGTCACTTCAGGAAAATGTCATCCCTGATATCTAGAAAAAGTCCTATGTTATACCATTACATAAAGGAGGTAACTCCACTGACCCCTCCAATTTCAGGCCTATTGCAATTCTATCCTCTGTTTAAGATTCTGGAAAAGTGCATGCACAAGCAGCTCATCTCAAATCTCCTTCAGGAAAATCTCTTCTACACAACATGGTTTCCGACCACACCATAGCACAACTACAGCTCTTCTGTCCTCCACAATCTCTTATTGCTACATCTCTTAATAACAAATTAGTGTCATGCCTCTTCCTCGACCTTTCTAAAGCATTTGACACTGTCTCAGAAACTCCTTTTCTCCAAGCTCTCCCACTTTAATCTCTCTACCTCTACCCTTATCCTGGTTCTCCTCATACTTATCAAATACAGCTCAATCAGTCAAATGGCTCTCTGCAACCTCACCTTTCCTCTCCGTTCAAACTGGTGTGCCCCAAGGCTCCATCCTTGGCCCACTATTATTTAACATCTTCACTAAGAATCTCTACCAATCATGCCCCCTTTCTGCACTCATACAATATGCTGATGACTCTACCATCATCACTACCTCTGATAGTCTACCCCACCTACTCACCCTCACTCAAGACTCCCTCCACTCTGTAGAAAGATGGCTCACAACTAACCAACTACTACTTAACCCCAACATAACAAAACTACTTCTCTTCCTCCCCAAATCCTTCCAACATCTAAAAAGTTCCTTCTCTGTCTCTTCTGTAAATAGCACTACTATTAAGGTTGAATATCATACTAAGCCTCTTGGTGTTGCTATACATGATGAACTTAAATTTGACATCCACATCTATAACTGCATCAAGACACACCAAAACTAGGGCTACTATACAGAAATAAAAAATTCTTAACACAGGAATTGTCCCTAGCTCAAGCCTGCCTACTGCCTACCCTACTACACGCCATCCCAATCTTCACTAACCTCCAAAATAATCTGTCAACCAAACTTGAGCTGACCTTCAACAAAATCACTAGATTTGCCACTAACCTTCCCTATCACTCACATCACTGCCGCTCCTTACAAAATCTCCACTAATTAGAATTCATAATCATCTCCTCCTACCACAACTCCTCCTTTCACATACAATCCTCCATCAACCCACAGCCCGTCCATCTCTAGCAACCATCGTCTCTCCTTATGTCCCAAATCGGGAACTTCATAGCTCTGACCAGCACCTCCTTCAAATCACCAAACCTAATAAAGCTATAGGAAAAATGCTATATAGCCACTCAGTTCATCTTTGAACCAACTCCCTCTCCATATTAGAATTATTCAAAACCCATCTAATTTCAAACTCACTATAAATCCATCTTAATAAACACTGGCTTTGCTCCTGTACCAATCCTGATTAACCTTTCTTCCTCCTTTTCTCTACCTCAATATTTCCTTCTCTCTATACTACATCCTGACTGATCCCCACTGACATAACATCCTTGTGGATATAACTTATCTCATATATACTTAAAAAAATTTATGACATCGATATTAGTATGACTATGTATTATTTACACTACGTTTTGATATTATCAAATTGCAATTATTTAATAACTTTTTTTTAGGAATACTATCTTGTTATGTATATTTCCTCTGACATGTAAATTACCTATACTAAAGTCTGATTAACTTTTATGCTTAATTTTTGTTTTGTTTTGTTATTTTATTGTATTCCCTATACTTGTTATAACCATTGGAGCTTTTCTCCCCGGGCCTCCACTGAAAATGGACATATATCCAGCTGGACTAGCCCGGTCAACAAATGTAAAATAAATAAAATAAATAAAGGAATATCTGCATAACTCCTGGAACACCCCCTGCAAAGACCCTACTTGAACCCTGACAACTATGCCTCCTCCTCCCCTTACTCTGCCCCCTCTTTTTTTCTCTATCACTGTCTACTCTGGTTCTTCCTCCCTCCTTATGCCACTATTTCTGATGCATATTCCTTTTTGCATTACTAGACTCTCCTGCTCTGTGACCCTTCCCTTCCACTACACTCCAGTCTTCACTCTATAAGCCTACCTCCAATATATTCCTCCTCTTTCTTTCTATACCCCTCTTCTTCCTTTCACTTCATACCTGGATCACTCTCTCTGACACCCACACACCTCATGACACTTAAGCATTGATTTGTAATTTCCCATGCCAATGCATTGTTTTTCAATCTGCATCCTGTGCTTGTAAGACACACAATATTATATTTCTATGTTTATTTTTTCTTCTCTTCATACACTTTAGGTTAGAAATAGATTAAATTGTAAGGGTATGGAGTAATCTTTGGATATGATGCTTTGTACCCACTTGTCTTTTGTTATTTTTAGCCAGGCATCTAGGTACAAGGATAATCGATCCCTGACTGCCTCCAGAGAGGGACAGACAGGCCTCCTTTCAGGAGCACTGAAAAGGCTTACCAAAGAAGGATTCTCTGTCGCCCTGGTTCTGCGGACCCCCAATGCCGTGTGGCTGGTGTCTTCCATTATTGCTTCCCAGTCTGCCCCTGGGGGAAGGCTCACCATGTGTGTCTTAAAAAAAACTCTCTGGGATTTCCGAAACCACATTTTTCTTCCCTTTTGACCTTTAGGATAAGGCCTAGAAGGTGTAGAAAAATGAACTCAGACAGCTGACAGTTTTTCCTTCCTGTTCACACCTGGTTAATGTGTCTTTGACCTTAGGCCCGAACAAGGATGAGACGTTAAAGGGCGCGTTAATAAAGGATGATTCCAAGCAAAACCACAGCTAGTAACAGGCAGAAAGGCAAGGCTCAGTTGTAAAATCCACAGGTTTTATTAAAAGTTAGCACTTTCGCAGTGTTCACCACTGCTTCATCAAGCAAATGTAAAGCAAATTAAGTGTTTTTAGATGCTGTTGCTTTAAAAGTAAATGCCTTCTGGGGCAATTAGGATTCTGCATTATGTTAACTGATACTAAAATTCAGTATAAAAGAAGTTGATTTGCTTTACCTTTTTTGCTTGGAATTTTGTTGGGTCTGCTGCTGGAATACATTCACTGATTTTGGGTTTATTTGCTGCGTTAAAGGATGACTTGAAGGGTTCCGCAAAGTTACACAAGCGCATCTGGGAATGTCTCCTAAGGGAAATTCCTGAACCCACTGTCCTACTTGCTCCATTGGCTGCATAAGAAATGAGCCTCATGGATGAGTTAACTACTGAATTTAAGGTGGAGAGCTGGGAGGATACTATCTGCTACTCCTGCGGATACTGAACCCTGGAGAGCATCTCCAAGCACCTTCAGGAGATCTCTCTGTAACCTTATGAAGTGTGTAAGATAATTCAGGGACCTAAGTGTAAAGGTCATGAAGAAAACAGGTGCTTTCTGTATTTGTCCATTGTACGTGACTCTTTGTTCATGGGATTGACAGAAGTGTACATCTCTGACAACTTCTTCTTGGTTGCTGTCACCACCACCACCATAGCATCTACTGGGACACCTTTTGTAAGGAAGGTTTTATCCTTGGGGGACATGATGAATTTATTTGGCCTTCAGGGAAAAAGCTCCACTGAGTCTGGAGACTACCTTGCCTTTCGAGAAACTAAATCCAGAAGTTAATCAAAAGGCGGAAACACCCAAGTAGCAGAAGGGCGAGATCCAAAGGCCTTCAGGTAGACAAACACTTCATCAGATGTGTTGATGGGCTTCCAAGCACCTCTCTGCTTAAGGATTTCTAGGATGGCTGCAAAGAAAACATCCTTGGAGGGTGAACGTGGGGACCATTCCGACCCATCAAGGTCTGTGTCTGCTGCGATCGACTCCTCTGGGGAGTCCAAATGCTTCCTCTTGTATAATCTCTTGTGAGGGACCTCTTCAGAAGGGCATTCTAAAGAGGCTTTGAAAGAGAAGGGTTCACCCACTGGGGCATCCTGAGGCCTTGGGTCTCCACATCTGCGTGGAATTGGTTATGCTGAGACAGACACTGGTGCCTTTGGGGGAAGAATGACTGGATCTGAGAGTGGGGCTGCCCATGGGGACAGCGCTCTCATCACCTTGAAAGCCCCCCACCCATGACCCAAGGAAGCTTCAGGTTCCGAAGAACTGGAAGGCTTCCCCAGCACCAAGGGAGTTGGCTCTGAAGCTGATGTAGGAACAGAGCTCACCCATGCAAAGGCCCTGAGAGGCACGTTCGGATCTGACAACTGTCTGATCCGACTGTCCTCCCCGGACCTGACCGGAGAGAGTCAGCTCCTAGATTCCTCAAGCTCAGATGGCACCGAGGAAGTCAGAGGAGAAGTTGGAGCCGCAGATCCTGGAGCAGACCTCGGCTCCGACAGTTCCACTACTATCAACTCCATGCATCCCAGCTCCAAGGCCCTGAGGTGGGTCGGAGGAGGAATCAATAATGATGGGGAAGGTCCACTCAGCTCTGAAACATTCTGGGTTGGCTCTGACAATAATTTGGCTAGCACCCGTGTACTCAAGAGCCTCCACACCACACAATCCACATCATCTTCTGACAAACCCTGGAGGACTGAGAAGAGGGGGGCAGGAGATCTCAATCATTGTAATATGTGACCTTAAAGTCAGAGAAACCAGCTCCAGGACAGGGCACCGGCTCTGAGACTACAGTACCACTGATTCCAAAACAGGAGGAGCTGAGGTAGAAGGTTTTTCGGGCCCAATGGATTTTGGGTCCGATGAAGACATATTCGAGATTTTATTTGAAGGTCCAGATTGATCTGATGAGGATGAAGATCTTTTACTTGAATTCTCAGATCTAGAAGGAAGGGAAGCAGTTTCCTTTAATGCATTCTGACTTTCTTCTAAGACTTCCAAAAAGGAAGTCTTTAACAATCCTCTCAGTATGAGCTTATTTTTTCTTTCAAGGAGAACCCTAGAATTAAATGAATGGCATATGGAGCATGACTCCTGCAAGTGTACTGCTCCAAGGCAATAGACACATTCAGTATGACCATCCATCAAAGACATTTTCTGGGAGCACCTAGAACATTTCTTGAACACAGAGGGTTTAGTGTCTTTTGATTGCTTAGACATATTTATCAAGAAAACAACACAACTGTAACAACGGGTCTATATTAGAACATAGAAGTTTCAAAACTTCGAATGTTCTAATATCGACCCCTATTCAGTGAACGCTGAAAATAGCGGAGCTACAGAAAACCAAATTTTTTCCTAAGGAAAGAATTCAGTTGTCCATTTCTGTCACTTCACTACTTTCAGCTCTGTGGTGGAAAGTTATGGGTCGGGTTTAGGTAAGTGTGCGATTGGGCGCGGGTTAGGGCACAGGTTAGGTATGTGTGCGATTGTGTGGACGTGAGGGTTACATGAGTTAGGGTTAGGGCGCGGGTCAGGTAAGTGTGCGATTGTGTGGACGTGAGGGTTAGGGCGGGGTAGGTGAGCTAGGGTTAGGGCGCGGGTGAGGTGAGTGTGCGATAGTGAAGGACCTTAGAGTTAGGATTTGGGTTAAGGTAAGTGGATAGTTAGTGGTGAATGTATAGTTTAGTGTAGGGTTAGATGTAAGATTTTAGGTGCATGTGTGTGGATTGCTGTTTGTTTGGTGCGCTGGTGTTGTGTGTATGTGTTTTGGAACAGCAAAGTTTTTTCCTAGGAAAGCATATACATATATATATATATTTTTTTTGATTAACAAATGTTACACTTTTATCCATATGAATTACTTAGAAGTGTACTGATGGCATGGGGTTGTTTGTCAGGGCATTTGACAGGTATACATGAAATCAATACCTTAAAATGGAATGTTCTGTGTTAAAGCTGTAGACATGTTTCAGGCACAATTCATTTGATAACACATTTACCATTTCACTGATGGTTTGTTAGCAAAATGTGTTACTTGCCTGTTCTTCTGGGGGTGGGGGAGCTAAGCTGCATTTCTGTTATGGCAAAAACAAGGATATGTTGCTACTGTTCCTCTCCTGCGTTTTGCATCAGCCTGTCTTTCTGCTTCTCCTGTTAGGGGTTCCCACAGTGGATTACCAGCATGCAAATTGATTGGCAGCAGAATTTTTACTGTGTCAAATTGCCACCCTTGCGCCCAACCTTCACAGAAGGCACACACATGAACACCTACTACATGTCTTTAAAACTTATTCGACTGCAGGGAGGACATGCAAACTCCACAGAGAAGGCACTCCAGCCAAGAATCAAACCACAGAACCTCTTGTTGTGAGGCAGCAACACTAACCACTGCAGCCAATCTTGTTTTGCATCAGCTTGTTCCCTGAAAGACAAGGCTTGCTTTGCATCAACCTGTTCTTCATATTTTAAACATCTAGACTATTTTATGTTTTGTCAGTGGGTAATACTGAAATGCTACCTTTTCTGATTTATATGGGAATAGGTATTTTGTAGTTGTGTGATAATTATATCTATTATCCTTCTGTTCTTTTAGGACACCTAGAACTATGCCACCCAGGTGTCTCAATCCCCAAAACCACCCTTCCTGACCCTGAGAATCAGGTCACTGTGGAAGCTTTTAGGTGACATGGTGCCTTTCTGCTTGAGAGGGGGCATGAAGATATGTCATGCAGAATGAAAATGTGGCAGCAGACAGTTGCAGATGTGAATGTGGTAGGTGGCAACAGCAGGACATATGGTCAGGTGCGCCATAGGGCCACTGAGATGATCTCATCTGCATAGAGGAGAGCAGCTACAATAGCACATGATCAGATGGGTACCAGGCGGCTGCTAAGGATCCACCACTAACCAGAAATGAAGAGTTCCTGTCCAATGTCGGAGACCCAGACAGCTCCCAGGAAAATGCAGAACAGCATGTCCTTGACATTGGTGCTGCTACTTCAGGGACAGCAAGTATGTCCCAGGAGGAGCTTCCAGGTAGGCTTTTGTATCTGAATTGTTAAATACTGTTGCACAGTAAAATATTTGCATCAATATGCTAGTTTTTAACAAGAAATTGGTTGGGGAATTGAAAACTGCTACAGTTAACAACATATGGGGCTGGGCTTAGGTTGGGCTTGTCATCCAAGTTGTTTTTGAAAGTATAGTTAATGGACATATAAAGGGCAAAAAGTTTTACCCCTGTGTTACTGTTAATTGTGATGATGTTGTCCTTACCTTTTGTTTAACTTCTTCCAGGACCATCTGACACAGGGAGTATACCATCATCTGCACGTGATAAGCCAAACATTTTTAGTTCAGTACTGATGAGCAGTTCAAAGAAATATTTTATTGTGTGATGTTCATGTCAGGACTGTTGTATGTGTTGCTGTACTATCTGTAAAAGTGACACTACTGTCATTTTGTTAGCATATATTGCACTACAGTACTGTATGTATTAATTATTTCTTTGTTGCTTATTGTCACAAGAGATCCCAACAGTGAAAGTGTGGGACTTTTACCACCTGATGTTAGAATACCAGCAGACTCTGATGATGATGGTGGCCAAACAGAGGCACAATCTGGGGTGCAGAGGTTGAATCTGACAATGAGGTTGACATACAGCCATCCCCTGAAATTCCATCTGACACAGCCAGTAGGCCTGTGTCTACCCATTCCAGTAAACCCTCAGATACTAGACAGGTGGAGGGTGAGACAATCTTTCAGGGAAGTGTGGTTGTTGTGGCTTCAGTGCCTGTTGGCTCTGGCCGTAGCCAAAATGCGGGTAAGGTGCCACACAGGAGGGTTGTTAGGGGTGCTTGGAAGAGGCCTGCTGTCCATCCTCTCCACCTGATCCAGATGTCTCTTCCTCTGCCATTCAATGTATGTTTAGGGCCGTCATAGAGGCACATTCTCATAGGTGCTCCACAGAAATCCTTAGGTTGTAGATGTGGCACAGGCTGACATGCACTCCAGGTTCAACACTTACCATGTAAATCCACCAGTTGCAATAGTTTTAGTTCAGAGCTGACTCTGCCTGATGCATACACCGCTATTACATGGGTAGGTAAAAGTTGTGAGTGTTGCCTGGCATCAATGGTACTATATGTATGTACATAGAAAGAAGGTTTTAGACCCTTAGGTGGCGAGTCAATGTGCTATGCATTGTCTCTTAGTCAATGCAAGGGCATATTGAGCACACCCATGTCTGCCTACACCCACAGTAGCTGCTGGTTTCCCCTCTAACTCCTCACCTGCATGTGGCTGTAGTGACCTTGCCATTGGTGATGGGCTGTGTGTGCCCCTTCTCCTTGTTGACCCTGCTGAAGCTGTTTTCTCAGGATGATACTGTGTAGTGCAGCACATACTGTGAATATTTCAGTACCTGTGCATGGATTGGACTGCAGGGGTCCCCAGATGTATCTAGATACCAGAACCAGGACTTCAGCAGCCCAAACACATGCTCTATGATATTTTTAGTTTGACCGTGTGCCTCATTATGGTGTTATTTAGTGGGTGTGTGTGCATTTTTGATGGGTTTCATAAGCCATAGTTCCAGTGCATAACCTGCATCCCAGTAAATGACCCTGTTGACTATCCTCCCATCTGATACAGTTGGGAGGTGTACCAGACATGTGAGTTGTGGTAACTGCTCGGGTTGCCAGCACACACATTCAAGATGATTCCCTGGCATTACACACGACTTAGCAGTCAATCGAGTAAAAGCCCTTTCTTTTTGTGTAGAGCCTTCCCTGTTCCCCAGGTGGTGCCTTAATTTCTCCTTGCGAGCAATTTGTGGCACCCAGTACTTCAGGGTGGCATGCTACAGGGTATAACCCCTGCATATTTTGGCCATGTTCTCAGGAGTATAGGGAAAATATATATTGTCACCAGCATGATGGAGCATAGCACTCAGGATTGATGAAGGATACTGGATGCTGATACCTGTGACACCCCCAGCATATCCCCTGCTGGTCTCTGAAAGGTACCTATAGCTACAATTCTAAGGGATACACATATCTTTGTCTCCACCGGGATGTATCCCCCTTGGTTTGGCCTGGCTCTGAGTTGAGGACAACAAAGGTTGCAGAGTTTCTGTAGTATAGTTCTATCCACCCTGCAGTGCTCTACAATTTCCATGTCATGTAGACTGTGATACATTAACCAGGGTCTGAAAAAATCTTCTTCTTGGCCTTGGTCTGTTAGCAGCAGCATAGACTTCAGCCTGTTATACATACACATGAATTAAAGCACCAGCAGCCCTTAACATTGTTTCTATGTAGAGTACTTTCCATGGCTATATTCCAATAAGTTTTGGAATTCGCAGGGAAAACCAGCATTGAGTCTACACAGTTGCTTAGCTCCTCCACCTTGGATTGGTTGTTCGCATACAGTTCAGCTGCCTACACTGTAATTTGCATGCCAAGGTATTTACCTTATTTCCACGACTCTACACACTGTGTAGAGCCGCTTATTGAATACAAAACAGTGTGCTTCCATGTGTGCGGTGTGCTGCAATGCACACACAGTAGAAATCGACTGTGTAGGCTTTCTTGAATCGGGCTGAAAGTCTAAACCATCTGTATTTGAAGTACTGAATATTGTAACAGAGATAAAAGAATTGGAAGTCAGAGTTTTAGCAAAGGGTAAGAGCAAATAACATAGAAAAAAATGGAAGCTGTGGGAACAATATATGCAGAATAATGTTTTGCAGGAGTGAGGTTTAAAGGAAGGTGCAACCTGATCAATTTACATAATGTTGGATTGAAGATAATTGCATAAAATAATATATGTGATGCATAATGTTTGCAACTGCGAACATGTCAACAGTTTTTCTTTTAATATAAATGTATGTTTGCTTCTTAAGTGATAATTCAACAATGAAGTTATAAAAAAAAATACTGTTTTTGATGTTTCAGTTATAATATATACTGCAATTACTCTAACAAAGCCTGAACTTTATGTATAAAGTGACGTATGGCTTTCTAATACTGTTTTAATATTACATCAGTGTGTGCCAAAGACCAAGAAATAAGCTCTCATGCAGAGCATTTCACATTCACTTCTGCCTATGCTGACCTGGAACTGACATGGTATCTCCACTGCTTGAGGTGAACAGAGTTATCATAGGTTCATAGAGTCAAATATTCACAGATAAGTACTAGGTTAGCTGCCCTTATGGGCCATTTAAGCTTAGCCATTTTCCATTTTTTGTGCTCAAATTAGCCTATTCCATTTGGTTATAGATTTGGCCTTACCCATCCCATGTTAGATAATTATATATTACCCCTAATGAGAGTAATTGGTATCATAGCATAATAAGGGAGGGGGCCCAAGCATGAGTTAAATCACTTAGGAACTGTGTCCATTAGTAGTACATGGTGCAGTCTTGGGCTAAATGTTCTGTTTTCCATTCATGGATCCAAGTTAAGTTTGAGTATGAATAGGGATGAACTTTGTTTCATATGGTTGGACAATCTGTTCCAGGGCAGTAGCATCATCTTCAGGGTATACTTGTCCCTCCAATCCATTCTGTTGATAATGTAGAAGAGATTTATATCCCTGCCCAAGTACTTCTGATGCCAACTGACTTGCTGATGTGCAGTAAATCCATCAGTACTGGGTCAGATGTCATCTTGTATGCCAGGCACAAGTCACCTCTTAGCAGACAGTAGGATACATAGAACAGTGACAGAGCTGTAAGTCAGTCCATGTAGGACATATGTTGCTTGGGTCTTGTATCCTTAGAGTAAGATACCTCTGTGGCTGTTCCAGTTGTTACAAGTGTCTGGACAGATGCATGCCAAAGGGAGCATTATATTCAATGATTGGCCTAATGAGGGCTGAGTAAAGAGGGACAATGACTTCTCTAGATCTAGACATAATCCCATTGTTTATAAGCTGTGAAATGTAGAAAGTCTTTTTTACAGCAATGGACACATCTTGGTCAGAAGAAACTATTCACATAACTTCCCAAATCCAAAAACAAATGGGTCAACTTTTAGGGCATATTGTTAATGTGGTAGTTCCCAAGGATATAGGACTTCTAAAAGAATACATTATTGCATTTGTTGGCATTTAGTTTCAATCCATGACTTTGGCACCATTTTTTGGGACAAATCTTCTTGTGGGATGGCCAAGTCATTTGGGGATTCAGTGATTGATCCTAGCTTGCAGTCATCTGCAAACTTAGTCAGCAAAGCGTTTGGTGTTGGCTTTTACTTCAGAAAAATAGATAGAAGAGGTCCCAGCACAGAGGAGGTAACCCCCACTTTGATTTCCTGCATCCTGTAAACCAGTTGGCAATCCAACTGGTGACAGAGTTTTTTCCCAGTTTATTTAGATGGTCTACTATGCCTGACTGGGGAAATGTGTCAGATGCTTGGCCAGGTCAAGTTATGTGGTGTGTACCATGATGCCTTCATCCTTTGCCTTGGCGACCTTTTCAAAAAAATCCACCAGGTTGAGTAAGCATGACCTACCCTTGATGAATCCAAACTGACATGGAGCCAGTGTTTGGAGGTTCTTATGTCCTAATTTATAGTTCCATGATAAATCTTTCCATGATGTTGCATATGATGCTGCTCAAACATATGGGTCTGTAATTGCCTGGGTCTGTGGAAGGTCCTCCCTTATACAAGGGCATACCTTTCAAACTCTTAGCACAAGAAATGTGGACAAAGCCAAAAATAATGGGGAGACAAAGGCCTCAAAATAGGGACAAATTTTAAATATTGCTCTTATAAACACAGAAAGTTGCTAGAGTAAAAGGTTTTGTGTTAGCATGCATTTTCTGAAAGATATGAAGTCTGAAGCTAAAATGTCTGCTATTATGTACTGAATTCAATCCTCACTGATCTTCCAGAAATCCACACATTTTGAGGAACAGACCAAAAATATGAGATAAAAATGTGGACATTATATGAAAATCTGGACAGCTGAGAGTTGTGTGCAAGGGAATGACTGTAGCTGTTCTCCATTTCCTTGGTAGAATACCTGTATGGAGGCAGAGCTTGGACAGTGTTTTTAGGGTTGTGGATAAATTGTAGTTCATGCTATATAAGATGCATCCAAAAATATTGTCACGATCCATCAATGTAGGATTTTTAGCTTTTGATAGGACTTGGCCTTGTGTGATAGCTGAACAGGTTCTAATTTTAGGTATATTTGGAAATGCAGATGGAGAGAAGGGAGAGGTATAATTAGAGGTAAATTTATCTGCCAGCAGGCTCACTATATCTCCAGCCTTTGTGTCTCTATGGTATATCTTTGTGTATGTTTAGTATCTAAAGCCTTATCTTTCCCTCCTTTATATCACTGGGAATGTCCACAGTGCGGCTCATATGCTATCAGGGAGCACAGTGTAGTGGGCGTGGAGTGGAGCTGACACCCTCTTACATTGGTGTTATTGCTCTTCGGGCAGCCTTTCCCTCCCATCTCTAGCAGGAAGGTCTGCAGTCTCCAGCTAAGGTTCAGTAATGGGAAAAACACAACACAATGTTTCCCTCAAGATAACCTGGAAGAGGCAAGCAAACTGTACCTCCTCATTCCTCTCCTTCTCATGCTCATTTTTCCAGAACCCTAGACACTGTCTGAACCTCGGATGGCTGGGATGTAGTCAGAACTCTGTCAATACCAAAATAGCCTCCTAGGGTAGTTATTTTAATATGGCACAAATTAGGCACATTCAGTGCATTATTTCAAGAGCTGTGATACTGCAGTAGGAGCAGCAATCAGATACTGAGTCAGAAGGGAGATAATGTAAACTGCACAATGTCTAGAAATGTTCACTTACAATACATAACATACACTACATACATCTTATACACTAGACAGTAGAGATCCCTTAAGAGACCACACATATGTTTCTAAGAAAATTATTTGTTAATGTTTTGATCAATAGAATATCTGATATAATATTGGTTTTCACTTTGTAAGCCTATTCTGTTTTGGATATATGATGTACCTTTAGGTTCTACTATGAATTGCCGAACTGCAAAATCCCAAGTATCAGAAACACCCAACAATACTGCCAGAAACAAAGGATGAAAAAATTAAGTTTAAGCATTTTTTGCAGGGAGCAAGCCTGCTGCACACCCTGATGTGGGAGGCAGGCCCCCACCCCTTGAACTTATATAAATCAACTCCATGGTTGCACCAACTTGAAGAAGGGAGAAATCTCTCAAAAGAAGGAAATCACTGCAGGTACAGAGTTAGAAGTCACACTTACAGTGACATCCTATGAATATGTTCTTTTCAGCTTTTTCTTTGTGCAACTGATGCTTGATGAATTATTTATTTTATTTATTTTACATTTGTTTATCGGGCTAGTCCAACTGGATAGTTAATACAAACAAGTCATTACATAAAAAGCAAGTAGTTAGTAAGAATACAAACAGAAATAAGGTTCAATCTAAAATATACTAGTCATTCATGAAGAGTATAATTGCATAAACAATTATAAACCAAGTATTTACCTATGGTGTTGGAGAATAGACATCTTCATCACCCATAGAGAGGCTGTATCTTTACATATTTCTGGTGTACTGTGCCAAAGTAGAAGCTGAATAGTGTCCTCAGACTAACCCACCTACCCAGTTAACAAACTCTAAATAAATTAAATTAAATGCCCATCAATATGTACACTTTATATAATGGCTGTTATACAAGTAAACTATGAATCTTTTCTTCTTAGATGCATCTCATCTGGCTTGGGGGAAGATTGTTTTAAATATATCACTAAATAAATGCCCTGTAATATATATGTGTGTGGGAGAGAGACAAATTAGTGCTTAAGATGATACATAAGATTTTAAAGCTTTGTACACTGCCATAGCTTCATAACAATGTCATACATTGGCCACTCCCCATGACAATGTTATATGTTTGGCCATGTGTTCTATGTCTCACTCTGGATATCTGCAATGGTGGCCTACCCTGATATATATGATCATGCACTTTTGGTGTCTAATCAATCGCACCAGAACATTTCAGATGAGTGTGTGTCATAAAATAGGAACGATAATTACCTGAACATTATTCCTAGATTTCAACACATTTTTCATTGTTACTTTCAGTATCTTCAAAATATTTTTTACTGAGCTTTCTTTTCATCTGTTCATGCAGGATTTTTCATTCTTCTTTTTTTCCCAGAAATTTATATACTCTAGCTCACTCCATTTGTTTTATGTCACATTCTTCTATGGGTTGATATTCTTTTAATGTGTCAATTTTCTTGCTACAAATGCTGGTTTTGCACATTTGTCAAGGCCAAATTTCATTGTTATGTTTTCAGAAAAAGCTTTAATAAGTTATAGCTGTTATTTCAAATGACTTGCAAAGTTTTAAGTCATTCACAAAAAGGAGGAAAGACATAATTTGACAGCTTCTTAATAAAGTCAAGCTGCATCTATAATCTAACCTGTTAAAATAAATCATAGAGCTTTAGCTAAAACAGGAGGTAGTAACGAAGTAGCATCCTTGAGGATGTTTTTGAAGCAAATGCCTGGGTTAGTTGTGATCTTTTTTTCAAAACTCGGTTGCAAAGAAGTCTGTCCCCCTTGAACAATATTTGCAGTTTATCAAAGCATATTATATCAAATGCATATGTAAACTTGAAGAAAAAAAAAAAATGCCGCACCAAAAAAGTCCCAGCAAAATGTTTATTCACCACAGTTTTAGTGTTTTCGTTCCAAACCACAGGAACCCAGTCAAATGTCCCTGTGTTTTGGAACAAAAGCGCTAAAACTGTGGTGAATAAACATTGCTGGGACTTTTGGTGTGACATTTTTTTTATTTTCAAGTTTACATAGTATGTTGTTTTGTGGTTTATTTTATCAAATGCGTATGTAATTGTTCCAGAGTTTAGAATGTGGAATACTGTCAAGGGGTTTTAATTTTTACATGTCATACTGAGCTGTCTGCCATTTTTACTATGGATTTCTTTGGGAAAAGATGACTTTATACCATGATAACCAATTGAAATGTTGGGACCCTCTACAGCAAGTCCAGAAAATGGAGACTGAACGGCAAAAACAAGTCCAAGATAGTCATTTCCTGGAATATTCCCTTTTCTCCAAGGTGTGGTGATCTCAAGTTTGGTATAAGTTCAGGGGGTGTTGGGGGCTTGCTTCCTTTTTATAGTTTTTTTTTTTTATATATATAAACAAAAGGGAGGGAAAGCAAGAGTGAAAAGTCCCAGACATTATTAATCTTTTTCCAAAAAAGAATAACTAATATGTATATATATTTCTTAAATTTGGATGTATGAATTTCTTCTCTGAAATTAACTTCAGTTTATCTATTACATATGTTAACCTCTTGATAACATTATCTTAGTTGCTTGATCCAGTAATACGCTATTGGTGATTCTGCCTCTTTCTATTTTCTTGTGATATAGTTTCTTACATTTTTAAAATGCTTTGGAACCTGGAGGCATGAAATTTAAAAATATGATTTGGAAGTGGAGCTCCCTATAATACAACTCTCTCATTAATGGTTATAACATCTTTACAAAATAGTTTTCCTAATGTGTCCATTAAATTAGTTTTTGGACATCTAGATAATAGAAGTTATGTACTCACCATAACGTTCCATGTTAGTTGTCTTCATCACGCCTTGTTTCTTCCTGGAAGGGTTCGGAGCGGATCCTCAGCTCCGACTCGGCACTTGCTTACAAGCTCTGCATCGAGAAGAGCTCGAGACAATCTAATATCCCACAATGCCGGAACTACCTCAGATCTAGTTTGCAAGCAAACCAACCTGCTAACAGACTATTCATGCCATACATTAGGAACACAAGTTCATAATAGACTCATATAAGGCTTAGGAGGAAAACAACCTAATAAGAACTCTTCAAGATCTGTCCAGGCCAGGGGAAGGAGGGAGGGAGAAAGAAGGCGAGAAGAACACTCCACATGGAACGTTATGGTGAGTACATAACTTCTATATGTGATAGTGTTCAATCTCGCGTTCATTCTTACTGGATGGGAGCGTCCCTAGCTCCTAAATCCTGGGGAACTCAATGGAGGACTCTTGAGCACAGTGGAACCAAAACTTGCCCTGTCCCTGGAAACCAAGTCTACTTTATAATGAGAAATAAATGTATGTGGCTTAGACCAGGTAGCAGCTGCACAAATAGCATCCAGAGGTAGTCTATCCTGAAAAGCTGCAGAAGTGGATATTGATCTTGGTGGAATGTCCTTTTTGTTTAGAAGATGTTGATTTGCAGAGAGTACACATAGATTATACAATCAGATAACCATCTGGATAAGTTCACTTTAGTAACTGCAAGTCCTTTCCTGTTATCAGCAAAAGCCACAAAGAATTGATCTGTTTTCCTGAATTGTTTAGTTCTATCCAAATAAAACCTTAGCTGTCTGTGAACATCCAATTTGTGTTCATATACTCCATTTTGTTGGAGTGGTTTGGGAAAAGACTGGGTAATTCAATTGACTGATTAATGTTATTTTGAACACAACTTTAGGGAGGAAGGATGAATTGGTACTAAGAGAAACTCTGTCAGAGTGAAAGATTAGATAAGGGTGCTTGATGGAGAGAGCCTGAAGTTCAGACACCCTTCTAGCAGAAGTAATGGCCAGAAAGAGAGTTTTCCAGGACAAAAATTTTAATGGGCAAGAAGAGGCAGGTTCAAAGGGGCAACATTAATTTAGATAGTAACAAGTTTAGATCCCATTGACGAGGAGGATCTGACGAGGTCTAATATGAAAAACTCCTTTCAGAAAGGCTTTACAAAGTCTGTGAGCCATGATGTTATTGTCTCCACTCTTCCACATGGAAATTGGAAATAGCAGCCAATTGAACTCTTAGAGTAGCAGGAGAAGACCCTGATGAAATAAGTCTGTCAAGAACTCTAAAATCTTATTCAAAGGAGCTGTAAAGGATCAACGTTTGTGGTATTCGCCCAGAATACAAACCGTCACCATTTGCTAGTATATGTTTTAGTGGAAGCCTTTAAAGAAGCCACTAATATATTCTGAACTGAGTGACAAGAGATCAGACCTGGCTAAGTTGGAATTGGAGCAGCCAAGCTGCTAGATGGAGTGACAGGAGGCGCGGGATGGGGAACCCTGACGAGTGAGTCAACAGATCCGGCTCTGGGTCCAGAATCCAGGGTCCCCAATGCAGTGAGTTTTCAGGAGGGAAACCAAATTTGACGAGGCCAGAATGGAGCAATGAGAATTATCGTCCTGTGAAGGTTCCTGGCTTTCTGGAGAAATTTCGGTATCAGAGGAAATGGAGGAAATGCGTACAGGAGTCCCAAATAATCGTAAACCAGTGCGTCCCTGGGGACTTCCCTGGAGGGTAATAGGGCAAAGTAGCTCCTGCATTTGGCGTTCATTGAGACGCAAACAGGTCGCAGGAAGGCTGGCCCCATGTGCGAAAAATCCTTTTCGCCACTGACTGTTTCAGAGACCACTCGTGTGGTAGCAGAATTGCTCTGCTCAGCTTGTCGGCTATGACGTTGGATGACCCCGGGATGTGCGTTGCTACTAGAAAGCGACCCGTGGACTCTGCCCACTGCCAAATTCTCATGGCCTCTCTGCATAGTTGATAGGACCTGGTTCCCCTTGTTTGTTTATGTACCAGACTACCGACATGTTGTCCGTCTGAACTGCAATAGTCCCTAGAGGAAGAAGGAGCAAAGTGTTGCAACGCTTAGAAACACTGCCCTCAACTCTAGTACATTGATGTGCAGATTGTACTCCAAATTGGTCCATTCGCCTTGGACTGTCTGTCCCTGAAAGATGCCCCCCCACCCTATCAGGGAAGCGTCCGTGGTCACCGTAACTGTAGGCGTGGGTAGCACAAACGGCCTCCCCTGGGAAAGGTTGCACGTTTGGAGCCACCAGATTAGGTCTGTTTTGCAAGTCCTTGTTATGAGAATCTCGTGTGTTAGAGGTAGCTGTTGAAATGACCATTGAGCAAACAGTAGCCATTGAAGAACTCTCATGTGCAGCCTTCCCAGGGGAATTGCAATAAGGGAGGCTGACATGAGGCCCAACACCTTCAGAACTAGTTTTGCAGGAGATTTCCTTGACAAGAGCAAAAGACGTATGTGAGTTTGCAGCGATAGTATCCTTTCTGTGGGAAGCCTCAGAATTAATTGCCGTGTGTTTAACTCTGCTCCTATGAACAAGATATTTTGTGATGGCTGAAGTAAGGATTTTCCGAAATTTACAGAGATCCCTAGGTGAACACACAGTTGAAGAACATAGTCTCTGGCCTGCAGTAGTCGACGCTGGGTGGTGGCTGAAAGGAGCCAGTCGTCCAGATACGGAAACACCTGGAATCCCTGACGTCTCAAGTGCGACGCTACCACTGCCATGCATTTGGTGAAGACCCTGGGCGCTGAGGTCAGACCAAAGGGCAGGGCTCAAATTGAAAGTGACTGGCTCCCAGCCGGAAGCGCAAATGATCCCTGGATGCCCTGGCCATCTTGATGTGGTAGTATGCATCCTCTAGATCTATTGAGCACATCCACTCGTCCTTCTGTAGAAATGGAAGGATCGACTGAAGCGTGACCATTCGGAACTTTTCTTTCTTGACGAAAGTATTGAGGTAACTCAGGTCTAGAATGGGCCTCCAGTCCCCTGTTTTCTTTGGAACTAAAAGAACCTTGAGTAAGTCCCGAATCCTTGCTGGTCCGCTGGGACTGGCTGGATGACTCTTTTGTCTAACAGCTTTGAAATTTCTAAAGCTGCTGGCTCGCAGATGGGCGGTACATCTGGAAGTCTTTTCTTTGGAATGGGATAAGATAGAAAGGGTATGGTGTAACCTCTGGTAACTACGCTTTTACCCAATTGTCTGTAGTTATATCTTGCCAGGCCTGAGGGTAAAAGTTAAGCGACCCCCGACTGCCTCCAGAGCAGGACAGTCGGGCCTCCTCTCAGGAGTGCTGGAAAGGTTTACCATGGAGTGTATCCCTGTCACCTTGATGTTGCGGACCCCTCTGCCGCCAGGGCGGCGTCTTCCACCTCTGCCCCTCCTCTGCCTCTAGAGGGGCATCACCCTGTGTGCCCGGAAAGACCCTTGATTTTGTTTCCGAAACCACATTTTCCCACCGCCCTGCCCTTTGGGCCACGCTCTGGTTGGGGTGCAAAACCGGACTCCGACAGCCGACCGAGTCTTTCCCTCTTGTTCACACCGGTAAGGGTCTCCTTCACCTTGGGGCCAAAAGAGTGGCACCGTCAAATGGGGCGTTTGTAAAGGAAGACTTGAAGGCTTCCGCAAGGAGCATAGGCGCATCCAGGATTGTCTACGAAGAGCAATCGCTGAAGCTGCTGCCCTACTCGAACCTTCGGCTGCATAGGAAATCAGCCTCATGGACGAGTTAACAATCGATGTTAGGGTATTAAGTTGCGCTGTCACTTTCTCTGAGACAGCTGCATCTGTAGAACCCTGGAGGGTATCTCCCAACTCTTTGACTAGATCCCTCTGCAGACGTGTAAAATGGGTCAAATAGTTCAGGGACCGCATGGAAAAGCCGCTGAACTGAAAATGCGCTTCCCATATCTAGCCATCGTTCTAGAATCTTTATTAGGCGGATGGACAGACGAAGAAGACTCCGACATCTCCTTTTTCGTGGCTGCAGCCACCACCATAGCGTCTACTGGCACTCCTTTAGTAAGGTAGGACTTATCCTGAGGTGCTGTGATGTACTTGTTCGGTTTCCTAGGAACAGGTTCCACTGTGTCAGGAGCCTCCACGCCCTTGAGCAATAAGTTCCATTAGTTCAAGGCGGAGTGACCCAGGAGGAGGAAGGCGAGCACCAAATGCCTTCAGCAGAACTGACTCATCCTCAGAAGGGGAAGGACTGCCAGTCACCTCTCTGCTTCAGGATCTCAAATGTCTGAAAAGAGACATCTTCTGAAGGTGACTTAGGGGACCTTCTGACTCATCTAAGTCAGTATCAGATGTTATGGATTCTTGTGGAGAATCCAAGTGTCTCCTCTTACACAGTCTCTTCCTAGGGACTTCCTCGTGGGAGCATCCGAAGAAGCCTCGGAGGAAGAGGGGCACCCTCCAGGGTGGCTGAGACACAGGTGCCCGACGCTTGGATGTGGCCGTGGGTGCAGATGAAGACAAAGGCCCTTTATGGGGAGGAGAAACTGCTTCCACTGATGTGGTTGTCTGGGTAGACAACACCTTCCTCATCAGGTCGAACGCCCCGGGTCCCGCATCGAAGAATCCCGGCTCAAGAAATGGGAAGAATCCCGACACGGGCACGAGGCATCGACCCGAGACGGAGCCGAATCGATCCGTGCCGAGGCCCGAGGGAGAGTCGAACCGACATGTCGGGTTCGACTCGGCCCCGGAACCAAGAACAGACCGTCGGCTCCGAGACTCCGGTACGGGTCCGACGGAGTCGAGGTGAGGGAACAGACCGAAAGGGACGGTTCTGGACCGAGGGCTCCACAATCAGCAGATCAGCCTCTTCCGGCTCAAGACTGAATCGGTCTCGGAGGAGGAATGGATGGAGATACAGGAAGGCCTTCAAGTTTCGACACCAGCTGGGTGGAAACGAAATAAGTTTAGAGAGGGCCGAATGCTCCAGCAGCTTCTGCACCACACGATCCACATCAACATCCAAAGTTTGGAGGAGGAACGGTCGAAGGAACCGAAGACGGAGCCGACCTCAATATGGCGAAGGAGGGAGCTCCATCACGGTTCCAAGACTCGAGGCTCAGGAACCGACACCAGTTGAACACTCGCCCTGAAGTCTGTGGAACCGGTGATCTAACCTTAGAAGAAGAGCTCGGAGCCGATGACTTGGGCTCCGAAGTCTTCGATTCCTTAGAGGACTTCGATGCCTGGTCAGAAGCATCCAAAGCCTCCTGGAAAGCTGGTTTCAACAGACCCTGTCCATTAGTTTCCTGCGCCTATCTGTCATGACCCTCCCACTGAAAGAGTGACAAATGGAGCAATCCTCTTGTAAGTGGAGAGGGCCAAGGCAGTAGACACAGGAACTATGGTTGTCAGTGACCGACATTTTTGGCCACACTGACAACGCTTGAAACCAGACTTTGCCTTCTCAGACATTGTAGGTAATAAACAAGTCTAGAAACAAAAACACAGTCAAATCCGATTAAAATAGTCACAATTAGGTAAATGTCACAATCAGGTAAATGTCAAATCCGGTTAGTCACAATCAGGTAAATTTGACTCAATATAGCAGTAAATGGTAAGGGTGTAGGCCCGCACAAAAATACCGATAAAAGGGTTAACGGTACCAAAGAACTACGGAACCAGAACACAATCACACCAGTTATACTAACAATATCAAGTTAAATAAGATTCTTAGTAAAATACAACAAAAAGTTATATCTTAGCTTAGAAAACCCTCGAGCTAGCTCCCAACGATGCGAATGCAGCAGCGGCAAACTAGATCTGAGGTAAAGGTAGAGGGGGATTGTGGGTATTAGATTGTCTCGAGCTTCTTCTCGATGCAGAGCTTGCAAGAGGCCGGCACGGAGCCGAGGATCGGCTCCGAACCCATGTGTAAGAACAAACGGCGAGATTGAACACTATCACATCAGTGTGTACCTATTTGCTATGGCATTTTGATTACATCTTCTACATCTATCTAGAATGTCTGGGTAAAATCTATGAAGTATTTAGAAGATATTGTTCATGGGTTTTCAACAATGTCTTTAATAGTGTAAGAAATGATTAGAGAAATGGTGTACAGAAAGGAGACTACTTTGTCCATTCATTTTCCGTTAATTATTTGGGTAATTTCCAAAAGTATTCAAGTAGCGTGCATATTGTATTTCATAGTAATTTATACCTATGTGCTATATTCAGATTCATTTGTCCCTGCAGCATCTGCTTTGCATTTGTCTACAAAGTAAGTTATGTTTATATTTAAAGTATTTTCTGATGATGCTTGGAATACCTCCCATATAGTTAGTACTTTTATAGATAAATACTGACAGAAACAATCATCTGATTCATGTACGTTAAACTTATATTTTACTTCTATAAATAATGAATTATCAAGCAATAATTTATAATCATAAAGGTTATTGGAATACAGAAAGCTCAGTGGTGTCATTGTTATATATTATTATTGATTCTTAGTTTCCCCAGAATTTGTAATTAAATTTCTGCAAGGGGAACTTATCTAAATAACTACAGCAAGGAAGTAATTTTGATATATACATATACTTTAAGTGCATTAAACAGACTTTTTTGTAAGAAATAACCAGTCTAGGAGAAGAGATTATATTTATTACTCCCAATGCATATTTCTTCTTCTTCGACATATAATTTCCATGTTGAATCACAGTCTCTTGTAAGCAAATACAATAAGATAGTCTACATAGTAAAACTAGTAAATTGAAAATCAACTTGCTAAACTAAACTAATTACTGTTACATAATATGCTGGCATCCAGTCTTCCTTTATTGCACATGAACATCACCAAAATTGCATGATTTTCTTTTAATAAAACTCAAAACTTGTATCAGATATGTTAAAACCTGACAGAGTAACTTCTGTACTATAGTAATTTTAATTATGGTAAGACTGTGATGTTGTGTCTTGTCTCAAAGTGTTTAGACATTTCTTAATTAAGCATTTTTTAAACAAGTGTTACATTAACACTCAAGCAGCTAAAGTTATGAAGACCACTTTGCATTAAAAATGAAAGACCATTCTTGCTTGAAAGTGCTATGTATGAGTGATGCATTTAACCTTTGGTGATAACATAAATCTGCCGTTAATAAATGTGTTTACCAGATGAAAAACTCTGACAGAGTGGTCTAGGTTAAGTTACACATTGATATAAGTACAGTATCTGAACAAAGGGTTACATGTATACTTAAAATATTATCTGCCACTGTACATCATGATGAAAGGTTTAAATAATTATTAATACTGTATATTAATGGTTCCAATAATATAGTGAATAAATGTGGTGACAGAGGACATTAAAGCAAACAAACAGACTCTGCAAATGCCGTAAAAATATTTAATAGCAACAAGCAAAGCTTTCAGATAAAAAAATCCTTTGTGTTTTTTATCTGAAAGCCTTGTTTTTCCTGTTAAATATGTTTACGGCATTTGAAGTGTCTGTTGGTTTTAATGTTTTACTATTGTTCTGTTGACTCTGCTTTACTGCAGTGCTCAGTCTATTTTCGTTGTGACAGAGGACACAACAGTTTTGTACTACTTTATAAGAATTTTCATATATTTATAAAGAAGAAAATAAATGGCATATCTATAAATTGTTTAAATATATATGGCCAAGATAACTTCCTAAACTGCTTTTTAATGTTTAATGAAAAATGGTTAATGGTAATTTAGCAACATTTCTTTTACTTAGAATACTGCAAGTTTTTCCTACAGTTTCTTGACTATTTTTACATAATAAAATTGATGAGAGCAGACTGACAGATATTTGTATTCCATAATCAGTGTTTAGTGGTAAGATTGGGTGGTAACTTCAATGATAAAACGCGTCTCTGATTAGGCAACACAGATATTAATATGCCTTTCCAAATGGGTGGAAAATTAAATTAATTTTGAACTTGTGATAGACCGAACATCTCCATAAGTAAGTTTTTCACTTTCATTTGTAAATGGCTATATACCCCTGAAAGTATTCCATCCATTCCACAAGCTTATTTAATTTTTAAACAGTTTACTTCCACTTCAATTTCTTACAAAAAAGAACAGCTTCTTAATTTCTGATTATAATTGTCTACATTATTTTAAAAAAAACACAGACTCATTCTTTTATTTTTACTTATTTTCAATTTTCTGAAATTAACATGCAAGTCTAATATGCATCTCATTTATATTACTTTTCATCAAGTTTCTTAATCTATTAAGAAAGTTGCCTTATTATCCATTTTCTCCAACTCTGTCTTGGTTTAAAAAAGGGTAGGTACATGGTAAAGATGTTGCTGCACTAAGTTTAGATTTTTCTTAATAAAATTTAACTTTATAGTTTATGATTTCTTTGATACATTCTCACTTTTTTTCACTAAGGTCCCAATCTCTCTGTTATTAGCTAAATGAGACATGGAATAAGTAATAAGTAAATCTATATAGCTCTTTATTTGTGTGTGCATCCAATTTCCAGTAGACACGACCTCTAGAATAATGTATTATTTAGTATGTTTTTCCTAAAACTGAGACACCATTTTCTGTGTCTTTGTGAGCTCTCCAAAACACATTGCATGCATCCCCAGTCATTACTGAAAATTCAGACAGTTTCTTATAAAATGGGGTAATTTCTAAGGGACTTAAATAAGACCAAAAGATTCTGTGTTAAATTACCAGTTTAACTAACTGTCGTCTGAGAAATGTAATAAGCATATATATATTTTTTTTAATTCACAGTGTTGTTAGCAAGATCTTATGATTGTGTGTGTGTGCGTGTGTGTGTGTGTGTGCGTGTGTGTGTATACAGATTCACTTCAGAAGACGGAAAGCCCACAGTCTTGAATTTCAAAAGACTGAGACCAAAATCTTGAACGTTCAAAACTGAAAACTCAAAATACTGAATCTCAGAATACTGAAAACACACAGGATACCAAACACTTACTATATTCCAGCAGAAGTAGATACAGAAACAAATACAAGACAAACCATATTACTTTTCTCCAAGTATAAGCAGGGGGGGCAAGCCATCCTGTGCCCCCCACACCCCTACTACTAAAATATATCAACTCCAGGATTGCACTTTACTACACTAACATGAGTTATGCTGTAGTATAGCAAGTTAGAAGGGAACATGACTAAGGTTACAACAGGCAGTCATGAAACATGTAATGGTATCTTTGCCATTTTGATCTGTGGAGTGCAATTTCAGAGTTAATATATTTAAGTAGCAGGGGGTGTGGGGGGTGCAGTGGAGAAGTGGTAAACAGTTTTTCTTTTGTTTCTGTATGTGGTTGTGCTGGAAAATATTAACTGTTGGTATCCTGTGTGTTTTCAGTATTCTGAGATTCAGTATTTTGAGTTTTCAGTTTTTTGAACTTTCAAGATTTTGGGCTTTCAGTCTTCTGAAGTGAATCTATATATATATATACATATACATACACATACACGTGTGTGTGTGTGTATATATATATATATATATATATATATATATATATATATATATATATATATATATATATAAAAACACACACACAGAGATATAGATATATCTATATATATGGGTCCACTTTGTAAACGTGAAATACTGAAATGTCGAATTTCAATATTTTGAGTCCACAATACTGAATGATCACAAGTGTGCTATATCAGAATCTCGATATTCATAAGACTGAAACTTCATAACACCAATATTTCAGTCTGCGACATTTTTTTTTTTTTTTTTTTTTTTAAGTTTTATCCCTCCACCTTTTGCAAATTTACAGTGTGAGTCACTCCCTCCTTTCCTGGTGTTATAACAACTGCCCATGACTAGTAAATTGCATAAAACAGAAGTAATAACAGTGCATAGTGGCAGTACTCTGTTCTTGCGCTTTTGCTGGTTAATTACCACAGAATACGATCCTGTACTAGTTCACTTACATTTGAAGTACCCTAGCAATCGCAGTTAGAAATTTCAGCCACTGAGTATTCCTCTCTGTGTTTTAAAATTATCAAATATGTTCAAACTGGCTGTGTCTCTGTAGAATCCGTCTACGTATTGGCGACGGTGGACACTCACTTGCTAGTGTTGTTCTCTCAAGCTGATCACCCAGCTTCCAGCACTTTCTTTCTCTTTAAAAAATAAAAACTTTAAACTTTAGCTAACAGCCAGCTGGAAGGATTATTTGTTATTATAACCTAATAGTAATACTAATACCTTTCTTTTTATGTTTTTGCCAAAGTGGAATAGGCATCCTTTCAAAGCCACTCCGGTGATATTTCTTCACTTTTGATGAGCAACATCTCGAATTACATACATAAGATACTTTTTAAGTTTGTTTTTTTATGGTCTGACACTAGATGGAACACACACACACACATCTGACTGTAGCTCATCAGGCAATACAGTAGTGGCACAGATTTACTGTAACCTCCACATTTTATCAAACCATGTATGCTATATCGTTAATGACAAATAAGCCCCTTGTACAAAAATGTGCCATCCATTAGCCAAATAATGGCTTTGCTAAGGTCGTATAAGTTATTAGTGGTTGTAAACCCTACAACAGTATTTTTACCACTGGCACCAGTTATTCTTTTTTCTACAAACAGTCCTGTTTTGTAGGATAGTTGTTAATGTTCAGGGAATGTAAAGTAACTTCTGGATTCCCTCCACATGCATTATCTTTTCTCCTATCCCTTCCCACCTGTTGTAACAAGGCATGTCTATTAGGGAGGTCAGTTATCACATCTAAAGAAGTGGAAGCTAAGGCATTTTCCACTAATACAAAGAGAACACAACACTGAAACCACTACAAAATAAGAAAAAAGACCTCTGAGGCGTAAGAACGAAGCTGCAAGTGGATTCTGTTAAGCTGCTACAATTGTATTCCAAGCTTTTTGTTTAATACAAGGTTCAAACTTCTTCAGACAACTAAATAATTAAAAAACACAATTTAAACCATAATCTGAAGATCACTTGATGTTTAGTTCCCAATCAAAGGGGAGATATTGAATAATTAATTAGATCCATCATGGATCCCAACCAACTACATTCATTCATAAAAACCAACGTGAATATGATGAAAACGGATTACCAAACACTCAGATACACTACATATATAACAAACTAAAGTACCTGAGTGTTACCACATATCATCTTATGACATATAAAAGTAACATTTAACATGAATTCTTTAAATCCATAATAAACACTTAATTCATGAGATGAAATTAAAAACACAAATATTTACTGTGCTACCTAACTCTTTGGTGCATCTTAAAATGGTAACCTATGCTAATGACATATTCTTTAAGACCATAATAAACACTTAATTCATGGGATGGAATTGAAAAACAAATATTTAATATACTACCTAACTCTTTGATGCATCTTAAAATAACTTATGCTAGGCTTCCAAGTAAAATATCCAAACTATCTTGGATTTATACTATATCCCAGATAGGATATAATAAAAATAATTAATATATTTAAAATTGATCTGACAGTCCATCACTCACTATTTCGTGGTCTCCTAAGGTATTGCACCCTAGGTTTTGCTGGCTAAAACCTCTCAGGGTCTGAATTTAATATTCTTTTGATGTTTTATATATATTTTTTATATATATTTTCCATATCTATTACATCTATTACTTTGTATACTTATTTTTCTTTCAGCTGTTCCCATTAGGGGTCATCACAGTGGATCATCTGTTTCCATTTCTTCCTGTCCTCTGCATCTTACTCTGTCACACCAACCACCTGCATGTCCTCTCTCACCACATCCATAAACCTTATCTTAGGCCTTCCTTTTTTCCCCTTACCTGGCAGCTTCGTCCTTAGCATCCTTTTGCCAATATACCCAGCATATCTCCTCAGCACATGTCCAAACCAATGCAATCTCGCCTCTCTGGCTTTGTCTCCAAACTGTCCAACCTGGGCTGACCCTCTAATATACTTATTCCTAAATTCTGTCGACCTTCTTCACACCCAGTGCAAATCTTAACATCTTTATCTCTGCCACATCCAGCTCTGACTCCTGCCTTTTTGTCAGTTCCACTGTCTCCAACCCATATAACATAGCTGGTCTTACTACCCTCTTGTAAATCTTCCCTTTCACTCTTACTGGTACTTGTCTGTCACAAATCACTCCTGACACTCTTCTCCAACCACTCCATCCTGCCTGTACTCTCTTCTTCACCTCTCTTCCACACTCGCCATTACTCTGAACTTTTGCTCCCAAGTATTTAAACTCATCCACCTTCGCCAACTCTACTCCCTGCATCCTCACCATTCCTCTATCCTTCCTCTCATTCACACACATATATTCTGTCCTAGTCCTACTGACCTTCATTTCTCTCCTCTCTAGAGCATATCTCCACCTCTCCAGGGTCTCCTCAACCTGTTCCCTAATCTTACTACATATCACAATGCCATCTGCAAACATCATAGTCCATGGGCACTCCTGTCTGATCTCGTCTGTCAACCTGTCCATCACCACGGGTCTATATTAGGAGATCGAAATCCCGTTTCCGCGAACAGCACAAGACATGTATAGCGTGAACTATGGTAACGGTGAACGTTCAAAACCACGAATTGTCGAAGTGTCATGGTTGACCCATCTGCGGTATAGCTCCGTAAGGTAAGTTTGCGATAGTTACTGACCTTAGGGTTAGGGTGTGGGTTAAGGTAAGTGCACAGATAGGTAATGTATGTAAGGTTTAGTGTAGGGTTTTGTTAACTGTATGTGTGTGGATTATTTGTTTTGTTTGGGTATATGTCTATAGGGTAAGTGTGCGATAGGTACGGACCTTAGGGTTAGGGTGCGGGTTAAGGTAAGTGCATAGACAGTAATGTATGCAAGGTTTAGTGTAGGATTAGAAGAAGAGTTTGGTTAGTATATGTATGTGTTTTATTTGCTATGTTTGGGTATGTAGTATGTAGCACGTGGTGGTGTTGGCTGACTATGACTGTTCGAGATTTGAAAATTCGCGGTTTAGGGGGTTCGGCATATTTGCAGTTCGCTTTATGTGTGTCGGTGTTGTGGTTTCGATTATACGGGTTTTCGATGTCGTAATATAGACCCCATCACCAATGCAAATAAGAAAGGTCTCAGAGCTGATCCTTGATGTAATCCCACCTCCACCATAAACGCATCTGTCACTCTCACTGCAGAACTCACTGCTGTCACACTACCCTTGTACATACTGTACCACTCTTACATACTTCTCTGCCACTCCAGACTTCCTCATACAATATCACAACTCCTCTCTAGGCACCCTGTCATGTGCTTTCTCCAGTGCAGGGGGTGACTAACACTAAAAAAGTAATTTACAGGGCACAGTGCAATGAATGTGATGCATTCTATGTGGGCAAGACTGTAAATAAACTCAAGCGTAGGATTTCATGTCATCTGTCAGAAATCCGCTCTGGATGTAAAAATAATGCACTAGCCAAACACCTTTCTCTTCATAAAAGACACACAGGTTTTAAGTTCCAGATCCTGGATCGCATAGATATGGGTGATCAAGGAGACATCCCGAATATTCTGGAGAAACATGAACTCATGTGGCAATTAAAGCTGAACTCTTTTAGGAAGCCTGGACTAAACTACTACTGCTCAATTAAAAGTGCACTGGAACTTAGAAAATTGCCACATTGTTTACATGACTAATTGTATTTTATTTTATTCTACAAATTGGTTTTAAATACCCTTTTAAATCAGTTGAAATGTAAGTGTATATTTTGTTTCCATCATCATACATACATTTTTTATTTTTATTTTTTTTCTGGCTCTTTCTTCCACTTTATTCAAAATGATGTGTAATAACAATACTAACTAATTGTACAATCATATATGTTTTTAGGGTTCTTGCACACAGACCTGAAGAAGTCTAGAAGGACGAAAGCGATCTTTGTTAACAATAGGTTATAAAAATAGAAATTGATTTTTACATGCAAAATGCATATTTATATATATGTTTTGATTGCCAAATGAACTAAGGTTGATATATTTCCAGCCATGTAGTATATTGTCTTGGATAAAAATCACAGACTTAATAATCTACTTAATTTGGTTAAATAAGAGGTACCACATCATTATAAATTTTATTTAAAGTACATAAGGGTTATATATTATTGACAGCTACTAAGTAGAGCAGGACCAGCTGGAATGTCACACTGATGGGGGAAGGGATGTGGATTTAACATGTGTACCAATAACACTTTGTTTTACAGCACAATAAATCACTCCCATGCCTGATCAAAAGTATATATATATATATATATATATATATATATATATATATATATATATATATATATATATATATATAGAAAGCTTGTGAGGAAATTATTACTCTATTTTTGTTTTACTTGGATCGCTTGTCTGTGTACTTAAAGGATTTTTGAATGGAAACAGACTGCCTGCCTTGCTTGGATAACTTTTGAATACTTAGTAATGCTGTACAATTATATATTTTCTATTATTACTTTTTGTTTTGTTTTGACTTAAGATGGAGTTTACGTTCCCTGCATCTACTACTATTGTCCGATCTGATTAATATACAGTGATTAACTAGAAATATATGGACTGAACATCTTCCACACAGAGAAGTTTCTTACACCGTTTTGTTTTTGGACTCACTACACTTTAGTGGATTGTTTTGAGACTTCAGGGATACCACGGAGATTACTTGTTTTTTTTTTTTTACATAAGAAGCAGATGTCTGTCACAATTAATCAACAACCACGAAGTGTGTGGAAAGCTCTCCAACAAAAAAACCAAGAACTCAGCTGGGAGTGCAAATCCCAAGGAAGAGAGACCTCCATTGAATATACTCAGCTTTAATAACCACAATAAAAACGTTAAAACACACAGTACATTAGTTATTAAAGCTGAGTATATTCATGTACTGTGTGTTTTAACGTTTTTATTGTGGTTATTAAAGCTGAGTATATTCAACGGAGGTCTCTCTTCCTTCACAATTAATCAACACCACTACATTAGATTATAAGACGTATGCAATACCGCAATCTTCTTAAATTACCCCTTTAAAAAAGCATGTGGGTGCTGTCCTGCAAGTCTGTGAAATATTTTGTGTTTATAGTGCATAATTTGTTAGCTATTTAACCAAATAGGAAGGGAAAAATAAGTGGGAGTATGATGCTTTGCAAAACAGTGATTATTCCCAGTGCTATGGAGCTTGGTTCTAAATTTGACAGGAGGAGTGCAACAAAAAAATCTCCCACTGTAAGGAAGGAAAGACCGACAAGAAAACAGTACATTAGTCTGGTCACCTGCTGTAAGCTGTCAATCACATGCAGATAATGGGTCAAATTACCCTTAGCTCATTGACAGCTAGAGAAGGTAGGTGTGAAGAGGGAGGGGAGATACCTTGAAGAACTAGATTTCAGCCTTCACAAAAGAAATCAAGTTAGCATTTCTAAGAAGAAAGAGCAATAAAATGCACTTTTCAATTCTGCTCTGTAACATTTGCACTGCTTGTGTATGAAGTATTCATTGAAAAAGGATAAAATTTTAACAAAAAGTAGGTGACTATAACACAGCAGTAAATGCCTGTAAAATCAGTGCGCTGACAGGAGTTTTAGGGAAAATGTGGCAGATCTGATGCAAATTTTTGGAGACAAACAATGCATTCTGGGATACTTAGAGGCAGACTAAATAGTCAGAATGATTTCAAGATGCCAGACCCCATGTGGTCAGAGTCAGAAATTGCATATATAAATATCTAAAAAGCTCTAAACTAGTCCCAGAGTGGTGTTAAAATGTAGGAAACACCAAACCATAATGAAATAAACATGTTTTTTTTGAGTCTGAGTGCGGTTGTACTTTAAGAGAATGATGCAGTTTGAACAGAATCCACTCATGCGGTTGAATCTTACAGAGGTGAATGCTGAAACAGTGAGTAACAGTCTGTTTGATGAAAAAAAATATGAACTGTTTTTCAAAATGCACTCTGAATTTGAATTGAATTTGTTTCAGTTAAAGCGTTTGCAGTGGCAACACTTTCACTTTGAAGCATTTGCAGTGGCAACACTTTCACTTTGAAGCATGTCAGCACTTTAAAGTTATACCGAGGGGAATGCGCATTTTTGTATGCCAGCACAGGGTGAAATGTATCCAGAGTTATTGGCCAAGTGGCAACAAATTAGAGGTACGCCTTCAAACATTTGCAGCTTTTATTAGACTATTTCAAACCAGAGGAACAATGTGTTGCACAAAGAGATAGTGCTTTGCAAAGTGATATAGAAGCACAATTTAAATGTGAGCAGTATGCTTCTAGACTTGATGAACTTTTTTGTACTTTGACACATTATGACAAGCTATAAATGATTAAAACCAGAAAGCTAACAAGGGATTTTACTGATTTTAAACAAGGACACATTTTTGTTTGGCTAAGAATGAACTTAAAAGAGACAAATATATCAACAATACAGCTGTGGGTTCCACAGTTAACTGCAGCAGTAGCAAGGAGACCAAGTCAGCAGGCACACCCAAAATACCTGTGAATGAATTACCAACTGAAAAGGAAAAGAAACAAGGAGAGATTATTGAACTACTAGATGCTTCACAAGTGGTAAAGAGGAAAAATATGCTTGTTGTTCAAGCAGAAGTACATGCTCCAGATTACAATTCATTAGGTGCTAAACCAAAGGAAACAATAATGTCAGATTTTTTCCATGCTTCCACTATCCATAAAAGAAAGATTAAAACATAGTAGGCAAAGATCCCTCAGCAATGGGCACAAGAGAAGAAAGATGTCAACTTAGTACATAACCAGAATCAATTGGTGTATAATTTATCAAATTATGCCCTGAATGAAGATGAAATTAGACTGCTGAATAAAGGACTGTCATTTGTTCATGCAGCACCTTCTAAATTAAGTGTTGTATTCGATCTTAGACTGTTTGCTAGAAATGCACTACTTAAACTTTTGGCACATATAATATTCTGAGGAAAACCCAGTTCATTTATACCTCCAGCGCACCCTGTTATGGCTTTATTCTTGAACATATGTGAAAGAGACCTTTTTGAATATATGAACTCACGACATTCACAGAATTTTTATTACCTGATGAAGGAAGAGAGACAAGCCCTCCATGAATTAATGGCCAACAAGGAACTCATTGTTAGACCAGCAGACTAGGGAGGTGCAGTTGTTATTCTCAATTATGAGTGGTATATATCAAGAATGGAAGAGATGTTTTGCTCAGTTTCTACTTGTGAAGTGATAGCAGAAGCCATGATAAATGATATAAAAAGACACAAAGAATTCTTTGGAAGACCTTTATGCTGTACAAATCATTACCGGGTTGCATCAGTAATTTTTAGTTGAACATCCAATGATCCCTGTCATTAATGGATTGCCGAAGATGCATAAGGATCAACATAACCCTACACTAAGACCAACAGTGGCAGGTAGTGGATGGTCTACCAAGCCAATGTCAATATGGGTAGAGAAGCAGCTGAAACCAGCTCTTTGCAAAGCACCAGCTGTGCTTAAAGATACACCCCAATTTTTGAATGCGCTATTTGAATCTATGGGTGCAAATAATGTGAAAGAAGGTTTTCTATTTGTAACCCTTGACGTCAATAACTTGTTTACCGCTATTCCTAATGCATATGGCATTGAAGCAGTCAAACAATTTCTGAGTAAACATAACATCTATGATGACAGCAAGATACACAGACTCTGTCTGCTACTACAACTGGTTCTGGAAAACAACATCTTTATGTTTCAAGAGAAGATCTATTGGCAACGGTCGGGTGTTGCTATGGGAACACCCTGCACCAATTCTTTATGCAAACATAGTACTTGGGCTATGAGAAGAAGACATTTTTACCACCAAGAATTTATGGAGAGATAAGATTTTTTTCTATCGTAGGTTTGTTGATGGCATATTTTTTCTCTGGAAAGGTGATGCAATGGAACTTTGACAGTTTGTCTCATATTTGGAAAGTACCAGCTGTCTTTTACGTTTTACCTTGAATTACTCAGGTAAAAAGATTGAATTTCTGGATGCTCAGGATTTTACAGATGAGATTTAACTACATTATATAGGAAATTATGCTGAAGAACACATTGCTTAGTTCTGACAGCATGCATCCGTGACATACGTTCTCCAATATAGTAAAAGGACAAGCATTGAGAACATCCAAATTAATCACTGATGATTCAAAACTTCATAGTGAGGTACAATTGTTATCTGATAATTTTAAACAACGTGGTTATAATAAACAGTAAGTGACACTGTATGTGATGTTAAAAAGATGAGGAGAATAAAAGGCAAAGCATGGTTTACTAATAAAGGCATGGCACTGGAAAAAGTGAGTAATGAAAGCAAGAAGCTGAATAGAGTGCCAGTGAAATTCAGCAGTGACATAAAAGGTATTTGTAATATTGTGAGAAACAATTGGAAAATCTTATTCAACAATGATGAACTTAGATCGATAGTGGGCAACTTTCCTAAGTTTGTGTATGAAAGGAATAAAAATCGCAAGCAACTTTTGCACAAAACTACTACTAGTCTCAATACAAAGTTGCCTGTCAGTGAAAGGATCGGGACTTATTGTTGCCGGTGATGTAAGGCTTGCAAAGAAATATCTAAAAGCAACATGTTTACACACCCGACTACAGGGGTGAGATACCAATCTAAACTTTATGCTGACTGTTATTCTTGTAATGTAATATATCTTGCCAAATGTGGATCCTGTACTTCTTATGTAGGTAAAATGAACAGAAGATTAAAAGACCATATAGTGCAGCACCTAAGTGATATTAGACTTGGTAAAAATACCAGTGCTTTATATCAGCACAAGTTAAACAAACTTGAACACAATTTTACTTTTATGGTATTGCAGTTATGTGAGCCAAATCAAAGAAGGGGTGATATACGCAATCGAACTAAAGTGGTGGAAGCCTGTTGGATAGCAGATTTACAAGCTGATAAACCCCCAGGTTTGAATGGATATCTCCCCTTAAAACCCATTCTGAGAGAACGTAAGCTCAGGCACTGAAATGGTTAACTTACTACAAAAGCAAGAGCTCTGACAAACAGGAAAGGTGTGTGGTGCAGTTACAAGTCTATGACTGGTTAAGTGTTATTTAAAGTAGTCAAACATACTTTGTTCATTCATCTGATGAAGGAATTGTCTAAATGCGCTCATCTTTTATGTTTTACAATTACATTTATGGTTTTAGCGGACTTGATTCTTGTTTTTTTGCTGCTTAAAATTAAACATATATTAGTTTTATCTATCATCATATTAAATAACCTATTTAGATAAGAAATAAACATTTTTGAGGGAATATATGTAGAATCAAAAGTAAACTTAGTGGTATATACATATAAATATGGATACCCCACACAAAGAACTTTCCTCACTTGAAAAAATACAGTAGACTCCCTCTTATCAGCCTTCTTTTTAATCAGCCTTCATATTTCTGCCATAGCAACAAAAAACAGAGAACAACACACTTCTGCCTCCTCTGGGCACTTCAGAACATCTAGCTTATGGTTTTAATCTTAAAATATTAAAATATCAAAACAAAAACAAACTTACATTGCAAGTTCATTTTTAAGCTATAAATGCTTTCTGATTTTCTGACCTATAAATACTATTTTGCATGCTTTTTTTATTTGATTATCCAGCCTAAGGTCCAGCCCCAGTGAAACCAGATGAGGGAGTCTACTGTATTTACAATAGGTGAAAAAAATATTTGCAACAGGGTAGGATCTAAATGTATTTTTGGTAAGAATTACAGCACCTGTTTCCCTGTGATTGCTAAAAGAAGAGCAAGTTAGTAAGTTATTAGAACTTCCGCTATTTTTTATGATCTTTATCAGAGAAATGTGCTTCTTGTAGCATACACAACTCAGTGTTCATGTTACTGACATACTCGAATAACCTGGATATTTTTACTGGATCACAAAATTGACAAGTATTCCAATATTTTGTGTTTATAGTCATGCATTTTATTGTTATACCTTGTTTTAGACATTTGAAATATATGAAACATGGCAGAAGAAATAATATTAGACACTAATAGTATGAAAATAAGTAAATCATCATCATTTAAAACCAAGACTCATGATTATTTACAACATATATATGCCAAGACATCTTATAGCATTATATCAAAATGCCATTAACCAAAAGGTTCTTGGAGAGGGCAAGGAAAAAACAAGGCAGAAAGTTCTAGAATGTTAACAGTTTGGCCACTTTTGATTCATCACTTTGTAAAAATCTAGGCTGTCTCTTACAACTACTTAAATATATAAATAATTTAAATACATCCCTTATTTAATCTTATATGATAAAATGTAATACATGCATCTATTTTTTAAATATGACACACATTTAAGTTCAATAAACTTCTGTATAGTATAAAGCATTATTTTCTACAGATAAAACACGTTATGGATTATTTTATTACTGCAGTGCATGGATACTGAGGTTACTCTCCAATGTTAAGAAAAAGATTAACACCTTCCCTGATGTGAGACCCAATCACAACAGCCCTTCAGAGAGTGAAACCAAAAAAAAAGTTTTGTCATGCACCCTCTTTTAAGCAGTGCTACAGTCTTCATTTCTACCTACTATGCATACCTCTTCAACTGGCCCTAAGATTGCATCATATTTTATCTCTGACTCTTGCAATTTGTTTGAATTTCTAGTAAATCACTAAGGATTCTAATCAAATAAGGCCAGGCATTAGAATTCCGTGCTTCTTATTGTTCAGAAAATGTACACTGATACAAAACCTGTTGTTCTATTAACTCTTAAGGGAATAAGAGAAATACTTATAAAAATGTCCCTAGGTTTGAGCCTTTGTTAAACCTTTATTTCTGGATATGTCCAGAATGCTTAAGCAAAGAAGCTGAGAGGTGTGCTGCTGTTTGACAGTGCTAAGTTCTTTACCATCCTTCAAAGGCTGTAAAACACCACACACTCCTACATTTTTTTTTCTCTAACTGGTACTGATATAGAAGATTGTGTTCAGATCACTAATCATAATTGGCTTATTTTGTGTTAAAGACACTGATGCAAAGAAATTCAACTCATGACCAAAGCTTGAAAGGTGAACTTCTTGGAATCCATGTTAAGAACACAAAGGTTATGACTGGGTTACCAATCATAATTCTTTATAGAGCATAGTGTTTTATCATCTTCATGTACTACTAGTCTCTGAAAGCTAATAAAAAAAAAAAAAAATGATCTGTTCTCACAGTACAGCAGTCGTTGTCCTTACCTTTTCCCTCTGCAAGAGAAGCCGTTTGAGTCAAACCTGTGGCTGTAACGTAGTAGACAGTAGGCAGAAATGGAAGTTGAAATTACACCATTTCATGTCCTGCTTCTGCTGTTTTCTGGTTAACAGTCTAATTTTAGTGCAGACTCAATGTTAACAGCACATAAGTTTTGTTAAGGTTGGGTCTCACAGAGTAATGCTGAATCAGGATGTAATTTAACCATTTTTGAGTGTAATCATGGTGCTCCATGTGCTACAAGATAGCTATGATTGGAGAAAACGTGATCACTTGGCCTGATTTTTAAGAGATATATGTCAGAAGCACATATTATTTATATAGTTTTTCAATAATTTTATACAAAAGTTGAATATAGTGAGAACACAACTGTACAATGACAACACAGAAACTGTTTCAGTTTTATTAACTATAATACAAAATACATGTAGAACATTAAAATTTAATCTTCCTGGGTATCCTATATTGCATATGTTTAAGCATAATACAGCATGGAAGAAAGAAAATCATAATACAATTTAAATAGCTTATTATATAAAATAAATGTTCTGGTTTCCCTGTACTGGATCTAATTCTACTAGGTGCCACAGAACGAATATATAGTCATAATCAAATTGTGTTTTCAATTTACTTTTACTTAGAATGCATATTTATATATAATTAGTACCCTATTATAATGGTGTGATATTTTAATACTCTTCGACTCTGAAAAAGTCTATTAATAGATGATTCCCATAAAAACTATTTACTTTTCTATTTAACTATATGATTTGATTTTATTGAACTGCCAATGATCTGTAAAGTATATTAGCAAAGAAAATCACATTTCTGTATATCTTTGCTATTCTACTTTTAGTTTCTGTATCATTGCCATTAGTTGTTTCATTTCTAATGTTACTATAAGACAGCTGAAGGAGTCTGCACCTCCCTAATAATATACTTTATATTAGTTATACTTTTATTATTCAACTGCCAGTTTAGGCTGATATTTGAAAGCCTTGTAGAGATAATTCACTGAAAAAAGACAGCTGATGCAGAATACGCTGTTATTAAAGAAAACATTGCTCTCAAAATAACACTGTAAAAAATACTGAAAACTAAAAGAGAAGTAGATCTCCCACATATTTTCTACTTCTTCTCTTTACAGGAAAATATATACACAGAGATTTCTTCACAGAGTTTTTTTAACTCCACATAAAGTGGCTTTAATATAAAACTATGGGCAAATTAATTGTTGAAGAAGTAATAAAGTCTCTAATGCACCCTGATTTCATATGATACTGGATTGTAAAATAGTAACTTCTTTTTGGGTTGAATTTAGAAATTTTGCCCAGGCTTTGTGGACAGATAATTGTATCATTTCTAACTCCTTGATCTTATTTAATGCTCCAGTTCTGGATTCTGCTCCTAAGGGCAAGTGCGTCTCCTTTGGTGCATTTTAGCTATAGCAAGAAAAACAGTCACATAAAACCGGAAATGTAAAAAAATTCTCAACTGCCAAAATGAGAACTTCGAATATTACTCACCAATTTAGATTATGGTCAAAATTACATGATTTACTTGATACATTTTAAAGATTTAATTTGCTATGTTTGATTTTGTTGTGGTCATCTGTAAATAGTTATGCTTTTGTTAAATGTATCTTTTTTGTTTTATCTTTAAATACATTTGTACAATCTTTGTTTTAAATTAATAAGTTGCTTTAAAAAGTTCAATTAAAACTAATTTTCCAACAACTGTCAACTTAGTCTCACAACTGAAAGTCTTTGCACATAATATCTCTCAAAGAAATGAACATTTAATGTACAGTACATCAAGGTTGAAGAAAACATTGTTACTAAAATAAAAAATATTGTTTCTTCTAAAGAACTTTGTGAAAAGCATGTTTTCAATTGATTGTGGACAACTTTCAAGTTGATGCTTGCACACTTTTAATGTGTTTTTGTTCCTTTATTACAATAATTAACATTACTTTTCTTAACTTTAAAAGATGAGGTTACAGACAGTTCAGAACTTTCATATTGTAGTTTAACTCCACTTTGCAGAAGGTGATAGCCTCAGATAAAAACATTAATACCACATTTTTATTACTTAATGACAGCCTTAGCTTTACAAAGGCATCTAAGAAGAAATACCATGTTTTTTATTTACAACTATTTTTATTAAAGGAGAAAATATTTTCTTTGCTGTATTACAAAATTTGAATAATCAGTCAGATATTGCACTGTTAATTTTTGACCAAGCTCTTTTAATAATGTCAAATTTGTCTACAAAGTTATTGAATTTTACAGTGATAGTGGTTAGTCTAGCAACTATTTTGAGATAAAGATCTGTGCTCTTTCAATTACTCCACGCATGCACAGTCAATACCAAAGATACTTTTAAACCATTCTGTCAAACACAGTCATACTCCATATCCCTTCACCATTAGACAGACCAAATATATTTAAGATTTTTCTGCTTCCGCAATTTTTTTTTAATTCTACCCCTTTAACACATTAATGTTTTCTTAAGTTCACAGCTTCATTAATTAATACTAGGCAGTTGATCTGTATGGATAAGCATAAGTAGCCTATACACTATAATACCTAGTTCATGCTACTCCATTCCATAAGGAATTCTGGGACTGATCCTGGAGTATATTTGTAGTTTCCTATCAAATCATCCAGGTTGTGGAGCTACCTTGTTTACTGTAAAGAGGAAATCTGTTCCAGACAACAAAAAGGGTACTTTTTTGAACATATATCTATCACAGCAGCAGTTTCTGTTTATGTTGCAGTGGGCACTGAGGTCTTTAGAGTGGGTGCGTATTTTGTGGATTTAGATAATTCATGCAACAGAGTCCTTGGAAGCAAGGCAGAGTTCACAATACAAAATTCTGTAAAGGACTGAAAATAGAAATAGTGCTTTAATGCATTCAGCATAAGAACATAGAAGACAGGCCTTTGACTTTTATTACGGAAATGCTGAGGTCTTTGCACATAAATAATGTGCTTGGGCAGGTACATACTGACGTGAGGGCTGTATTCTACAATGGTTCTGATAAGGGAGGTATTACCAGATAACTTTAGTGGATATGCAACGCATTCTTTTGTGGTCAGCTGGGCTAAATGAAAGGATTTTCTATTAACTACTGAAACATCACAGTCAAACAAGAGTTCAATGGCCATGTAACTGACAAGGACCCCAACTACTGTATCTATTTTGAAAGAGGTGTCTCCTAGTTGGCAGATTTTGAGAAAAAGAAGTTATGTACTCACCATAACGTTCCATGTTTGTAGCCCATCACGCCCTTCATTCTTACATATGAGATCGGAGCCAATCCTCGGTTCCGACTCGGCCTATTTATAAACTGGAAGTCTTCTAGTTGGCTCGTGGCTAGGTAGGTATCCCATGATGCACCAGTACAATCCCCAGATCTTGTTTGCTGCTAACTAGAAGAAATAATAAACATACAGAAAGAAGCCAATACTAAAAGGTCTCCATAAAAAATATTTTTCTGTCTCCAGGTACTTCCAGGATGGGGGTATGAGGGTGGGTTCATAAGAATGAAGGGCGAGATGGACTACAAACATGGAACGTTATGGTGAATACATAACTTCTTTATGTTCTGTAGTCCTATCTCACCTTCATTCTTACATATGGGACAGCGTCCTTAGCATCTTATTCTTGGGTGGCTCAAGGAAAAATACTCCTGTGTACCGTGGAACCAAATGATGCTCTACCCCTGGAGGTTAAATCCAATTTGTAATGATTAATAAAATTGAGGGGTAGCCCAAGTTGCTGCTGCACAAATATTATCAAGTGGGACCCTGGCTTGAAAGGCTACAGAGGTAGACTGAGATCTGGTAGAATGAGCCTGGATTTTAAAGGGTAAAGGTCTACCCTCAGAGTTGTAAACGTAAGCTATACAGCTAGAAATCCAATTGAGAGTGTTACTTTGGAAACTGGTAAGCCTGACCTGGATTCAGAGAAGGAAATAAATAATTGATCTGATTTCTTTAGTCCGGTGCAAATAAAAATGTAATTGTCTATGGACATCCAACTGACGAAACCTGTATTCAGCTGCGTTGGAATGATTTGGAAAGAACACCGGGAGTTCTATGGATTGATTCAAAGTGGCATGAGATCAGACCTTGGGGATAAAGGAAGGATTAGTACGAAGAGACACCCTGTCTTTGTGAAAAATCAGATACGGGGGTTTTACAGACAATGCTTGTAACTCTGACACCCGTCTGGCCAATGTGATAGCCACTAGAAACAAAGTCTTCCAAGACAAGAATTTCAAAGGGGATGAATGAGAAGGCTCAAAGGGTAGAGAAGTTAATTTGGATAACACAAAATTTATATCCCATGAAGCAACAACTTCTTGAAAGGGGGGTCTTAAAGTGGCATTTTTAAGGAAAGTTTTGCACAGCCTATGTGACATCAGAATAGAATCTTGAAAGCCTAGATAAAAATGTGAAATTGCTGCCAATTGAACTCTTGATAGTGGCCGCCGCAGATCCCTGGTGAAAAAGCTCAGACAGGAATTCCAAAATCACTGGGATGGCGGTGGTGTAAGGGTCAACATTCATTTTCTCCGCCGAGATAGAGAATCTTCTCTATTTACTGGAATATAGTCTCCTAGTGGATGGTTTACGAGAAGACATAAGGATATGAGTCACGGAGGGTGAGAAGTCATGAAGTCTGACTACGGAAGGAACTGGAGCAGCCACGCTGTCAAATTATTCAGGGTGTGTAAGGAGGGGTGAAGCGAGTCTGACATGTCAGTCAACAGGTCTGGAACTGGGTCCAGAATCCAAGGATCGTCTAGGAGAAGAGCCCTGAGAAAGGGGAACCAAACCTGACAAGGCCAGTAAGGAGCAATGAGGATCAGTTTGCTTCCCAGCCGTTTCTCTTTCTGAATAACCTTGAGAATGAGAGGAAAGAGAGGAAAAGTATAAAGGCGACCCAGGGGCCAATTGTGAACAAGTGCGTCTCTTGGTGTCTCTCCTCCCGGAGGGAGGATGAGGGAGAAGTAGCTGTTGCATTTGGCATTGATCGGGCTGGCAAAGAGATTGCAGCAAGGCTGTCCCCATCTGTGGAAAATCTGTTCCGTTATTTCCTGTTTCAGAGACCACTTGTGAGGCATCAGGATTGCCCGGCTGAGCTTGTCGGCTATCACGTTGGTTGCCCCTAGAATGTGTGTTGCCACCAGGAAACGCTGGGAATATATCACCCATTTCCAAACACAAATGGCCTCTTGACACAGTGGGTAAGATCTGGTTCTGCCCTGTTTGTTGATATACCATACTACCGATATGTTGTCTGATTGCATTGCAATAGTCCATGGAAGCAGAAGGTCGTGAAGTGCTTGCAACACCAGGAGCACCTCCCTCATCTCTAGAATGCTGATATGCAGGTGAGCCTCGTGATCTTGCCATGTGCCTTGGACAGTCCTTCCTAGATAATGCCCCCCACCCCATCTGTGAGGCATCCGTGGTCACAGTAGCAACGGGTTGGTGAGGAACAAATGAAGTGCCCGTGGTAACTGATTGGGTAGAGTCTACCAAATTATGTCCTTCTTGCAAGAGTCTGTCAGCAGAATGTGATGAGATAATGGTAGGTGCTGAAAGGATCATTGGGAAGACAGGTGCCACTGAAAAATCCTCATGTGTAGTCTGGCTAGTGGCACTAGTAATATGGTAGAAGCCATGGTCCCTAGAAGCTGCAGAATAGTCTTGGCTTTGACCTTTCGTAAGGGGAGATTGAATTTAAAGAACCAGATTCTGTGCCCTTTCTACAGGAAGAAGAGCCAACATGTCTACGGTGTCTATCACTGCGCCTATAAAAATCACAGATTGAGAGGGCAATAAGGCAGATTTTTCCCAATTTATAGAAATTCTCAGCTGGGCACAAAGCTGAATGGTACCATCCCTGGTCTGAAGAAGTATATGCCAAGTGGAGGCGGTCAAGAGCCAGTCATCCAGATAAGGAAACACCTGGAATCCTCAATGTCTCAGGTGAGCTGTCACTACTGCCATACACTTGGTGAACACCTCTGAGGGCTGTGGTGAGACCAAAGGAGAGAGCACGAAACTGGTAAAGACTGGCTCCCAGCCGGAGCTTAGATGACTCCTCTACACCCTATCCATTTTTGTGTGGTAGTAGGCATCTTGGAGATCTACTCAGCACATCCAATTGTCTTTCCCTAATAATGGGTGTATAGACTGCAGTGTCACCATCTGGAACTTGTCCTTCTTTACTGATTCGTTCAATCTGCGGAGGTCCAAGATGGGCCTTCAGTCCCCTGTACGTTTTGTCCCTAAAAAGAAACTGGAGTAAGTTCCGGATCCTATTTGGTCTGCTGGGACGGTTAGGATGATTCTTTTTGACAGCAACTTGTTGACATCCACAGTTGCCTGATCCCTGTGATTGGGTGGAACATCCGGGATCCTCTTGGGAACAAAAGGTGGAAGAGAAAAGGGTATGATATAACCTCTGGTAATAATTCTTTGTACCAACTTGTCTTGAATGATACCCAGCCAGGCTTATGGATACAAAGAAATGCGACCCCCCAACTGGCCCCAGCCCAGAGAAGCACAGTCGGACCCCCCACATCAGGAAGCGCTGGTAAGGCCAGCCCCAAAAGGAATCGCGACCTCCCTGGTTTTGCGGTCTGCCCTGCCTCTAGGGTGACGTCTACCATTTCCTCCTCCTCCTCTGAAGGAGGAGTCACCCTGTGCATCCTGGAAAAACCTCTGGGACTTCTTGAACCACATTTTACCACCCCTCTGACCCTTAGGGTATGGTCTAGAGGGTACAGTAAAACATACTCCCATGGCAGAGAGTGTTTTTCTTTCTTGCTCCCACCGGGTGAGAGTGTCCTTTACCTTGGGTCCAAACAATGAGGAACCATCAAAGGGGGTGTTGGTAAAGGTAGACGAACGGTTCCACAAAATTACACAAACGCATCCAGGAATGACGCCTTAGGGAAATTCCTGAACCAGCTGCTCTACTTGCTCCATCAGCTGCATACAAGATAAGCCTCATGGAGGAGTTGATGGAGTTCAAGGTGGACAACTGGGCAGACACCTTGTCAGACAGTATATGTACTTAGTAGAGAATCTCCTAGCTCCTTAAGGAGATCTGTCTGAAGCCTCGTAAAATGTGTAAGGTAATTCAGCGATCTAAGGGTAAATGCAGCTGAAGAGAAGATAAGCTTCCCATATCTGTCCATCGTTCGAGACTCCTTATTCGGCGGAAGAACAGAAGAAGTTTCTGCTAGCTCCTTCAGAGTGGCCGCCGCCACCACCATGGCATCTACTTGAACACCTTTAGACAAAAATTCCTTTTCTGGGGGTGCACAAAGAAACGTATTCAGTCTCCTGGGGACTGGCTCCACCGTATCAGGAGTATCCCATACTTTTCGACTAACTAGCTCCATCAGTTCGAAGGGTGGAGACACCCAAGAGGCTGAAGGTTGAGACCCGAAAACCTTCAGGTACACTGACTCATCAGAAGGGGTGACAGTGGGCCAGCCGCACCTCTGCTTAAGGATTTCCAGGATGTCTACAAAAGCGACATCATCAGAGGATGACTTGGGGGACCTTTCTGACTCCTTGAGGTCAGTATCAGAGGTCAGAGAATCATCCTGGGAGTCTACACGCTTCCTCTTACATGTTCTCTTCCATGTGGGCTTCTCAGAAGGATATTCTGGGGAGGTCTTGGAAGAGTGGGGGCTACTGGCTGGTGGCTCCTGAGGCTGCAGATCTCTGCTGTCCAAGGAGAGAGTAGGAGCTGAGACAGAAGTAGGTGCCCTAGGGGAAAGAGTGTCAGTACCCCTGGTAGGAGCTGAAGTTAGGGACAGCACACATCTCGAATGCCGACTGTTAGAGAAATGTACATATTTTTTGGTGTACAATTCTGCACCTAAAGATTGGTAAAAAACACTATAGATGCCTCAGTCACAAAAACCTTGTACCAACAAAGTATTGAATATGAAGAACTGCTAAAATTGGAACTTGAAAAATTGTTTTCTCGAGCCTAAGCCGAATGACTCTCTGACTGCAAGGCCCTGGATGGAAATGGTCAAGAGATGAAATAGACTTGTTTTAGACTCATTAAATAATAAGAATAAAGTATTAAAAGGGGGGGAAATGTTAGAGAAATGTACATATTATTTGGTGTACAATTCTGCACCTAAAGGGTTAAAAGTTAATACATTTATTCTGTGTAAAATGTGTAAATACTGGTGGTTTCTGTAAAAGCTGCTGACACCTGAAAGTCTGGTTGTTCCTGTAATGGAATGTTGAGAAAGGGGCCTCGCACTAGCAATAGATAAATATTGTGCGTCAAGAAGAGACAGTTGCAGGACAATTACTCAGAAACTGGGTTTGACAGGTTAAGCCCTGTGGTCAAACTGAATTTTGAGAAATATTTTTGTAGGTCAGCAACTATCTGATAAACATCTGCTGTGTACGTGCAAAGAACTGTATAAAAGTAGCAGGCTGAGCTATTGAAAATCAGACAAACCTTGTACCTACATGCTTTGTCTCCTTGCTGCAAATAATAAAGGATGCCTTGCTTGAACCTTACGTGAATTGATCTTTGTATTTTCTTTTACAATGACCTCTCCGGCTCCGAAGACCTCCTTGGCTCCAAGGAGACAGAGGATGCAATCAGTTCCAGAGCCATCGGCTCCAAGATGCAGGTAGGATCCGAACTCACCCTCGCCGACATGCCGAGAGGGAGACTCTGAACCGAAGAGATTCGGGTTCCAGGAGACTTGGAACCAAAGAGGTTCAGTTCCAGGCATCCCTGTCTGAGCTGACCGGGGAGCTTCGGCTCCTAGACACCACGGACAATACTGAGAGTGTCTGAGTGGAACACGGCTCCAAAACAGCCACAGGAGGAGCTGGAGCCGAGGGTTCCACCAGCGGTACCAAACACTCCGGCTCTGAAAGGCCAGCATGGCTTGGAGGAATGACCGAAGGGGGCTTAACAGACTTAGTGGCTCCGGAACAGACTGGGTCAGAGCCAACAACAATTTTGATAAGGCAGACAACCTCAAAAGTCTCAGCACTACTCTCTCCATATCATCTTCCAATAAACTCCTGGATGACCTGGAGGACAAAGTAGGAGAATGGGATCCCTGCAGTATTGGTGACTTCAATGTAGGGGAGACTGGTAGAGGTTTCATAGACCGGGTCCGTAGAATACTCTCAGAGGTTGGCTCTGAGCTACATGGCACCGACCCTGTAATCACAGTACAACTCTCAATTGACACTGAACTCTGTGGAGCCGATGAGACAGTGGAATTATCAGACTTAGTAATTTTAAGAGGAGGCTCCAAAACACCAGCCAGTGCCGGGGAGGGCCTCTTAGAAGCCTTGGACTTTTCCTTTTTAGATCCCTGAGATCTAGAAGAGGAGGAGGAAGAGCTAGCCAGATCTTCCTCAAAAGAAGGTTTTAGAAGACCTTTTTGGATGAGCTTATTTTTTCGTTCTTGCAACAACCTAGCACTGAAAGAGTGGCAAAATAAGCAAGTTTCTTGCAAGTGGATGGTCCCAAGACAGTAAACGCAGTTACTGTGGCCATCTGTTATAGACATCTTCTGTGAGCATTTTATGAATTTTTTAAAGCCAGATGGCTTATGGTCCTTGCTTTCCTTAGACATTCTCACAGAAGATGAGCTCACACACACACAAAGAGAAAAGGGAGGACTAGGTCCTCTAACTTAAACGGGCTTAGCCCTACAGGAAAGGTAAAAGACACCAACAGGACCAGGTCCTATAATTTAAATGGGCCTAGCCCGGCAGGAAAAGGAAATGGAAAACTAGGTCTTCTAACTAAAACAGACCTAGAGGGAAATGGAACAATAAGTAGACTCATCACACACTCAAAACAGGAATAAAGTGTAAATTACAAATTTACTCAACAAGGTGAACAGAACCTCGTTCTGTTAACAACACTAATAAAATTAGCAAGTGGAAATCTGCAAAAAACTAAGACTTATGACTATTAACAACACACAATCTAACTGAGCGCAAAAGGCACCTACAATTACTAATGTCTAATTATTAAACACGAAAAACTGGCACACAGGATACCAAGTACTATAAAGCCAAAAGGCCAATTGTACTAAAGAAAATTGCACACAAATGGCGCACTAATAAACTCTAACTATTCTAACTTGCAAACTACACTAACTATGACTATACAATGCTATAACAACACTATTAAGTAAAAAATATCCAAAAATTTTGAATAAACTTTGAATAAACTGAAAAACTTAGCCAGAGCCAAAGAGAAGCACAACCGAACTAGTCGGCGTGGCAAATGAGATCTGGGGATTGTACTGGTGCACCATGGGATACCTACCTAGCCACGAGCCAACTAGAAGACTTCCAGATTGTAAATAGGCAGAGTCGGAGCTGAGGATCAGCTCCGATCCCACATGTAAGAATGGGTCTATATTATATCACTGAACGCTTAAAAAAGTGAACGCTAATTTGATCGACCTAATTTAAGCGAAAGCTTACAATCATGAACTGTCAGATCAGCGATTTTTTTCCCTGATCCAAAACACATACACACAACACAAGCACACCAAACAAAGAGAAATCCACTCATATACACCTAAAATCTGATACCTAACCCTACACTAAACTATGCATACACCACTAACTACCCACTTACCTTAACCCAAACCCTAAGGTCCGTCACTATCGCACACTCACCTCACCCACTCCCTAACCCTAACTCACTTAAATCTGCCCTAACCCTCATGTCCACTCAATCGCACACACACCTAACCCGAGCCCTAACCCTAACACTCACATCCACACAATCGCACACTTACCTGAATCCGACCGGTAACTTTCAACCATAACACTGAAAATACTGAAGCAACAGAAACAGACAACCGAATTCTTTCCCTAGGAAAAAATTTGAGTTTCTGCTGCTTCAATATTTTGCAGTTTCGCGAAAATAAGTTTGATCAACCAGCGTTTGCTTTTCTAAGCATTCGAGGATATAATATAGACCCGTAAGAATGAAGGCGAGATAGGACTACAGAACATCTCATGTTTTCCAAAGAACACTACATTGCACTTTTTACATTCGGTCTTAGGTCATAGTTATGACACCATTTGTTAGCACATCTTAGGCCTTCTTGTAGGACCCAGGAGTCTTCCTGAGAGTTGATGAAAGACCCAACTTTGTAATCATCTGCAAACTTGTTCATTTATAGGCTCCTGATATTAGCATCTGGTACATCATAGAAGTAAACATCAAATTTAGATGACAGTGTGCCCTAACCATTATCTGATAGGCTCTGTCTTGACAGACTTAGCAATACAACAGGTTAAATAAGGATTTACATTCAGTTTGAAACTATTTATGATGCCTGTAGATGGAATAGTACCAAAATCCTTAGTAAGATCATTGTATGCTGTGATCTATTTTGCTTTCATCCAAGGCCTCAGAGACTTTTTCAGAGAGGAAAACTAAGTTAAGCAAGAATGTTCTTACCTTTACAAATACAAAATGGTTTGAGGCAAAGGAATGTAAGCTGCCAATGTCTTTGCTGATGTCGATAATGATGCATTTCATTATCATACAGATAAATCTGCCGAGGCTTATTGGAATGTAGCTGCCAGGATTAGTGGTTGGGGCCACCATTATGAAGGAAATGACTACCACTGTCCTTCAAGCCTCATACATAAATCCCTTATGGATGACTAAATTCAGGAACATGTCTGCGAGGCAGTGTTTCATACTGGCAAAGAAGCAGTCTGGCACATTGTCAGATCCCATAAGACAGCATTTTTTATCTTTGATAGTACCTTTAAGACCTGCTCTGAGGTGATCTTTGGGGATGGTGGGACACAATATTATGTGGGTAAAGCCAGGAGGAGGACAGAGAGATGTTGCAGCTAAATTTATCAGCTAATATGTTGACTATGTACTCAGTGACTCTGAGTGAGTGGTAGTATTTTTAAGGTTCCTGACATAGTTGAAGGACTTCTGGTTGCCTTTTCTACTTGGCCTTAGTAGACTTGCTTTTGTTTTCAAGTTTTCTCTGATTTGTTGAGTGCAGTTTCAGAGTGAAGGGTCTTCAATTGGTTCGAAGGGTAAGTTTTTTGCATCTTATTATATAGGTTATTAAGAACAGGATAAACCACAGAGACTCAGATAGTATGACTGATATACAAGCAATATACACCAAAAATGCAAAAAAACAATGCAAGCTGTGGCCCTTGGCATCTACCCTTCGAGAAACTCAAGCTGTGTTGGCAACTGAATTAAATGCTGGCAGCTGGCCAGGGCTCAATGATTTTATTTCTATTTCATGTTTATTAAAAATGAAGGCCTTGGAGAGGTAGTTTGTTTGAACTTGACATTTTTACATTCATTTTAAATAGTGATTTTTATTACTTTAAATTCACTGCTTTGCTTGGAGGCTTGGCAATCATGTCATCTAGTACCTTTTGTTATTTAAATGTGGTTCAAACACTATGTTTTATCTGAAGTTTATAAATAATAAACAAAAGTGCTTATCCGTAGTTTTTTTTGCATTTTTGGTGTATATTGCTTGTATATCAGTAGTACTATTTGTCAGATTCTCTGGCTTACAGTTCATCTTTGTTGATTCTACCATATGGGTTTATTCCTAATTTTTTCACTGTATTGTGCTGGATCAGAACAAAAGACAATGCAAGCATTAAGATGAGAATAGAAACTACAAGTAAATGTTGTGGTTTTAACCACTGTGTCCTCAAGGAGAATGGGGACTTTTGAACTTCAGAAGGCCATTGGTCAATTTATGCAAGTTAGCCTTTGGGAAATCCTTAAAGTTAGAAGGGTTTGGCTGCATGTTTTACTGCATAGTGGTCAGCTGTGATTAGAGAAGGGATAAGTCAAGAAAGCCTATGACTTGCAAATGTAGCATTTTCTTCAAGTTGTTTAACTTAACAGCTTCTACCAGAGAAGGTTATAATACCTTGATACTATAATTCTCAGTGTTTTCTATATGCTTCTGATAATCTTAATTAATCCATGAAAAATGTAATGGTGTTGTTATTGTGTATTTTCATTACTTGATTCAGTGACAGTACCTTTCTGAACTTTTGAATCTATTGGTCTCGCCACAGATCCATATCTGAAGCCTTTTTGGGGGGATGCAGTTTAAGCTGATCCTGGCACACTTACTAGTGGATTGAACTACAGCTATTTGCTCCTTGTCAAACACAGGAGAAGCTTACAAATCTTCTAAATTGTTTTTCCAGACTTTTCATGTTATCAGGTTTACTTTAAAACAAACAAAGAATGTTACTTTTCTGAGTCTGTAATTGATTAACTGCCACAGATACCACCATCATGACTGAATTCAGCTGCTCACAATTCCACACATGCTGACAAGTCCTAGCTTCCATTTGAATTTATACCTTTGAGAAGGACTTGTAAAACAGTCACATATTAGTACACCAAAAGGCTTGAAGACCATTTCAGTTCAAACTAAATTCCTCTTTCATTTTTCACTCATTTTATCTATCTCATCTACTTTGTGTACAATACTATTTTTTTAATGAGCAAAACATCACCCCCCCCCCTTAAAAAAATGGCTTCATACTATTGGCAACCAAATGGTCTATTTATTTTCCAAAAGGGCAAAAGACATATGATCCAGTCATGAGTCCAATCATCTCATTTGTTCACCAAAGAGGGAGCCATGAAACTCAGCTCTGCCTACTGTTAGTACCCTCCCTTGGTGTGGCAGGTGACTGCCCCAAGTGCCAATGTCTACACATGCTCTACTTATATGACGCCATACAAGTCCAGGGCAAACACTATGATTATGTGGTACATTCCACAACATCTCCCTTGGCCAGCATCTTGATGTTTCCATGTTTCACAAAAACAAAAAAATACTATAAAAATCAACATGAAACACTTAGGAAACCAGTTAAACCACAAAGACTGTTAAACTTTTTATTCTGGTATCTCGGCCACTTGCCTTCCAGGAATAAAATCACAATACAAGAAGGTCAAATGTATATACCTAGTGCTTATCAATTAATCAAACAATTAGTCAATTAGAAAAATTATTTTGAAAAATCCCACCCAATTTTTGTATTGTGATAGTTTCCATGTTTCATCAGCAGTGTAACAAGCATTTTTCTTGTTTTTCTGTCCAACTGATCCAATATCTTTTGGGTCCAATCACCCCAAAACTGTAAGTTAGAACAGGAACGGCAAGTTGGTTTACAGCTTGGACTTGTTCCTAGATGTCAGGCCTATTTTCAGTATTAATTTTAGTCTTATTTGCACATTTATCATGTCCAAATCACAATCTTATATAATCTCAGAACGTTTTGACCACTTGCAGTTGTGTTTTCAGCTCCTCATCTGATGAACAGTACTGCTTTAAATCATCGGCAAACAGATAAGACTTCACACTTTGTTGCTGTCTGGCAGCCAAACTGTAACCATGACCTAACCTGTTAAGTAGAGAGCTTATGGGTTAAGGGCAAGACAAAACAGCAGCAGTGACAAAGTCACCCTAAAATATCTCCCTGTGAATTTTTATCCCTAGGATAATAATCTGTCCATCATGTCTTAACTACAAAATGGCCTGGCACTGTGCCATGGTCACTGTAGTGTAACTGATCTGTAAGTACTTCTTTATCCATGAATGGTGGATGCTGTTAACTATCCATACCATACTTAGATTCTTCCCCCCTTTTTTTTTTTTTTACAATTTTCCCTTATGACTTTAACAACAAATGATCCTTTGGTCCATATAACTTTTTGTTAACCCTTTGTTCTACTGCTATGACTGACTTTTCTTCTAAATGAGTATAAACTCTACCAGCATCAATTCTAGTATATATGTTATACATTGTAGGAAGGCAAGTTATTGGCCTATTTTAGGACAGCTGGCATGCTCATTCTTAAGTATATTTCTTACTTGGGGCTAAATCTTAGTATAAAGATGTTAATACTTTTAGCAGAAGTTAGGTACTACATCTGGGCCTGGGGATTTCCAGTTAGGAGCTTTTCTTGATTATGTTTCACTTTCTGTGGTCATTACTTTATTCCATTTCATATCCCATACATTTGAAATTCTGTTTCTTTTACTTCTTCTATCCATTCAGCATCTTCACAGGGGTAGATATTTCTCCAAAATGTGTATATTTCTTTTTATTTGGTGATGTTTCTATTCCTTTGGAGTTGTTTCCCACTTTTCTATAAAACTTTTTCTGTCATCAGTGAATTGCTTATTTAAGTTTTTCTGCCTGTGTTGATATCTTATTATTTGCAACAGTAAGTGACAGATCATAGTCTGTTCTAATACTTTAGGTAGGTTTTATCACTTCTATCTCCACAAGCATTTATGTTGATCTATTCCCTCATCTACACCCTTCTAAACGTGACAATTCCTATCTTAATTACTTTACAGTTCTCTCCATTCAATACTTCCATGATAGCATTTGATTTCTTCCCATCCTTTCCCTTACTGCTCTGTATTTTTGTGGTAAGACTTCATTATTAATTTAGCTGCACAGTAATGTATCCCATTTCATGCTGTTATATCAACATAATGCCTATTAACAGTCTTGATTACTGTATTCATTTTATCAGATTGCTAACATTTTGGGTCTTATATATTACCTTCATCGATCTTATGTTTATCCATCATATGTTTAGTAAATCAAGCAACTCTTCCCTTAGATCTTTTTCTTCTAAACTGAGGGCACATTATTTATTCTCCATTTCCAGTGTGCATTCTACAGAAATCTCAACATCTTCCTGTGACATTTTCTTCAGCTGTATCCTGTATCATCCATTGCTCTTTCATATGGAATCTCACTGGCTTTTCACTCCCCAACATTGACTACATCAGACTTAGCAGTGTTTCCTGCTCTTTCCCCTTGATGTACAACTCTAACTGAACTTATACTGATTTCCTATGGAAGGCTCCGGCGCATCTTCAATTGGCAACTGATCAGATGCCTCCCATTACACCTGTTTCTGCTTATTTTGGGGACTTGTTCCGAGATGCTGTTTCATAACCTGTGCTGGAATTTCTACACTAAATCCTTCACTTCCATGTATTCCATAATTTCAGCTTATATTTAACTTCTACTTTAATCTTCTGTTCTACATTCCCACTTTGTGATCTTATTTTGTACTGTAAAATTTTCCATGTCTGGGTTATTTAGCCTTTCTTTCTCTTCAAATATCTTTGGTGCTGCTTTTTTTTTGTATCAAATAGTTTGGCTTCTCCTTTGCATAAATATGGCATCATATCAAATGTCACTGTTTTCCCCATTTCCATGTTTCTTTTTTATACCTTTCAAAAATCTCTAGATTTTGTTCTTTATATTTTTGCACCTCCTCAGTCATTTCTTTTTCCAAACAGCCCAAGGTTTCTTGGTCTATATAATACTTTTCATGAATCTGTTGCATTAATGAACCCAAATTTGCATTTGAAGCTTTTGACAGTTTTTCTTCTGCAAGTATTTTTCTTTCCTTTAATTTCTCTCAAGCTTTTTGAATATCTTCTATCTGGAAATTCTGGGCTTCTTGCATAATAATAACAATACATAATTTCTTTCTTATCCTCAATAGTCTACCCTGTCATCTTTATGACTCTTTTTGACCAGTCAGTTTTTTTTTTTGTGGAATATTACTTCCTTCTACAACAGGGAGACACAGCCTGGCCTAACCCCATTGTACTAACATTTCTGTGTCTTGAGGATTCTACACTGCCATTTTTTCCAGTCCTAGCACCAGTGCGCCTACCAGGATTGGACACTATCATCTTGGGGTCTATGCACCCAGCTGCCTTTTATTTCTTTAACCTACTTCATTCCATGATGTATGCTGTATACAACAGTCTATATATTAGTGTGCTCTTGGGGAATATTTGTAAAAACAGGGTCCATCTCATGAAGATACTCACCAAGACTTGAGGATGAATTTAATTCCAGCAATAATACCTTTGCTTGCTGATATATTTAGACTGTGTGAGCGACAGGATGCCAGCAAAGATTATGGACATGTGTGAAACACAATGCATTCAGAACTTTTATACGGTTTACTCCCCTTGATTTAATTTCTCCAAATGCATATTTTTTTACATTCTATGATAAGAATGACCTCTTTCCAAAGTCAGGGTATAGTTAAGTTCATGAAATCAGTATTGTTTCATTTATTCTTGGTTTAATTTAATCAATATTTTGGGTTTCTAATACAATGATGAGGAATAGCCCCCATTCCTCCATCAGGGAACAATTAGAGTTCATGAAATTGGTATTGCTTAAATCTTTGATGTTAGCTAAGAGTTCTGAGAGATAAACACTTGTCAGATGGTATTCTAGGCTTTTATTTAGTGCAAGGCACTTACTGCATTCAGTACATATATATGGTCTCTCTTTCTCCAAATCTTTTCAGTTTCTATTACTATGACAGGAATGGACCCCATTCCAAAGTCAAAGTATGATTAAAGTTCATGAATTAGTATTGTTTCAATCTTTGATGTCAGCCAGAAGTGCTCTTTGCAGCACCAATATGCCCAGCAATGACTCCTGTAATTCATACAGAGTTACATGCATTGGTAACATATATAAGTGCTAATGTAAATTATTTTTTATAAGACCACTTGCTCCTACTACTACTGGAACTGTCTGGATATCTTTCTTGCACATTGCCCTTGTTTCTGCCTGCAAATCCTGGTATTTTATAACTTTGTGTTTCTCTGTACGTAAGTCACTGGGTGTAGCAATTTCAATAATCAATGCTCCTTTTGTCTTCTTTTCATAGACTACCATATAATTTATTTATTTTTTGCATCTATTTTGAACTGTTGGTAATGGATGATCCCATATGATATAAACCATCATTTTCTATGATGCTTTGTGGCTCATGTTTCGAGTGCTTATCAGCTACTTCAGTATAATGTTTGCCACAGTATTATGCCTTTCAGTATACAGTCCTTCTGCCATCAGTACATCACTGTCAGCAACCAGATGTACACAACTGTTTCCAATTCCGTTTTAAAAAACCTATATTTGTCTTTCTCCTACATGTTCAATCGATATTGTAAACCAAGATGCATGTAGTCCACAATCTTGGGCTACCAATTTTAACCTTTCATCTTTTAGTTTAAATCCACCTCTCCGTAACCATTCCTGCATCCAATCCAGATCAACATAAGGTTGTTCTAAGAGTTTTCTATACTTGCAACTATATTTATGCATTTTCCACATTTCCTGCCTTATCTGTTCCTTCATCTTATAATTTTTTCTTTTTTGGCACATTCAATTGCTACCTGCTTTTTATCTAATTATGGTTTCAGTTCTGTTCTTGCTTGACATAGATATGCTTCTGCTAAACTAAGCAGGGAAGTAATCTTCTCCTCATGTTTCAAAACTTTCACTATGGGTCTTGTGAGGTCAGCAGGTATGTATGCAATCCCACTACTGCAGATCTATACATACATGAAGTCAATTTCAAGGAGGCCCATACCTCCTCTTCAGAACAGGTCTTAGTATGAACTGATTTCTATAAACCATTTGATGACATGAAGCAGCCTTCTTGGTGTTCTGTCCAAACTATCTAATACCTTTTGGGGCCAGTCAATCAATCCAAAACTGTATGTTAGGACAGGAAGAGCAAACTGGTTTATAGCCTGGACTTTAAAATTAAAAACAGCATCAACATCAAGGAATAAAGCTTTCTAAAAGTATTCCCTACAGAGTTTTAGTCACATCTGTTATGCTTTATTGTTGATCCTTCATCAATTCCCAAATATTTAAACACTCCCTCCCTCTTGCTCAAATTCTTTTATATCACATTCATGTCCAAAACTGATGTTTTCCTGGTGCTGTAGCTTTCCTGCTTTAAAGGTTGCTTCTGTACATTTATCAAGACCAAATCACATTCTTATATAATCTTAAGTTTTGACCACTTGTAGTTGTGCTTCCAGTTCCTCAATTGATGAGCTATAGTTTTAACTCTACAAAAAGAAGATAAGTCTTTTAAACTTTATAAAACTGGCTCAAATAAAATTTAAAGCAGTTTATTAAACTATTGGCACTCGGTTAGCACTTTCATCTCTCTTCGAGACATCCTCAGACTAAATGCTTCATAAAACAGTCACATTTATACAATCAAATTAATTGAATTTATTGGAAGAGGGTATCCTATTGATACAGTGGATGAGAAATACAGAGAGGCATTGGAAAAAACAAAGAAGAAAATTAAAAATGGCAGACATGATGGCAATCTATATAGTGCTGCTATGCAAGTAGCCAGCAGCGTAGATGAGAAAGGTATTAAAAATATTATTTTAGAGAACTGGAAGTCTTTAAGTAACTTCCCTGATGTTAAAGAAGTAGTAGGAGACAAACCCATATTTGTGAACAAAGAGAGAAAAGCTTTAAAAAATGTTTCAGTCTAGATTAAGCATGGTTTATAAAAAATGTGAAAAACTTTGAATGTTTAAATGTTACAACTGTAGTTATTATTCTTAACTATATACTAAAATTACCGAGATTAAGTAAATCATTTTAATATCAAACTGAAAGGTAAATATTCGTGGAAGTTTAAATTTGTGGTTTACTTAATAGCTTGTGTTTCTTGTAATGCATTTTATGTTGGAAAAACTTGTAAAGCCCTTTGTCACAGAACATATGAACATTTGTATGTTATATGGATTAGAGACGAGAAAAATGCCCTGAACAAACTATAATAATGGCAGTTTGAAAGTAAATTTTAAAGTAGTTGTAGATCAAATTATTAATCCTGAAATAGTTTTTAATGCTGAAAGAGTGTTAGACTGGAGGGAACATATATGGCAAATAAAACTGGATGCATGTCTCCCTCCACATCTTAATGACAAAGAAAACTGCAAGGTCTTTTTAAGAAGAAAAAAAAAGGCATTAATTGGTGTTCATTAACTTGACTGTACAAATGTGATGTTTGTTTTATGGAACATTCAATCTGAGGAAGTCTCGAATAGATACAAAAACACTGAGTATCAATAATTTAATAAACTGCTTTGGATTTTGAGCCTTTTTTTTGATCAAGTATATCCTTACAGTTCAACTGTTTTTCATTTTTAAAATCGACAACGCTTCTTCAGACTTAAGTCTCAAGTCAAGCATTCATAGCAACGCAAAAGCACACTATCATATTTTTATGATTTTATTCGTTGTAATAAAGGTCTCCTTCGCTTTGGATGGTGTTGCCTCATGAGTTTCTCTTGATTTTGAAGGTTTCTGTATCATAGAGGCACTTTATCCTTTGACTGTGCTTGCTTTATCTTTGTGTTTTTCATTTTTGACTAAGTCTTTGCACATTGTTGTTTTCCAGGAGCCAAATTATAGCCATGACCTAATCTGTTAAGTACACAGCTTAATGGGTTTAAGGGCAAGACAAAAGAGCAGTGGTTACAGAGAGTCACCCTTGAATACCAGCCTTTGAATTTTTATCCCTGGAATAATAAGTGTCCTTTATCATGGCTTAACTGTAAAGTGTTTTGTTACTGTTTCATGGGCGGTCTGTATCTACATCATATGAGTGAAGTTTTCAAACACTGAACGTTTCAACGGAGATCACCATAGGGAATATTTCCCTTCACTCCAATGTAGTGCGATCTCTGAGTTGGTATATTTAAGTAGTGAGGGGGGTGCAGGGGGCTTGCCCCCCTGCATAGAGCAATTCAGGTAGGTTTTATTTTTAGTTTGTTTATATTTTATATTCGATGTTTGAAAACTTCGCTCATATGGAGTCAATCATATGAAATTCAAAGTTTTCAGACTTCGAACATATAGACCCGTTTCATGGTTGCTGTAATGTGATCAATCAGTGTAGAGTGCATCTTATACATTTTTAAACACTTTTATCCATGAATGTGGGATACTATCAAACGCTTTTTTGTAGTTTATCCACACCATACTTAGATGCTCCCTTTTGACAGTTCTCCACTATGACTTTAATATCAAATGATCCTTTGTGCCATATGAATTCTTTTATTACCTTTTTGTTCTACTGCCATCGAGTTTTCTTCTAAATGACTATAAACTGTGTTGGCATTAATTCCAGTGTAGTTTATACATCGGAGGGAGGCATGTTATTGATCTACAGTTTTTAGGGTGGCTTGCAGATTTGCTCTTTAAGTAGGAGTACTGTCGTTAGGCAGGTTAGTGTCTGTTCAGGATGTGCATATAAATAGTTGTTACTCATGGCTAGATCTTTATGTAAAGATGTTACTTTCAAGCAGAAGTTAGGTACTGCATCTGGGCCTGGGGTTTGATAATTAAAAGCTTTTCTTAATTTTGTTTCAATCTCTCTGGCCAATACTTCATCCCAGTGCATATCCTGTACATTTGAACTTATTCTTTTACTTCTTCTTTTCATTTAGCATCTTTATGCTCCACATGGTCTTCACAGATATTTCTCCAAAATGTATCTATTTCTTCTTTTGTTGGGGGTGTTTCAATTCCTTTTGCCTTGTTTCCCAATTCTCTAGAAAACTTTTTTGGGTCCTCAATAAATTGCTTGTTTTGTATTTTTTCCTTTATTTCTGCCTGTGCTGATATTTTTAGTTTATTTGCGATAGCGCACAACTCCTGATCTATTCTGATACTGTGCATCGCTTTTATCACATCAATCTTTATGACTATTTTTCTTGATCTGTTCCTTCTAATAGGAGAGTGACACTTCTTCTCTTAACCACTTTACAGCTTTTTCTATTTGATACTTCCATGATGGCATTTTATTTCTCCCACTCCATTTCTCTTACTATCATGTGTTTTTGTGGTAAGACTGTTATTAATTTAGCTGCATAGTAATATATCCTATTTACTTCTGTGATATCACATGAATCTCTATGCATAGCCCTACACTGTGTTCACTTGTTTTATCAAATGTCTAACTTTTTGTTTTATTAACTTTTTGTAGTCTATTTCTTTCACTGATCTTAATGTCTGTCCATCTCTATTAAATCAAGCAACTCCTCTCGTAGATCATTTTCTTCTACACTGAGAGCATATTCTTTATTTCCCATTTCCTGGGAGTATTCTATAGATAGTTCCACAACACCTTTCTGTACCACATGCCCTTTGGTTTCATCCTGTGTCATCTTTTGCTCTTTCATATGGGAACTGACTGGCCTATCACCCCACAACACTGTCTGTCAGAGTTGCCACAATTTAATGTTCCTCCCCTTGCTGAAACTTCCATGGTTTCCTATGGAAGGCCAAAAAATTTCCAGCAGAACCACAGAAAAAAATGTGTAAAAAGACTCCACAAAATAAAAGCAGAGGATTTATTAACAGCAATACCAAAAGCTATTTAATACAATATACACTAAGTTAAGCGCTTTCACCGGGAACACCCCCAGGATTCTTCAGAACATTTTTAAAATGTAAGAGACTAGTTTTATACATCATAACAACCAATCAATCACAACACTAAAAAGACCCACCCAGTATCTTCAAGCACAGTTAACCCTATGCTGTTGGTCAAAAAGTAGCAAAAATACAAAGAATTCAAAATAATTTAAAAAATAATTAAAACTGTGCATGATTTGCCACAAGTCTAATATCACTAAGCATTACTGTGGATATTTAGCATGAAGCTAAAAAAAATTATATTAATTGTACTTGTGGCAAATCATGCACAATTTTAATTATTTTTGTAATTTTATGATTTTGCTTTGCATTTTTACTACTTTGTAACAGACAACATAGGGTTAACTGTGTTTGAAGACACTGGGTGGGCCTTTTTAGTGTCATGATTGGTTGTTGTGATGTATAAAACTAGTTTTTTACATTTTAAAAATGTTCTGAAGAAGCCTGGGGTGTTCCAGGCGAAAACGCTTAACTTAGTATATATTGTATTAAACAGTTTTTAGTACTGCTGTTAATAAATCTTCTGCTTTTATTTCATGGAGTCTTTTTTACACAATTTTTCCTATGGAAGGCCACAAAGCATCTTCCTCTGGCAACTGATGAAGTGTTTCTCACGCCACTGATTTTGCCTTAATTTGGGGATCCATGGCTCTATCATGCTGTGTTGGTTTCAGTTAGATTTTCCACACTAAATCCTTCATTTCGCAAGCAATCATAACCTCAGTTTCTATTTCTTTAACTTGTTCATTACTAATCATAGTTTCTGCTTTTCCTCTATGTTTTCTTATTTTTTGTACTGTAAAATTTTCCATGTCTGGATGCCTTTGCCTACTTTTCTCTTCAATTATCTCTGGTGCTGCTCTTTTCTTGTATTGATTAGTTTTGCTTTCTCCTTTGCATGACTATTACACCGTATTAAATCTCTCATTCCTCTGTCCATATTTCTTCTTCAGGTGTCTCCTGATCCTCCTGTTTCTCCTTACCTTGGGGAATCGTTGTTCCATCATGCTGTGATGTAACCTGTGTTAGACTTTCTACACTAAATCTTTCACTTCGCAAGTATTCCATCACTTTATCTATTTTTTTTTAACTTCTACTTTACTATCTTTGGTTCTACATTCCTTCTTTGTGATCTTATTTTTTATTGTGAAAATTTCCTTATCTGGATGCCTCTGCATGCATTTTTCTTCAAATATCTTTGGGGCTGCCTCTTGTGTCAATTTAGCTTTTTCCTTTGCATAAATATTGTACCATAAATATTGTACCATATCAGATCTCTCTCTCTTCCCCATGATCATATTTCCTTTTAATACCTTTCAAAGGTCTCAAGATTTTACTCCTTATATTTACGCACCTCAGTGGCTTCTTCTTCCAAAAGGACCAAGGTTTCTTGCAGAAGTATTTTTCTTTCTTCTAATTTCTCTCAATGTTTCTGCAAGTCTTCTATCTTGAAATTCTGGGCTTTTTACATAATAGTAACAATATATAACTTCTTTCTTATACCAAATAGTCCACTCTATCATCTTTATGGCTTTTTTTTTTTGGCCTATCAGTTTCTCTCTTTTAATTTCTCTAAATCTTTCTGGTTTCTAATACCATGATGGGAGTGAAATTAGTATTGTTTCAAACTCTGATGTCACACAAAAGTGCTCTTCGCAGCATGCCAATGTGCCCAGTAATGACTCCTCCTGCAATTCATACAGGGTTACATGTATTGCTAACATATCTAAATACAATTGTAGATTCTTTTTTTATAAAACCCATTGCTCCTACTACTATTGGAACTGTCTGAGTATCTTTCTTCCACACTGCTCTTGCTTCTGCCTGCAAATCTCGATATTTTATGATTTTGCATCTCTGCATGCAAGACACCGTAGTCACTGGCTGTAGCAATTTCAATGATCAATGCTACTTTTTTCTTTTTATGATCCACTATATCTGTTTTTCTTGCATCTATCTTTTGAACTGTTGTTAATGGATGATCCCACATGATGTAGACTTCATTTTCTATGATGCCTTGTGGCTCATGTTTCCACTGTTTTTCAGCCACTTCAATACCATAGTATTTGCACACTCCAGGGCAGCAGTCTTGCCACATTACACAATCCTTCTGCCATTAGTATGTCACAACCAGCAACAACGTGTGTGACTGTTTCCAATTCTGTTTCACAAAACCTACATTTTTCTGTTTCTCCCACATGTTCAATGGACTTTGTAAACCAATGTGTACGTAGCCCACTATCTTGGGCTGCCAATATTAACCTTTCATCTTTTGGTTTGAATGGGCCTCTCCTTAACCATTCCTACGTTCAGTCCTGATCAACATGAGGTGCTTCCAGAATTCTTCTATACTTGCAACTATATTTATGCATTTTCCACATTTCGTGCCTTCTCATCTGACCTTTCACTTTATATTCTTTCTTTTGTGTTTTTGGCACATTCAGTTGCAGTCTGATTTTTGTGCACTTCTGATTTGATTCCCATTCCTGCCTGAAGTCTATATGCTTTTGGTAGACTAAGCAGGGAAGTCATGTTAGATTTATTCTCATTTTTCCAAACTTTCACTACGTTTGGGTCTTGTGAGGTCAGCAGACATATCTACATGTATATATCTGGAATTGTGAGACTGCAATCAATTTGAAGGAGGTCCATACCTCCTTTAGACTGCACATACCTGTTGGTATGCACTTTTTTTTATAAAACTTTTGGTGAGCATGAAGCATCCTCATTTTCCTAACTAATCTATCCAACAATTTTGGGGCCAGTCAATTTCTCTTCCAGGACAGGAAGAGAAATTTCTTTTTTAGCCTGAATTTTGTTCCTAGATGTCAATGCTGCTTTCAGGATTAATTTAAGTCTTCTAAAATATTCCTTACTAAATTTTATTTGCATTTGTTCATGTTTTATTGTTGATCCTTCATCAGTTCCCAAATATTTATACACTCCCTCTTGCTCAAGTTCTTATATATCACATTCTTGTCCCAAGCTGATGTTTTCTTGGTGCTGCAGTTTCCCGCTTTAAAGGTTGTTTTTGCACATTTATCAAGACCAAATGACATTCTTATATAATCTGAAAAAGTTTTGACAACTTGCAGTTGTGCTGTCAGTTCCTCATCTGATGAACTACATAATTTTAAATAATCGACAAAGACAAGATGCAAGGTCTTGCTGTTTACTAGGAGCCAAATTACAGCCATGGCCTAACCTGTTAATTAAACAGCTTAAAGGGTTAAGGGTAAGACAGAATAGCAGTGGTGACAGGGAGTCAACCTGGAATATCCCGCTTTGAATTTTAATCAATCAGTTGTCTTTTATCATGGCTTAATTACAAAGTGGTTTACCACTGTTTCATGATCATGGCTTAATTACAAAGTGGTTTACCACTGTTTCATGATCAATGTAATGTAGTTGATCAGTGTAGGATGTATCTGATACATTCTTAAGCACTCTTTTATCCAGGAATGTGGGATACTCTCAAATCTTTTTGTAGTCAATCCATGCCATACTTGGATTCTTCCACTTTTTACATTTCTCCATTAGGACTATTTAGCAACAGATGATCCTTTGTTCCACATGACTTTCTTCATTACCCTTTTGTTCTATTGCCAGGATTGAATTTTATTTATACGTCATCGGAAGGCAAGTTAATGGTCTATAATTTTTATGATATCATACAGGTTCACTCTTGTAGGAGCATTTTTCCTGTTGTTAAGCAGGTTGGTATCTGCTCTGGTGCTAGTATAAATAGTTGTTACTCATGGCTAAATCTTCATGCAAAGATGTTAATACTTTTAGCCAGAAGTTAGGTAATGCATCTGGGACTGGGGCTTTCCAGTAGGAGGCTTTTCTTAAATTTGTCTCAATCTCTCTGGCCGTTACATCATCTAATTTCCTATCCTGTACCTTTGAACTTCTTATTCTTTTACTTCTATCCATTTAGCATTTTTATTATGTTCCATAGGATCTTCAAAATATCTGTCTCCAACACACATCTATTTCTTCTTTTGTGGGTGGACTTTTCAATCCCTTTTGTCTTGTTTCCCAATTCTCTATAGAACTTTTTGGGGTCATCAATACATTTCTTATTTTGTACTTTTCATTCATATTTATCTGTGTATTTTTTAAGCTTTTCTGCCTGTCTTGAGATTTTTAGTTTATTATCTGCAACAGTGCAAGATAGATCCTGATCCATTATATTGTGCATTGCTTTTATCATGTCCATCTTTCCAAGTATTTTTGTTGATCTGTTCCTCTTCTATACTCTAACACTTCATGTCTTAACTGCTTTACAGTGTTCTCTATTCAACACTTCAATGATGGTATTCAATTTCTCCCTTCCTTTCCCATACTGCCTTGTGTGCTTATAGTAGAATTTTATCTATTAATTTAGCTGCAGAACATATTCTGTTTACTTCAGTTATATCACATGGATCTCTATGGACAGTCCTAATTACTATGCTCATTTGTTTTATCAAACGTCTGACTTTTTGGGTTTTATTGACCTTCTGCAGTCTATTTCTTTCACTGACCTTAATATGTCTATCTCTGCTAAATCAAGCAACTCCTCTCTAAGCTAATTTTCTTCTAAACTAAGGGCACATTTGTTGTTCTCCATTTCCTGCAGGCATTCTATAGACAGTTCTAAAGCATCTTTCTATAGCACGTTCTCTTCAATTTCATCCTGTGTCATCCGTTGATCTGTCATATGGGAACTCACTGGCCTATCACTCTTCAACACTGACTGCACCAGAGTTTCCTGTTCCTTCCCTTACTGTCCAACTTCAAATGAACTTTTACACTGGTTTCCTGTGGAAGGCTCCCAAAATATCTTCATATGGCAACTGCCCAGTTGCTTCCCTTTCCACTGGTTTCTCCTTAATTTGGATGTCTACTGCTTTATCCTGCTGGGTTACTTTCCGAGTTAGATTTTCTACACTGAATTCTTCACTTCACAGGTACTCCATAACCTTGATTTCAATTTCTTTAACTTCTCCATTACTAATCTTCTTTTCTACTTTTCCTCTTGGTCTTCTACGGTTTTGTAATGCAAAGTTTTCCACGTCTGGATTCCTTTGCCTGTATTTCTCTTCAACTATCTTTGGTGCTGTTCTTTTTGTATTGATCAATTTTGCTTTCTCATTTGCACAAACATCACACCATATTAAATCTTTCTTTCCCATGTCCATATTTCTTCTTCAGATGTCTCCCGATTTGCTTCTTTTTACTTTGGGGACTCGTGATGCAACCTGTGTTAGACCTACACCAAATCCTTCACTTTGCAGGCATTCCATAACATCAGCTTCTATTTTTTTTAACTTCTACTTTACTAATATTCTTCTCTACATTTCCTCTGTGATATTTTTTATTGTGAAATTTTCCATCTCTGGATGCCTTTGCCTGCATTTCTCTTCAGATATTTTTGGGGCTGCCTTTTTTGCATTGATTAATTTGGCTTTTGATTTTGCATAAATATTGTACCATATCAAATATCTCTCTTTTTCCCATGTCCATATTTATTTTTTATACTTTTCAAAAATCTCTAGGTTTTGTTGTTTATATTTTTGCATCTCCTCGGATGCTTCTTTTTCCAAACAGATCAAAGTTTCTTGGTCTATATAATGTTTTTCACAATTCTGTTGTATTAATGAACACAAATTTTTATTTCAGACTGACAATTTTTCTTGTGGAAGTATTTTTTCTGTTAATTTCTCTCGAGCTTTTTGCATGTCGTGTGTCTGGAAATTCTGAGCTTTTTGCATAATAGTAATACATAATTTCTTTCTTATCCGCAATAGTCCACTCTACTGACTTTATGGCTCTGCTTTGGCCTATCAATCTTTGCGATTTTTGTGGACTGCTACTTCCTTCTACAGTGTGTGTGTGTGTGTGCGTGTGTGTGTGTGGGGGGGGGGGGGTTATCCACCCCCGGGGCCTGGCCTAGCCCCACCATAGGAACATTTCCATATTTTGAGGATTTTTCCAGTCCTGGCACCAGTGCGCCTACCAGGATTGCTCTCTCCAGTGTGAATGGTTTGTGGCATTGAAGGCCATCTTGCTTTAAGAAACACATTGCATTTGGCACATTTATATGGTTTGATCCTTTTTTTTTTTTCTCCTCCTCCAATCTATTGGGTTTCTATTACCATGAAGAGAAAGGACCCATTTCTAAATCAAAGTATAATTAAAGCTAATGAAATTAGTATTGTTTCAACCTTTGATGTCAGCCAAAAGTGCTCTATGCAGCACTCACAATGTGCCCAGTAATGACTTTCTGCAATTCGCACGGAGTTAAATGTATTGGCAACATATCTAAATAAGATTGTAGATTCGTTTTTATAAGACGCATTGCTTTTACTACTATAGGAATTTCATTTTACTTCCACACTGCTCTTGTTTCTGCCTGCAAGTCCTGATATTTTATGACCGTGTCTCTCTGTATGCAAGACACTGTAGTGACTGGGTGTGGCAACTTCAATGAGTAATGCTACTTTTTTCTTTTCATGGAACACTATATCTGGTTTTCTAGCATCTAGCTTTTGAACTGTTCGTAATGGGTGATCCCATGTGATATAGACGATCATTTTCTAAGATGCTTTATGGCTCAATCCCAGTGTTTTTCAGCCACTTCATTACCATAATGTTTATGTAATCCCTAGTGCAAAAGTCTTGCCACATTACTATGTCCATCAGTATACAGCCCTTCTGCCATTGGTATGATCACAACCAGCAACGAGGTGTATGACTGTTTCCAATTCTGTTTTACAAATCCTACATTTGTTTATTTCTCTCACATGTTCAATGGACTTTGTAAACCGTGTACATGGGCCCACTATCTTGAACTGCCAATATTAACCTTTCATCTCTTGGTTTGAATTTGCCTCTCCTTAACCATTCCTGTGGTCGAAGTTTTCAATACTTGCAACATTTATGCATTTTCCACACATCTTGCCTTCTCATCTGATCCTTCACCTTATATTCTCTCTTGTTTTTTGGCACATTCAGCTGCTGCCTGATTTTTATCTACTTCTGGTTTGACCTTGTCACCACAATAAACAGGACATGCTGGAGGGATAGATTCCTGTCCCAGAGACTTCCCATACTCTGGAACAGGCTACCCATCTATGTCAAGCAAAGTTCTTCATTAGCACTCTTCAAGAAAAATCTTGATGAGTGAATGGGAAATAGGAAATACACCCCGGGGATCACTTCTGTGTCTCTGCTCGACAGTGGCACAGGAAAATAACTTTCTTGGGTGGCGTAAGCCAGGGAACCTTGTTGGCTAAGCTTATGTAGGCCCTTAGGCTAAGAGCCTAGTACCTACCTATAAACCTAGGACGTCCATTCCTGCTCGACATTAACATGCTTCTGCTAGACTAAGCAGGGAGGTCATTTTAGATTTATTCTCATGTTTCAAAACTTTCACTACATTTGAATCTTGTGAGGTCAGCAAATGTGTGTGCAGTCCCATGACTGCAGATCTATACATGTAATCAATTTCACGGAGGCCAATCTCTCCTTCAGAATGGGGAATATATAATTTTGGTATGAACTGATTTTTATAAATCATTTGGTGAGCATGAAGCAGCCTTCTTGTTTTCCTGTCTAATCTATCCAACACATTTTGGGGCCAATCAATCACTCCAAAACTGCTAAGTTAGGACAGGAAGAGCAAATTGGTTTACAGCTTGAATTTTGTTCCTAGATGTCAACGTTGTTTTCAGGATTAATTTAAGTTTTCTGAAGAATTCCTTACTAAGTTTTATTCACATTTTTTCATGTTTTACTGCTGATCCTTCATTAATTCCCAAATATTTATGCACTCTCTCTTACTCAAGTTTATATCACAGTTGTAGATCAGTGTACATCTCTCTAAGAAATCTCATGTGGGCATGTACTAAGTGTACTGATTACTGAGCACATGCAGGGACAGAGTGCCATTTTTTAGTGAGCTGTTGAGATGTAAGCATTTATGTTAGTAAACTCTGTCTGTTAGTTTATGTGTACTGATGCTGCTATCCATCCTGATGTGTTTTTATATAATAAAGCATCTCAAACAAACTACCCTGCCTGCTTGTTTACTAAGTGTAGAGGGAAGAGTGACATGGTGTCAGAACTGAGATTTCTACAGGACAAGAAGTTAGAAGAGGCAAATCTAATGGTCAGAAAAAAACTCCAGTTTTTCTACTTTGACTTTGAGAGGTATATACAAGAGTGGACAGTCTTTGCTGTACGTATAATCTGTAAAAATAAGTCAGAAACAAATTTCTAATGTTAAACTTGCTCAAGCTATTTCTTATTTGCAAAATATGAAAAGCATACAGGCCACATTATTTTGCTAAACGTGTACTTTTTCGTATTAACGGAGGCTATCCAAGTTATCAGAAGTGTATGAAGTGCTCGCATGTTTGTACAGTATTAAAGTTATTTCGTAAATACAGCCATTTCAGAGCATATTTCACAAAGTACAGTGTTTTTAAGAGTTTATTGTGCATTTGTGCGTTACTGCAAACTTCTCAGAGGCAACCTGCTCACGCATAATTACAAGGGTCATATTTTAGTGTGTGCCCAAACACATACTTTGTTGGCATGGCTGAAGGATTTCGAAAAACAGGTTTACTAGTGTTTGATAATAATATTGCTGAGAACTGGAGAGTATTTGAGCAAGAGTACATTTTCTTACAAGCTGCGTTTCTGATAAAGATGACCGTACAATGGCATTTATTTTACTTAATTCAGTTAGGTCATAAGCCATAGAAAGGGAAAGTTCATTGTGCATGCACCTGCTGTCTATGCTGGAGATGGGGAAAACCGTCATACTGTTGCACAGGCTGAGTCAAGGGAGGATCCAGAGTGCTTAAAAAAAGAAGTTGTGTACTCACCATAACATTCCATGTTTGCTGTCCATATTCTCGCCTTCATTCTTGATGACTGGGTTCGATAAAGAGTATCGGTTCCGACTTGGCCACATACTAAAGCTTGAGAGCTTTCACTGGCTAAAAGCTATACCCTATCCCAAGATGTCTAGCGACAGTTACCCAGATCTCGTTTGTAAGAAAACCAGTCACTAGACTATCCAACCCACTATGGTAAATACAACCAAAAACCTTCTGCCTATAACTCATGAGGCCCGAAGGGAATCAGAGAACTCATAGCCAATTTCAAAAAGTATTCCTGTCGATCCTCCAGGAAGGGGGAAGGAGGGTTGGATGCATGGACAACAAACATGGAACGTTATGGTGAGTACATAACGTCTTTATGTTATGGTGTCCTTATCTCATTTTCATTCTTGATGGTTTGGACAGTGTCCCCAGCACCTTCTTCTCAGGTGGCTCAAGGGAATAAAGTCTTCAGAACAGTGGAACCAAAGGATGCCCTGTTCCAGGAGGACACATCTACTTTGTAATGAGTGATAAAGGTATGAGGGATAACCCATGTGGTTGCAGCATAAACGGAATCTGAACAAAGTCTGGCTTGAAAGGCACTGGAAGTAGACATATCTCTAAGTTGAATGACCTCAAATTTTCCCTGGCAGCTGCTTGTGCTGAGAGTTATAAACATAAGTAATAGTGCCTGTAAGCCAGTTAGATAAAGTGACTTTTGAAACTGAAGTTCTTCTATTTTCTGAGAATGAAACAAACAGTTGGTCAGATTTTCTAAATTCCTTAGTCCTATGTAAGTAAATACGTAACTGCCTACGTACATCCAGTTGGTGAAGCTTGTATTCTGCCTTGTTGCCACGATTGGGAAAAAATACAGATAGCTCAACAGACCGATTTAAATTGGACTCGGGACATACTTTTGGCAGAAAAGAAAGATGTCCTGAAAGAGACTCTGTCTTTGTGGAAGATCAAGTAGGGAGGATGGATAGATAAGAGCTTGCAATTCTGAAACCCTCCTAGCAGAAGTAATGGATGTTAGAAAGATGGTCTTCCAAGTTAAGAACTTTAGTGGACAAGAGGAGGCTGGTTCGAATGGAGGGAGAATTAAAGAAGCTAGTACTAAATTTAGATCCCAAGGAGGTAGTGGTTATTTTATGGGAAGTCTCAAGAGGAATGTACCCCTCAGAAAAGCTCTGCATAATCTGTGAGACAATACTGGATCCCATGTCTCCTACATGGTACTTGGATATGGCAGCTAGTTGTACTCATATCATGGCTGCAGCCGCACCTTGATTAAAGGTTTCTGTTAAAAATTCAAATAGGGGCTGTAAAGGGGTCTATATGTTTTTAGTCAGCCCAACAAGAAAATCTCTTCCATTTGCTCAAATAAAGTTTCCTAGTTGTATTTTTGTGCGATGAAACCAGAATGCGGCACACTGCTGGGGATAATTCTGGAAGCTTGACTAAGATGGGAAGTGGAGCAACCATGCTGTCAGCTTGAGGGTTTGAATAGAGGGGTGAAGAGTTCCTGATTGAGGAGTCAGAAGATCCAGTACTGGGTCCAGGATCCAAGGCTCCTCCTAATGATGGAGCCATAGAAAGGGGAACCATATCTGACGAGGCCACTACAGAGAGATAAGAATTAGCCTGAAACTCAATGATTTGGCTTTCTGAAGAACTTTGGGTATTAATGGAAATGGGGGAAAAGCAAAAAGTAGTCCCAAGGGCCAATCGTGCACAAGTGCCTCCCTTGGGGAATCCCCCTGTGGGGGGGATTAGGGCAAAGAAGCTGCAGCATTTGGAGTTCATGGACGTGGCAAAGAGGTTGCAGCAAGGCTGGCCCCACTTGCGAAAAATTTGGTTCGCAATTTCAGACACCACTTACAAGGCATAAGAATTACCCTACTTAATTTGTCTGCTATCACGTTGGATTTCCCCGGGATGTGCATTGCAATCAGAAAACGTTGAGAAGATACTGCCCACTGCCATACTCTTACAGCCTCTCGGCACAGAGGGTAAGATCTGGTTCTGCCTTGTTTGTTGATGTACCACACCATGGACATATTGTCTGTTTGTACTGCAATCATACCTGGCGGAACAGAGGTCTGGAATGCCTGCAATGCCAGAAGCACCGCTTTCATCTCTAGTACACTGATGTGCAAGTGGTATTCATGTTCCTGCCAAGTGCCTTGGCCAATCTGTCCCAGATAATGCCCCCCCACCCTATTTGGGAAGCATCAGTGGTCACTGTAGCTACGGGTTGGGAGGAGAACAAATGGTCTGCCTATTGTTACCTGATCCATAATGAGAATCTTGTGTGACATGGGTAACTCCCTGGACCACTGCGCAAAGAGTAGCCATTGTAATACTCTCATGTGTAGACGAGCTAGTGGGACTAATGTTATTGCAGCTGCCATTGAACCCAGAACCTTGAGGACAAACTTTGCCTGTACTTTCTCATGAGGAAGATTAATACCTGATAGTATAGCATTAGTACTCTTTCATGAGGCGGTTTTACTACCATGTCTTGTGTGTTTAAGTCTGGCCCTATTAAGGTAATATGCTGTGAAGGCAACAAGGCAGATTTTTCTAAGTTTATAGTGATTCCAAGCTTTGAACAAAGAAGAATGGCAGTGTCCCTTGCTTTGGTCAGTAAATGCTCGGTGGTGGCAGTTAGGAGCCAGTCTAAGTACGGAAACACTCTGAATCCTAGAAGCCTCAGGTGAGATGCGACTACTGCCATGCATTTGGTAAACACTCTGGAGGCTGTAGTGAGACCAAAGGACAGCGCTCTGAACTGGTAATGAATGGCTCCCAGCCAGAAGCGTAGATATCTCCTGGACCGCCTATCCATCTTTATGTGGTAGTACGCATCCTGAAGATCTATAGTGCACATCCAACTACCTTCTCCCAGAAAAGGGAGTATAGACTGCAGTGCCACCATCCGAAACTTTGTTTTCTTTACAGACTTGTTTAGTCTGCTGAGATCCAAAATGGGCCTCCAGTCCTCTGTCTTCTTTGGAACTAAAAAAAACCTTGAGTAAGTTCCGGATTCGATTTGGTCTGCAGGGACTTTCTGGATGACTCTTTCTTAGCAACCTTTGAATTTCTAGAATTGCTTGATCCCCATGACCAGGTGGTATTGTCTGGGATAGACTTTGGTGGAAGGGGTGGAAAGGAGACAGGAATGTTGTATTCCCTGGATATGACTGACCGTACCCATTTGTCTTGAGTGATATCTAGCCAGGCTTTTGGGTACAGTGACAATCTCCCCCTCCCCAGATTGCCTCCAGAGGTAGACAGGCGGGCCCTCCTTTCAGGAGCGCTGGAAGGGCCTACCAGAGAATGCATCTCTGTCACCCTGATTCTGCTTTCAGAACCACATTTTCCTGCCCTTCTGAACCTTGGGATAAGGTCTGGTACGGACAGGACAGAAAAACATACTCCCACGGCAGACAGAGTTTGCCATCTTGTTTGCACCTGGTAAAGTATCTCTCACTTCTGGCCCAAAGATGAGCCATGAAAAGGGGCGTTGATAAATGAAGACTTGAAGGGTTCAGCAAACTCATAAAAACGCATCCAGGAATGTCTCCTCAGAGACACTCCTGTGCCTGCTGCCCTGTTCACTTCATCGGCCGCATATGAAATGAGGAGCATGGAGGAGTTTATTACATAATTTAAGGTAGCAAGCTGAGAGTCTACCTTGTCAGGTAACCCTGCAGCTGTAGTAAGGGTATCTCCTAGCTCCTTAAAGACAAGTAAAGTGGGATAAGTAATTCAGCAACCTAAGGATAAAGGCCGCTGATGAAAACATACACTTCCCATACCTGTCCATCGTAGGAGAATCCTTATTCGGTGGATGGACAGATGAAGTTTCGGCTAATTGGTTCTTGGTGGCCGTCGCCGCCACCAGCATAGCATCTACTGGGACACCTTTAGTCAGAAACTGCTTGTCCTCCGGGGCTGTAATAAATTTGTTGGGCCTCCTCGGAACGGGTTCCACAGATTCTGGAGCCCCCATGCCTTTTGACTGACTACACAAAGGAGCTTGCCAAAATGCGGTGACACCCAAAAGGTGGAGGGTCAAGATCTGAATGCCTCCAGGTATACAGACTCATCTTCAGAAGGGGAAAGGGTCCTCCAGCCACTTCTCTGCTTCAGGATCTCCAAGATGTCTGAAAAGGAGACCTCCTCAGAAGATGACCATGGGGACCCTTCCGAATCCTCTAAGTCCATATCCGACGTGACAGACTCAGGGGAGTCCAGGTGTTTCCTCTTACACGTTCTCTTCCAAGGGACCGCCTTCAGAGGGATACTCTGGGGAGGTTTCAGAAGAGAGTGGCTCACCACTGGGGCACCCTGGAGCATTGGATCTCTACGCTTGGGCTGGAGGGATGGTGTGGAGTTAGACACTGGCCCTTTAGAGGGAACAGTGACTGAAGCCAAGGGTGGAGCAGTCTGAGGGGACAGCACACTCATCACCTCGAATGCATGACGGTACAAGCCTCTGGCTCTGAGGAACCAGAGACATTCCCGCACCAAGGATGATGGCTCCCGAAGCTAATGTGGGTGCCAAACTCACCTGAACCGAAGCCCGAGTGGAAGAGTCAGATCTGACAAGGGCCCAGTTCGACTCTCTCCCTGGAACTGATGAGGGAGTGTCGGCTCCCAGACCCTTTGAAAGAAGGCAACCTTGAAGAGATCGGAGAGGAAGTTGGAACTGAGACACCGGGAGAGGTTCTCGGATCAGATGGTTCCACCACAAGGATCTCTAGGCACTTTGGCTCCAAACTCATCAGAGTCAAAGGAGGAATGGAGGGACAGGGCAGGTTTTGTAGTCTGCTCCACATCCTTCTGAGCTGGGCTCAAGAGAATTTTTGCTAGGGCTGGTGTCCGGAGCAACCTCTTAACCACCCGCTGCACATAATCCAATAAGCTCCTGGAAGATCTAAAGGAATGGGTGGATGATCTATGGCTATCAGCCACAGACTGCAGAAGGGTTGACTGTGGCACCGAACGGACTTGGCTCCAAGGATGGTGATCAGCTCCTTTTTTGGTTCCGACAACACAGGTGGAACTGAGAGACACTTAGAATTCTTGGACCCAAAAGACTTCAGATCTGTAGCTACTTGTTTTTCAGGTCTCTTCATTGGCTCAGAAACCGGAACCAAAGAAACTAGATTTGTTACAGGACTTTGAAGAGTTTGAGGCTTGATTCCCCTTCAACAACTATCTCAAAAGGTCCTTCAAGAAGCCCCTGAGAATCAGTTTGTTTTTCTGCTCCTGCAGGACCCTAGAGCTAAAGCCGTGGCATATAGAACAGGAATCCTGCAGGTGAATGGCTCCTAAATAATAAACACAACTAGTGTTCCCGTCTGTCAACATTTTTTTGTGTGCAAGAGTCATTTTTTGAATCCAGACTGTTGTCTCTTTAGTAGAGTCCTTAAACAGGTTGAAGATTAGACAACTATAGTCAACAATGCTAAGAAATAAAAAGGACACAACTATAATGCACAGCCCTTATACAGTACAGTAAGCACCGACAAACACAACAAGAGAGGAGACAGAAAAAAAATGTTTTTTTTAAGCTTTTACAGGGAGAAAGAAAAAAAGGAGGGCTAGAGGAGAGGTCTCGGACCCAACTAAAATGGTGAAACCTTCAAAGTTTGGGGAGTAAAAAGGCACGGGAAGGAGCCCTCTACTAAAATGGGCTAAATAAAAGGGGACAAAAAGAATCCTCTAACTCAAACGGATTTTTCTAAGGAGAAAAACTAAATTTAAACGGGAGAGTAAAGAAAGGCCTGAGAAAAGATGATGGCCCACACAATAACAGCAAACAACAGTGCAAAAGAACCAATAGCACACTCAAAAAAAAGTAAGCTTCTTTAAATGACTTGACAATATCAAAGGCTTGACACAAAATATCACTAAAGAATTATGAAATACAACAGACTTAGCCTGAGCCAGTAAAAAGCAATCCCGAAGCAGCAAACAAGATCTGGGTTAACTGTCACTAGGCATCTTGGGATAAGATGTAGCCTCGAACCAGTGAAAGCTCTTGAGCTTTAGTATGTGGCTGAGTTGGAACCGATCCTTGTTTCCAAACCCAACCATCAAAAATGAAGGCAAGATAAGGACAGCATAACATCATAAATTTAGAGAAATGTATAACCCCCAGACACGTTACAATGCAGAGGCACTTATTTACACAAGGGATCAAAAGCCAGGTGAATCTTTCACAGCATATACAACTGACCTGAGAAATAAAGCTAAAATGTGCAAATTTGGTGATTTACGAGACGAGTTAATAAAGGACAGGCTTGTGCGTGGTATTAAAGATGATGCCATGAGAAAGATTTTGCTTCGTGACAGTGATTTAACTTTGAATAAGGCCATTAAGATTAAGATTTATTAGATATACGAGCTCACAGAAAAGCACACAAATATGCTTACAAATGACAACAGCTTTAGAAGTTACTGCAGCAAGGCTCATGTTGACAATATGCAGCATGCTATTAAAACTAAACCGGCCCAGGCACATGGCAACAAATATAGTCTGTGCAACACCACTGGTAAACCTCAGAGCTTTCTAGTAAGATCAAGAGTTCGCAAAGCATAAGAGTGAGTCAGCAAACTCAAAGCATGGGCCCCAACTCAGTACCATTGCTGTCGTAACTGTGGTAATAGTCATGAATCTAAAAGAGAAAAGTGTTTAGCTTTTGGTCAGCAATGCCACAAATGTAATAAATTGAATAATTTCCAAAGATTTTTTAAATCAAAAGAATGTGTACTCTCTTTTATTAAAAGGGATCATTTTAAGAAAAGAGTTGATCAATTAGAAAGCCATGACCCAGGCTCTCATTCTTTTTATGCTGATGGTGTGTCAGTGCTTAGTGAGATAGTCAATGCAGTAGATTTACGGGCCAAGAATGAAGTATTTTGTACTGTTCGGATAAATGACAATCCCATAGCGCTGAAAGTTGATACTGGCTCAAAGTGCAATATTATGTCTTCTGAAACATTTGCTAGAGTAAGTGCTGGTGAAAGGCTTGATTTGGCAATGTAAAGCTTGTTGCTTGTGGTGGTGAAGAGATTCAAACCAAAGGCTCAGTAATGCTTTCATGTTACACTGCAGGTTGAAGCTACGACTTACTATTTTATGGTCAAGAGGCAGGTCCAGTCATTATTAGGCCTCAGCAACTCTTTGAAAAATGGGACTGCTTTCATTTAATAAGGAAGCTCACCATGTTAGCTTCAAAGGCCACTACTCTAATTTTGCCCAGTCTGTGTTTTCTACTTACACTGATCTAGTCCAAGACAAACGAGACAAGCTTCCAGTTGTGTACTCCATGAAGTTAGACCCAAATGTCAGTCCAGTACTAAGGCCAGCCAGAAAAGTTCCAATAGCTATGCAAACTAGAGTCAAAGCCAAGCTAGATAAAATGGTGCAACAAGCCCATTTGAAATTCCAAATGAGTGGGTATCTACCATAGTGGTAGCTCATAAAAAAAGTCCAGAAGACATCAGAATATGTACTAACCCACTAGATTTAAAGAAGGCAGTAAAAATACCTCATCATCCAATGTGCACAGTTGAAGAAATCGCAGCTTTGATGCCAAATGCCACTGTTTTTTCCATCTTAGATGCATTGAGTTCATTTTGGCAAATTCAGCTCGACAAGAAATCCTCATTGCTCACTACTTTCAGTACTCCTTTTGGAAGGAACAGATTTCTGAGAATGCCATTTGGGATACATTTTGCAAGTGAAGTCTTTCAACATGCAATGGAGCAAGTTTTTTTCTGGGTATCCTTGTGCTATTATAGTAGGCAACATACTAGTAGGAGATGATGGTGAAGATGAGCATGACAGAAACCTCAGAAAAGTTCTGGAAAGGGCACGTCAAGTGAATCTTAAGCTCAATCCACAGAAATGCAAATTCAGGCTACAAGACATCACTTACATTGGTCATTTATATACTAGTCCAGGCTTATGACCAGACCCTTCTAAGCAAACAGCCATTCTCAAGATGCCAGCTCCAAACAATGTTCAATCCTGCAACATTTTCTTGGCATGGTTAACTACCTAGGCAAGTTCATTCCAGACACGAGTCAAATATCAGCACCACTCAGAGAGCTAACACAAAGATGTATCTTGGTCTTAGAACAACACCAGAGAACATTTGATATCTTGAAACAGAGAACTGCCAGTCCACTTACTCTTAGATACTCTGACATCCACAAGCCAGTTACTCATTCATGTGAAATTTGGTCATGGTGCAGTCATTTTACAAGAGGGTCAACCTGTTGCTTATGCTTCCAGAACTCGTACCCAAGTTGAAATTCAGCGTGCTCAGACAGAGAAAGAACTTTTGGCAACTGTGTTTGAATGTTCTAAGTTCCATAGACCTACCCAGATTGAAACAGATCATCAACCTCTAGTCACTATTTTGAGAAATCCCATGTATACAGCTCCAGTCAGACTGCAACACATATGCAGAGACTGCAGAAGTACAATTTTGATCTTGTCTACAAGAAAGGCAAACTTCTTTACCTTGCTGATACATTATACAGGTCACCCAGAAGTACCACTAAACAGCATTGGAATGAGAAATTTCATTTTGAAGTCATGGAGGTGAGAAATTTTTCTTCTACATGGCTTGATGAACTGAGAGATCACACAGCCACAGATCCAGTTTTACAGCTCAACCATTTTGCTTCGATTGCCATCCTTCTTTGAGAATCTAGTTTACCTCAAGAAGTGCAACCTTATTTTCCATACAGAGACGTGATTTTACCAGACAATGGTATAATGAAAGGACACAGCCACAGATCCAGTTTTACAGCTCAACCATTTTGCTTCGATTGCCATCCTTCTTTGAGAATCTAGTTTACCTCAAGAAGTGCAACCTTATTTTCCATACAGAGACGTGATTTTACCAGACAATGGTATAATGAAAGGTCGTATTGTTCAAGTCTTTGCAACATGAGTACATCGCTATCTTACATCGAGGTCACCCAGGAGCAGACTCTACCATAAGAAGGGCAAGAGGACTAGTATTTTGGCCTTCTATGTCACAAGACATTGAGAGCACTTTCATCTTGTTCAGTATGTAACAGTATAAGCCACATCAACAGAAAAAACATTTCAGCTGAACCAGATGTGCAGATTTGCATGTACGACACTGACAAGAGTTATTTCTGACAATGGCATGCAGTTTACAAGCCAATAGTTCAAAAGATTTGCCGAAGAGTGGGACTTTACTCATGTCAAGAGTAGCCCAGAGTATCCACAGTCAAATGGTTTGGTAGAATGCGCAGTTCAAAGTGCAAAGCAGTCACTATAGAAGTTGAAACATGACAATAGTGAGTGTTTCCTGAATCTCTTGAACCTCAGAAATATTCCTCATGATAAACATACTGGTTCACCTGCTCAGAAACTTCTGTCAAGATAAACCAGAACCACATTACCAATCAGTAGTCAAACTTTGGTTCCATGTGTCAAGAACAGGTCAGTGAAAGCCAATCTTTTGAAGAAACTTTTAACCCAGAAGTCCTATTACAATAAGACCAGGAAACAGCTCAATCCATTATGAGAAGGACAAGTGGTAAGGATGCAAATGTCCAATGGTTATGATCGGATTGAAGTCATGAAGAATACTTGCCCAGAACCAAAATCATACATTGTGGAATCACAAGGAGGAGTTTTTAGGCAGAATTGGAAGCATTTGATACCAGTGTCCAAGCCTATACCACAGCACCTAGCCTGTGAGAAAGACTATCTCAAAGTGAGTTGTCCAGTGTTCCAGTTCCAGACTAAGTTCCAGAGGACATTCCCATTCCTGTGACGAATCCTGAAGTTCCTGAGAGGAGCTGTTCACCGAAACCTGTCCCTGTTGCTAAATCCAGTCCTGATGGCTATGTCATAAGATCCAGTCAAATCTCCAGACCATGTTCCAGATGTACAGCAACTTGGACATAAACAATATGAACAACCTGACCACTGTGTTTATTTTTCTGATGGTCTATACTGATGTATGCTTAACTGTAATCTTACTTTGATAAAGGACAATCATTTATTTAATGAGGAGGATGTAGATCAGTGTACATACCTCTTTAAAAACACTCCTGTGGGCATGTACTAAGTGCATTGATTGAGCAAGTGCAGGAACAGAGTGCAATTTTCTAGTTAGCTGTTGAGATGTAATCATACATGTGTGTAAGCTCTGTTAATTAGTTTATGTTTATTGATGCTGCTATCCATCCTGATGTGTTTTTATATAATAAAGCATCTTACATGAACTACCTCGCCTGCTTGTCTAAGTATAGAGGGATGAGTGACAACATTCTTGTCCCAAACTAATGTTTTCTTGGTGCTGCAGTTTTCCTGCATAAAAAGTTGCTTTTGTACATTTACCAAGACCAAGTGACATTCTTATATCATCTGAAAGTTTTGCCAACTTGCAGTGTTCTTTCTGTTCTTCATCTAATGAGCTATACAGTTTTAAATCAAAAAAGGGAAGATGACAAGTCTTTATGCTTTGTTGTTTTATAAGAGCCAAATTATAGCCATGGCCTAAGCTGTTAAGTAGACAGCTTAATGTGTTAAGAGTAAGACAGAATAGCAATGGTGACAGAGTCACCCTGGAATATCCCTCTCTGAATTTTTATCCCTGGAATAATAATTTGTCCTTTATCATGGCTTAATTGGAAAGTGGTCTACCACTGTTTCATGGTCATCGTAATATAGTTGATCAGTGTAGGGTGTGTATCTTATACATTTCTCAGCACTCTCTTATCCATGAATATGGGATACTATCAAATGCTTTTCTGTAGTCAATCCATGCCATACTTAAATATCCTTCCCCTTTTTACAGTTCTCCACTACAACTTTAACAACAAATTGGTTCCAAATTACTTTCTTTTATTGTCCTTTTGTTCTATTGCCATAGTTCAGTTTTCTTCTTAAATGATTATAAACTCTGTCGGCATCATTTCCAGTGCACAGTTTATACAGCGTCAGAAGGCAAGTTATTGGTCTATAATTTTTAGGGTAACTTGCAGGTTCACTCAAGTAGTAGCATCATTTTTCCTGCTGTTAGCCAGGTTGGTGTCTGTTCGGGGTGCACATATAATTAGTTCTTACTCATGGCTAAATCTTCATGCAAAGATGTTAACCAGAAGTTAGGTACTTCGTCTGGGTCTGGTGTTTCCCAATTAGAGGCTTTTCTTAACTTTGTTTCAAGCTCCCTGGACGTTACTTCATCACATTTCATATCCTGTACCTTTAAACTTCTTTTTTCTTTTGCTTCTTCTATCCATTTACCATCTTTATGTTCCACTGGCTCTTCATAAATACCTCTCCAAAATGTATTTATTTCTTCTTTTTTGGTGGTCTTTCAATTCCTTTTACCTCATTTCCCATATCTCTATAAAACATTTTGGGGTCATCAATAAGTTGCTTATTTTGCACTTTTACTATATTTATCTGCATATCTTCTAAGAAGTTTTTTCCACCTGTGCTGATATTTTCAGCTTATTTACGATAATGCATGACAGATCCTGACCCATTATAATATTGTGCATTGCTTTTATCACCTTTCTAAATATTTTTGTTGATCTGTTCCCTCTTCTCTACTCTTCTAACAGTGACCCTTCTTGTCCCTGTGTGAGAATTCTCATGGGACTTTAGTCCAATCTTACTTTTAAAACACTTACTACATTCAGCACATTTAAAGGTTTTTTTCCCCGTGTGAGAATACTCGTGGTATTTTAGTACCCTCTTCTCTCTGAAACACTTACTGCATTCAGCACATTTATAAGGTTTCTCTCCTGTGTGAATGGTATTGTGAAGCCTAAGTGCACTAGGATATATGAAACACTTATCACATTCAACACATTTATATGGTTTCTCTCCCGTGTGAATGGCCTTGTGACGTTGAAGGCCATCTTGCTTTAAGAAACACTTATTGCATTCAGCACATTTATATGGTTTGTTCCCTGTGTGAATTTTCTGATGGGCTTTTAGGCGTTTCATATCCGGAAAAGACTTACTGCATTTGATGCATTTATATGGTTTATTTCCTGTATGAGCATTTTCATGGCATTTTAGTCCAGTTTTACTTTTAAAACACTTACTGCATTCCGCACATTTATATGGTTTATTCCCCGTGTGAGAAAGCTCATGGGATATTAGTCCAGTCTTATTTCTAAAACACTTACTGCATTCAGCACATTTATAAGGTTTCTCTCCCGTGTGAATGGTACAATGCTGCTTAAGAGCACGACGATGTTTGAAATACTTGCTGCATTCAGCACATTTATACATTTTTTTACCTGTGTGAGAATACTCATGGTCTTTTAGTCCTTTCTTTAATCTAAAACATTTACTACATTTGGCACATTTATAGGGTTTTTCTCCCGTGTGAATGGTGTGGTGAAGCCTAAGCTCATTAGAACGTTTGAAACACTTACTGCAGTCAGCACATTTATACATTTTTTTCCCTGTGTGAGAATACTCGTGGTATTTTAGTACCTTCTTCTCTCTGAAACACTTGCCGCATTCAGCACATTTATAAGGTTTCTCTCCCGTGTGAATTGTTTGGTGAAGCCTAAGCTCACTAGGATATCTGAAACACTTACTGCATTCAGCACATTTATGAGGTTTCTCTCCTGAGTGAATGGTATGGTGAAGCCCAAGTTCACTAGGACATCTGAAACACTTACTGCATTCAGCACATGTACATGGTTCCTTCTCTTTGTGACTCCTCAGACATGAGTCACATTCAGAAGTCATGGTGGAGTTCTGCCCGGAGTGAAACTGTGGTACAGAAGTGACACAAGTCTTACCATATCCATTCAGGGGCTCAGCACACTGGTGCAGTATCTCATCTGGGTGACATTGCTGCAGAGTTTCACTGTCACATTCAGAGGTCATGTTGTAGTTGCATCCTGAATGAAGATGTGGTGTAGGAAATAGAAAAGTCTTGCCATAGTCTTTCACAGGCTGAGCACATTGTTGTAAGCTCTCTGGTGGACGACAGAACTTGGGTGTCCAAAATGATGGTTGCAGACAGCAATTTATGTTGCAGTCTGTGCTTCCAAGACCTAAAAACATATAAATTATTACATTAACACAACTGATGTCAGACATTTACAACACAAGAGCACATATGTCCTTCTGAAACCTAAAAACAAATTTTAATTACAAAAGTATTATCAGATATTTTCAGCAGCAGAGCATGTACATACCCGTTTAATGTTCTTGGTTTGCTTTCTTTCTGATCAATATTTTAAAACATGTCCAAGCTATCCTAACTTATTATTTACAAGAACTTGGCAAAGTGTGGAGCTACCTAGGGTGTGTTACTATCAGTTTCCTGACACCAGATTTTACATGCAACCTTGAACATTTCAGCTATTTTTTGTCTGTGTTTTCTGCTCTTCTCCCTACAGAAGAATGTTTGTTAATTTTGCATTGCTTCCCACAGCTGTCTGAGGCTGCAGCCTCTCAGAGAAACATGGTGGCAGTTCTTTCCATTGTGAGAGATCAGTCTTTAAATGTGCAGTGACTAATGAGAGAGAGAGCAGTAAAGAGGAATGGGTCTGCAGGGGAGCTCACCTCCTACAAAAATACTTTCTTTATATTTTGTATTTGTCTGATTACTGAATAGGAATAAGTACTTGGGTGTCAGGAGTTTGTACACTTATACGGTTCATTTCAAGCAATTTTTTTTCCACAAAAGTGGCTTTTAGGACATATAGTCTCCTAGAATTTAGTCAAATATTCACAGCAGAAAAAGCTTCAGTAATCCCTCATAATGTCATGAGGGCCAATCACCTCCATTGTACCGGTTCTTTCTTTTCCCTGTTGTTCTGCTTCCTCACAGGAAACTTCATTGTACCTGTTCTCTCATCTCTGTTGTTTTGCTTCCTCACAGTTAACATCACTTATTTACCATTTCAACTATTCTAAGAGGAACCGTACAGTTGGTCTATTTTACTTTCACTTTCCCTTCCTTGTCAATTATCTTGCCTCTACTGAACTACTCTTCTTCCTTAAGTGACTGCTGGAACATAAATAACTATACAACAGATCATGGCTATAGTCATTATCTTTAGCTTGCTGATTAAACTTCTTTCCTATATTATCACAGCTAGAGATGCAAATAGAATTCTGTACATACTGTCCCTCTATTTACATTATATACAGACTCCTATCTGCTTGAAATGTCATAATCTTAACATATGCAAGTTTGGCTGTCTTGCCGAATGGAACTCTCAAAATGTCTGCATCTGCCTCTCTAGCTGTAAGTGGAAATGGATCCTTTGTGACCAGCAAACAACACTTAAAAGATATCTCCCTAAAAGCTACTCCCACTGGGGGACTTCCAAGAGGGCTGCACACTGATCAACAGTTTAGTTTCAGCTCTCCCAATGCGAAAAAACGAATCTGAAAGATAAGGGCCAGGAACTGTGCCACATTTAATAAACTCAGTTACCAGCCAGTTAATGACACTGCCTAGATTGCAGCAAAGAAGAAACTTAACCCAAAAGAAAATCAACTAAAAAAGTTAAGAGAAAATGCTGACTGTGAAGAATCCAGCAGCTGTTCATCAAACAGTAGTTCAAGCTCTAACTTTGATTCAAGGCATGGCTACAAGTAACCTAGAGGAAAAAATAAGTTAAATGTGCTCAGATGTGATTAAAATGAAACAAAACATTAAAGTATATCAACTTGCGTAACAAAAGGATGGAAAACATAGAAGCTTTAAACAGATTTTTAGATAAACTGATAAAACTGCAAAAATCAGGACATCAAAATAAAAAGTCTGGCCAGGTGTGAGACTGCTGAAGAACAGATGTTTCAAAAAATGGTAGCATTAGAGGACAGAGGTCACAGGGAAAAACCTAGATTTTCTGCTGTACCACAAAACTAGTAATAGATTTAATTGTATGAACCCAAAATAAGCAATACTGGTATACCACAGCAGGATTTAATTGAAAGGGTACATTGTGTATATGCTCCAAACCTGACCATGAGAAAACAGCCAAGACCTGTATTAGTAAAGATCCTACCAAAGCCGTGGCAGGAGGGTAACATATTAAAAGTTGGGAACAGCAAAGTGCTTGTGGAAAATTATTATTAAACTGTACACAAGGAAGAAAAGAAGCAAGTTTATTCCAACAATCAGAGAATGTCAAAGAGGCTGGTGCAAGTTCAAACTGCTATATCCAGCTGTCTTCAGAATACTAATTTCCTGGAGAATCAGTCATTTTTGATGCAGAAACAGGCTAAGGAGGAAATACAAATGTTTGCCTAACACTAAGTGAGCCATCACGTACAAAGGGACTTTGCTTCCCTGTCTACTAATAGACTTTGCAAGTGAAAACGTTTGCAGTGCTCCAAATGTAAGTGCTTGAGAGATAGAGAAAAGCACAGGAGTTGACTAGTAGAATCATAAGTACCTTGGAATAGAACTAGAGTCTGGAGTTGAGAGATTGAGAGGAACAAGAATACCAGCAACAGTGAAATTAATAATGTGAGCTCACAAAGCTCAATTGCATATGTGAAATATGGCTATACAAAAAAAGTAGAAATAATGGACATTTGTTGATTTTGTTAAACTTGTGAGACTGAAAGGCATTTACTTCAGTTCACATCATTAATGTTTAGAAGAACAGTAAGGAAAAGGAAGGTGGAGAAAAGGGTAACTGTAAGCAAAACAGTTTCTGTTCTTAATATTTCTAGAAGACTGTACAAGTTACATGTTATATACATATATATATATATATATATATATATATATATATATATATATATAGTAAAGCCTTTTCAATTATTGTTTTATGTAACAAAAATACTAAAGAAAGATGCCGGTTTTTCTTTGTTAATAAGCTGTAATCTTAGGTTACTGAGGTGAAGAATGGGATTTAAAAGCACATGGATCATAATATATGTAAAGCGGTTAAGTTTTCTTTTACTCTTGTATAGGTGAATATCTAGATCAAGACCCTCAGCTTAATCTAATGAGGAATTAAGTGGAAACAAGTAAACAAGGGAATACAAAATATGCAGTGAAAAGTTTTCCTTTAGCATTAAATGTTTAGCATGCCTTTAGAAGCCTGCAGCTGAGGGTTATATTTTTTCTTTTCCTCTTATAAATCCATGGAGACAACTAATAAAAAAAGCCAGATCACTGGTATCTTTAAGGCTAAAAGTTAATGATTTTTTTTAAAGCATGCAAGTTGTTTTTTTTTACATCTGTGAGCGGAATAAAGATTAAAAAAAAAAACGGCCTGCAATTAGTGTTAAATATGAGCACAGGCAATAATGTGTCTTAACATAAATAACCTTAAATTTAGGTTAGACTGTGCCTGTTTGCAGCTATGTAGAACTTTCATACAGGTTATATATAGGTGTTCTGAAGCAGTGTTTTACATGTTTTGAGGATTTCCATTAAAACAAAAGTCTTGTAAAATTTGAAAGGAATGGAAGGATTTGCACTCCCTGACACAACATAATGTTACTTAAGAGGATATATATGAGGGATTGGAGGCAAAAATCAAAGTGGTAGGGTTAGTCTCTGATAAGTTGTGTCTGAAAAAAGGAACCAGCAAGGGTGCCCTCTTTTCCCTTTTTTATTTGCATTACACTTAGAATCACTGGCAAAGAAAATAAGGGACTCAGAAATTCAAGGATATAATTTGTATGCTAATCAAGAAAAGTTAGCATTGTTTGCAGGCAACATTATTTTGGACGTGATAAAATCAGAAAAGGACATATCAGTGTTGTGTAACATTCTGAGACACTTTCAATTTTTTTTCAGGATATAAAAATGAATGAAGCTAAAGCAAAGGCTGCAACTGTAAAATATGTACTCACACATGAATTGGTTCAGCAATACTCATATTTATGGAGATATGATAAAATGAGGTATTTATGAGTAAGGATTAAAAAGGATTCTGTTATGGCAGCTAAGTATATGTAGGAAAGACTAAACGATGATACAAAAATTGTGAAACTTTAAGCTCTTGTATATAAATATCAAGATACAAGCAGTAAAATTTTCTTAGTCTCTTTAGCTTTATATACAGATAAAATGTTTTAGTCCTTTTAACTTTATATACAGGTCATACATATTTTATCAAACACAGGAGAAGTTGACAGTAATTAATAAAGAGGTCAAGGATGTTATCTCATAGAGGAAGAGGGCAAGAGTCAAGTGGGATAAACTGATCTTTCCAACAGAAGGTGGTGGTTTAGGATTACTTGATTAGGAGGGATTTTTGAGCTAAGTAGTTAAGGCTTCTATGCCTAACACACGTAGAAAGCTACAATTCAAAGTGCAATGAAACAATAAGGTAAGGAGAAGCTCAAGAAATAAGGATAGGGTGGGATTCTGGATGCAGATCCTCAAGAGGAATATGAACAGTTATATAGATTATTATATTGATAAAGTAGCAGAAAGTGTTCTAAGAACGGAGTCAACAAGGGAATAGAGAAAGGAGATTCTGCCGATACTAACGAATGCAAATAGTAGTAGTACAGAGAATAGGTAAGAGAGGGCTGGGATTTACCAGAGGAAATTGGAAAAGAAACCAAGGTATTGGGAACAAATAATCACAGTGAAAGAAAACAGAACAGGAAGAAGCCAAGAAGATATTTGGACTGCAGACTAGAGACTGCCTTCTCTATCAGGGACTGGTATCAGAACATGGGCAAACAGAAAGGGATAGGGGAATCCTACGTAAATAATTTGCTCAGGTAGTGTTTTTTTAGCTGAATCTAGACTACACGCTGCTATTAAAAATGGATAATTAGTACAGCATATAAAACATTATGCAATAACTATATATCAATTAGCAATTCACAAACAATGGGATAATATGTATGACTCTCAAATGTGCAACAAGGTCTAGAAGATTTAGGGTTTTTGCTTGGAGTGTTTGCAGAGGTATTTTTACTCTCCAGATTCCAAGTAAATTTTCCTCGGTTAGATGGCAAATGTTGGAGGTGTGATGGGGAACAGATAAATGGGAAAAACAAGTTATGTCTTACCATAACGTTCCATCTGTATTGTTGATCCTCGTTCAGTCATTACGCATGGGTATCTGTTCCAAGCTCGGAGCCGAGCTGGACATTTTCCAAGCTCGTGTCAGCTTCAAACTCTCGAGCTAAACTCTTACCCACAATCCCCCTTCTCCCTGTTACCTCAGATTGAGTTTGCAAGTTAAAGAAGTTAGAGGATGGTGAGATCCACTAGAAACCACAGGAGGGGGAAGGAGGGAGGGTCATAATGACTGAACGAGAATCAACAATACAGATGGAACGTTATGGTAAGACAACTTCTTTATCTGATATTGTTAATCCTCGTTCATTCCTTACGCATGGGACAGAGTCCCCAGCTACCACTATTCCTAGGAGGCTCTCATGGAAGGACATTCCTGTGCACCATAGAACCGAAAGATGCTCTTCCCCTGGAGGCCAAATCCAATTTGTAATGATTGATGAAGGCATGAGGCATAGCCCAAGTTGCAGCTGCACAGATGTCATGTAAAGAAGCTCTGGCATGGAAGGTAGCAGAAGTTGCCACCGACCTTGTTGAATGAGCTTTCATGGTAGTAGGCAACGAGATATTACGTTGTGTGTAAATAAAGTTCACACAGTCCTTCAACCATCTAGCTAATGTGACCTTAGCAACAGCAGATCCTAATTTAGGTCCAGAAAAGGCCAAAAATAACTGGTCAGATTTACGAAAGGGTTTAGTCCTGTTTAAGTAAAAACGGATTTGCCTGTATATATCTAGGGTATGTAGGCAATACTCTCCTCTGTTTGAATGATTGGGAAAGAAAACTGGCAATTCAATGGCTTGATTAATGGACATGTCAGAGATCACAAGAAATGACGGATTAGTTCTCAGAGACACTCTATCTCTATGAAAAATCAAGTATGGACTCTTGATACATAAAGCTTGAAGTTCAGAAATACGTCTGGCAGAAGTAATAGTGACCAAAAACAAGGTTTTCCATTACAAATATCTGAGGTCGCAAGAAGAGGCTGGTTCGAAAGGTGCCATTGTCAGAGCTTGTAGAACTAATGATAAATCCCATGGTTGAATAGGTTATCTAAAAGGTGGCTTCAGATGATTCACACTTTTTATGAAGGTCTTGCACAATTTATGGGACATCAGAGAGGAATCTTGGACACCTTCATGAAAATTAGAAATTGCAGCCAAATGAACTCTAATGGTAGAGGCCGATAGACCCGATTGAAACAGGTTGGCTAGATAGTCTAGTATTAACAACACTGGTGCTGAAAAGGGCTCTACTTGTTTATCTTTCAGCCAACAGGTAAATCTTTTCCACTTGCTCAGATAAGTAATTCTAGTGGAAGACTTATGAGAAGCAATGAGAATATCACGTACTGGTAAAGAAAAATCATTCTGCCTGGCAATCAGGGGAATTGGAGTAGCCAAGCCGTTAGCTTCAGGCTGTTCAGGTTGGGATGAATCAGGTTCTTTGGGTGTGAGATCAACTCCCGTGTTGGATGGAGAATCCATGGTCGATCTAGTAGGTGAGGCCAAAGGAAGGAGACCCAAATCTGTCGAGGCCAATATGGTGCTATGAGGATCACCTTGCTCTTCAACCGCCGGGCTTTCTTCAGAAACTGGGGAAAGAGTGGAAATGCACAAAGAAGACCCGAGGGCCAATCATGGACTAGAGCATCCCTGGGTGACTGTCCCGGAGGGGGAATATGGGCGAAGTAGTTGCTGCATTTGTAGTTGGTCGGGGATGCAAAGAGGTCGCAGCAAGGATGGCCCCAGCGGTGGAAGATCTCTGCCGCTATCAAGGGATTCAGGGACCACTCGTGAGGTTGAAGAATGCACCTGCTGTGTCTGTCTGCTATCACGTTGGAACTCCCGGGAATGTGCATTGCTAGAAGAAAATGGTTGGTAGCCATCGCCCATTGCCATATCCTCATGGCCTCTCGACAAAGGGGGTAAGATTTGGTTCCACCTTGCTTATTGATGTACCAGACCACCGCCATGTTGTCTGACTGAATCGCAATTGTCACAGACGGCAGCAGGGGATGGATACTTGCAACGCCAGAAGCACCGCCCTCAGCTCTAGAACATTTATATGCAGATGGGCCTCCAGTTGGGACCAAGTGCCTTGGACTATCTGTCCCTGACTTAGCCCCCCCCCTAGCCCATCAGGGAGGCATCCGTGGTCACTGTGGCCTTGGGTTGCTGGGGGGAAAAGGGGCGAGACCATTGTGAGAGATTGTGTCTCATCCACCAATTTAAATCCTGTTTGCACCTGTGGGTTACTCGAATCATGGCTGAAAGAGAATGCTGAAAAGAATACCATTTGGTGAGCAGTAGCCGTTGTAGAAGCCTTATGTGAAACCTGGCCAAGGGAACAATGGTGATGGAGGCTGCCATGGAACCCAACAGCTGTAGAACAGAGTGAGCTGTGGATTTTTCCTTTGAAAGGATTGGAATTAGTTGTTGCTTTATCGTTAGAATTCTGTGCTCTGGAATAGCAGCTCTGCAGTTTTGTGCGTCCAAGATAACACCTATGAATTCTGTCGACTGAGATGGGGCGAGACTGGATTTCTGCCAGTTTATAGTTATGCCTAGCCTTTGAGCAGCGAGGAGAGAGTATGCCAGGGCTTTTTCCAGTAGATGTCTGGAGGGGGCGGAAATAAACCAGTCGTCTAGGTATGGAAACACCTGGAATCCTTGACTTCGCAAGTGAGCTGTGACAACTGCCATGCACTTTGTGAACACTCTGGGGGCTGTAAAGAGTCCGAAGGGCAGTACTCAGAACTGGTAGTGACTGACTCCCGCACGGAAGCGCAGATATCTTCTTGATGGCCTGTCCACCTTTATGTGGTAGTATGCATCTTGAAGATCTATAGAGTACATCCAACTGCCTTTGTCCAAAAGCAGGATAGACTGTATTGTGACCATCCGGAATTTTTGTACTCTCACAAACTTGTTCAGTACACTGAGATCCAAAATTGGTCTCCAGTCCCGGTTTTCTTTGGCACCAAAAATAGCCTCGAGTAGAATCCGGATCCTATCTGGTCTGGAGGGACTATTTGGATGACTCTTTCTTAGCAGCTTTCCTATCTCTAGTGCTGCTTCTTCCCTTTGACCGAGTGGAACGTGTCGGGAAAATTTTTTGAAGGGACGGGACAAAGATCGAAGGGGATATGATCACCTCTGGTTATGATCCTTTGTACCCAAAAATCGGTGGTGATGGTGAGCCAGGCAGAAGGGTACAAGGAGAAACGTCCCCCAACTACCTCCAAAGAAAAGGAGTTGGGCAGCTCTTCAGGAGCGCTGGTAGGATTGACCAGGGAAAAAAATCCCTGGAACCCTGGTTACGCGGTCCCCCTCTGCCCCGAAAGAAGAGTCTTCCCTGTGTGTTTCCCCCTCTGCCTCTGGGGGAGAACTCGGCCTGTGTGTCACGGAAAGGACCCTGAGATTTCTTGAACCATATCTTCCCACTCTTTTGGTTTTGGGAGAAAGCACGTTGAGGGGAAGAATAACAGACACCTACGGCAGAAAGGGTCTTACCATCCTGTTCACTTCTGGCCAGTGTGCTTTTAACTTTGGGCTCAAACTACGAGGAGGTCTCAATGGGGGGCATTAAGAAAAGAAGACTTAAAGGGTTCTGTGAAGTTGCACATGCGCATCCAGGCGTGTCGTCTCAAGACCTCAGCTGAACCCGCTACTCTAGCTGCTTCTTCTGATGCGTGAGACATCAGTCGCATAGAGGAGTTATAGATTCAATGGTGGCCAGCTGAGAGGCCATTTTGTCAAGGACCTCAGACACGGCACCAGCCAAGGTTTCAGAGAGATCAGAAACCAGATCCCTTTGAAGCCTGGTGAAATGTGCCATATAATTCAGGGACCTGAAAGCAAAGTTCGCTGAAGCAAAGGTGCACTTCCCTATCCTGTCCAGGGCCCGGGACTCTTTGTTAGGTGGATGGACAGTCTGGCTTTCTTCTTCTGCCAGATCCTTTTTTGTTGTGGCCGCCGCCACCACCAAAGCATCCACAGGAAGACCTTTGGAACAATGGGGATCCAAAGCAGGAGGGGAAAAGATCTTATCTGGCCTCCGGGGAATAGCTTTGACGGTATCAGAAGCCTTCCAAGCACGCTGCATGATGAGCCAGACAAGTTCATCGGCAGGTGGAGTAACCCAGGAGATACGGGGCCAGGCGCAAAAGGCCTGCAGGAACACAGATTCCTCAGAAGTCGGATTAGAGGACTGACAGTCACCTCCCAGTTTCAGGATTTTGAGGATATCACCAAAGGATACCTCAGAGGGTGACAGAGGGTAATCCTTCCCCCTTATCGAAATCTGTGTCTTCAGTGAGGGACTCCTCTGTAGAGTCCATGTGCTTCCTCTTACACAAACTTTTCCGGTGGACCTCCTCAGCGGGAGAAGCTGGAGAAGACAGCGGAAGAGGGGATTCCTAAGGGAATATGTCCTGCGGCCCTTGCACCTGGAGCCTGCTAGATGCGACTTGTGGAACCAGTGTACCAGAGGATGGTGGCGGTATAGACAGTCCGGTATCGCTAGCAGCAGCGACAGCCTTCTCCATCAGTTGGAAGACTGGTCCACCCGAAGAGGAGTGTATGTCTAGGGCAGGGGTCACCCCTCCCCTAAGTGGCTCAGCCTGCCGACCCAGAGTCCCTGGATGGCTGTGGAGCAGGAGGCTATGCGTGTCACAGCTGACATCCTGAGTCATAGTAAAACTTTCCTGCCACAAAGGCAACTGCGGTTCCTTAGTGAGATCCATAAAGGGAACTGCAGAAGGGGAAGACTGTGCTATATCCATGGACCTCAAAGGCAATGAAGGAGGAGAATAAGAAGGGGTCTTTGGAAATGGGTGATCACCTCCCAAGGAAGGATAGTTTCTGAGGGGTGGGATACCGCTGGCCAAGAGTACCTGGTCCACAAGACGCAACATATGTTAGGAAAGGCTTCTAGTGGGCCTCACGGAGACTGAGGGAGAAACAGGCCTGTCCACAGAAAAGGCAGATTCGGTGCCAGAGGACAACGGTGCCGAGAAAGACACGACTACTGTTGTCTGCACCGAAGTAGTCATCGGTGCCGAGGTCATGGTCTGCAACAACACAGGGATTGGTGCCGAAGTAGTTGTCGGTGCCAAAGTGGGAGTCGGTGCCGAAGCTGGAACCGACAAAACTGGAGTCAACAATAAGGGCCTCTGTTCCGAGGAAAATCTCAAAGCAGATGCGGTCAAGGTCTGCGCCAACTGAACAGTCGGTGCCAATACTATACAGTGGTAATGTTCTGAACTGAGGAGCCCCTCGGTGCCGATATATAGAAGGCTGCAGGAGAGGACAGAGCCGAAATCACTAATGGAGCCGAGGGCCTCGGTGCCGAAGGTCTAGGCACCGAAAGCACTGGGGCTGACAGAGAGCTCCGGAGCCAACATTTTAGCCTTTTTAGGTTTTGGTTGGTGAGAGTCCCCAGCCGGGGACGAAGGCAAGGATTTAGCCTTAGCAGAAACGTCCATTTCCTTATGGGCTTTAGGAGGGATTGAAACCTCAGACCCAGAAATAGCCTCTGAAAAGGGAGATTTTAGAAGTCCCTTCAGTATCTGCTTGTTTTTCCTTTCTAACAAAGTTCTATTAGAAACGTTCTCACAAATAGTACAGGATGGTTCCACAGATAAATGGGAAGCTCCCAAACAATAAACACACGAAGAGTGTGCATCAGAAGTAGGCAGTTTGTGTCCACAATCAGAACGCCGCTTAAACCCCGGACTACCCTTTTCATCTGCCATATTAATTAATAGAAAAGTACCAACAATGGTACAAGAGAGTACCCAAAGGTATGAGAAAGAAAAGGGAAAAAGATTACCAACGATGGTAAGGAGAAAAAACTTCGCCGTAAAAGTAGCAAGTAAAAAAACAGAAAAGCCTGAGGAAAATATGAACGCTAGATGCAATACGGTAAGAGACAATAAAATATCAACTTTTCTGACAGAAAAGTAATTTGTAAAGCAATTAAACAACAACTGACTGTACTTAGCTCAAGAGAAGTAGCTTGACACGACCGGATGGCAACACGGCAAACGAAATCTGAGGGAACAGGGAGGGGGGGATTGTGGGTAAGAGTTTAGCTCGGGAGTTTGAAGCTGGCGTGAGCTTGGAAAATGGCCGGCTCGGTTCAGAGCTCGGAACCAATACACATGCGTAAGGAATGAACGAGGATTAACAATATCAGATCATATATTTTGGGAGTGTAATGAGTTGGCAGACTTTAAAAATTCCCTACAGAGTACCATGTCAGAAATACTATGACAGCAAATGGATGTAGCTAAGAAAATAATTTTTTTTTAGCTGAGACACAGGATGTGCCTAGATATAGTAAAGCTTAGTTCAGTTTAATTCTGATGGTTGCCAAAGCAATTACCAGAAAATGGAAATCAGAGTCTAAACCAACCATATTTGATGTAGTGAATATTATAACAGAAAGAAAAGTACTGGAAATGGAATCTTTAGAAAATGGGAGGAGCAAATTATTTAGAAAAAAATGGAAACTGTGGGGACAATACGTGCAGAAAAATGTATCTGGAGGAGAAATGAGGTTTAAGTGAAGGCATGAACTGACCGACTTATGTATTGTTTGGATTGATTATATTACACAAAACAATATATGCGATGTGTAATGTTTGTTTATACAAGTGTAAGTTTGTCAATGACAATGCAATAAAGGTGTAAAAAAGCCAAACCCACTGAAAGTATACATAAAATCACCAAACATTTTGTTTTGCATGGGCAGTTGCATACCCCATGTGGAGGACACTGCTCCCAACTCTCATACTTCTAAATACTGACACAATAGTCAGGCATAAAATACAGGCGACACATTGCTCATGCAACTGAAATCTAACGACAGAGATAAGCTGTATATAAATGGATTCCAGGCGTTGAGGATTCGATGAGTTGCGAGTCTTTTAGTATCTCTTTAGGAAGTTTAATTTCACTACTCATAGCTCTCTCAATTTCATTAGCTAGTTTATATTATTCTGGTATTGCAGTGCAGAAGAGTAAACTGTGATGGTCATGCTGTCATACATCCACCACTACTGGCATTTGGTAGCAAGGGTGGTACTCAAATGACCTGTCAGGGCAGAAATGAGACTAATCACAACACACCACATCCCAAACATGTAATACTGTTGTTATTCAATGGTTAGGATGTTATGGGTTTGAACATGTGTTTCAGTATAGGATGGTTTCATCTCTCTCTGGAACAATGCACTGTTCAGACTGCAACTGCTCCAACTCATGTAGTGTGTGATACAGGGCGCTGCTTTGCATCTATGGGTGAGAAGTTAGGAGTTTTTTTTTTCTTGACAAAATCAGCAGTTAAATATGCGTATTCAGATTGCTGGTTTAACAAAAGTTTGGTTCCATACTTCTCACTTATGTGAGCAGACTAAGCACAGTTCCCTGTTCATGAAGCCAAGGCAAGGTTGACAGTGTAAAAGTGCGGAATCAAAGGTTGATGCTGTACAGATCAAGCAAAGTTTAAAATCAGTTGCTGTGAAAGTTTCAAAAACTGTTTAATGATGAAAGTAATATGAACATTATTTTCCTCACTAAGCACCAGTAACACTGTTTTTTTTCTGGAAGTGTAGCTTTAGTTCTTAGTTAGCTACACACTTGCAATCTCACAGAATAACTCCTGAAGCTAAGGCTCCTGACTGGTATATTGTACATGTAAAACTGACCAAGCAGCACTGCTTACGCATTCACTCATTATTATATTCACTCAATTCTCCACTCGTTACATATCAGTGTTATTACCAAGACTCTGATCAATACAGGTAACTAGAAGTTTATCTAATCTCGTATTGTTAACAAGTACAGTAGCAAAAGTATGATAATCCTTCCAAGTTTTTCTTGTCCTCTACAAACCAACTACTTTATTACATTCCTGTACCATACATACATGTAAAGTATGATCTGTATTTCAGGACATATACATCTCCTTTTGATCTAATGCTTTGTACAAGTATTTCTGGACTATGGTTGTATTTCTAGTAGTATCTCTGTTCTGCAGTAAATATACATTGCATACAGTATTTATACAATGGATTATATATGAAATTATATCTACCATTTGTAATTGTGTTTTTAATTTGCACTATACAATGTTGTTTGGGAATCCTGCAGTTATTTGAGTAATGGTTTGTTGTACCAGAAATGAAATCATTGAATGAAACCTGATGATTCTGATAAGGCAGCAATAATGGACTTGCTTCATATGCAGAGCATATCAGTGCTTGCCTTCCAGATGGGTTATTTGTGAGTTTTGTTGGATGTTTGACAGTTCTTCTGCAGTCTGATATAGCTGCAACTTGACACAGCAAAACACAGCCACCTGCTTATATGCAATGTTCATAGGAATCCTAGGATTTATGTCAGATCACTCTCTAAGGCCTGGGTCTTTACTAGCAGATATGGACACTTTTTTTAACTAGTCTAAATTACCCAGATTTTTTTGCTAATCCAAAACTTCAGAAAGACCATGTTAATCCATCCAGAAGACCAACAGAATCTAGTAAAGGCATTAAGACAGAAATGAATGCCTTATTTTCGATCATATTTTAAACAATGACACAAAGTACTTCTCATTCATGTAACATACTTTGACATTGCACAATAGTAAACATTTTGTTTTTCTTTACAGCAGATGTAACTTTCAATTGTGGAATAAATGCAAGAAAGGCTTAGCATAGGAAAATAGTTTACTACCTAATTTTACATCTTTTTTATTAGGACATTAATACTCATTACAATCATTGGAATTGTTTTTTAAAAATATTTTTTCTTTCAGTTTAACAAAGAAGAGTACAGACAAAACATAATTGTTACAAAGGAATCTGTAGCCCCCACCTTTGTAAACCAGGTTATGAACCAGTGAGAGGAATTGTGAGTTCTTTTTAAGCCAAGGATTTTTTATTCAACATTTACTGATGACTTATTTGGTGTACTACATACCACCTTTGAACTAGCTGATGAGATACAGACAATTTTGAAAGTGTTGGTATTCTAAATTGTACTTGTGTTTTAGTACCAATAAGCTACACTGCTTATATGTTAAAATTAGGTATGATCTTAAATCAAAAACTCTTTCGTCTATTTGCAGAAAATCTAGGATTATAATCACCCTCTCCAAGAAAAAAGAACGTTACAAAAAAATCTAATTTTCAACTTATCAAAATGAACAATTCTCATTTTAATAAAAGTATACAGGTCATATTTACTATGTTCCACCAGAAATGCTAAGAAAATTTTATTTTAAAAATTATAAGAAGCTTTAGAAGGGTGGTATCCAACGTTAGTACAGAACTTATTCACAAAGTATATTCAGGATCAACTGCTTCCGACTGTAAAACTACCAGGGGATGGAACATACTAGACATTGCTCGTGTTCCTAAAGAAATTACTGTTACTTCAAGTGAAGTTTTACCTCCAGTGATGTGCAGTGATCATGGGGTTATAAAGGTAAATGTGTTGCTAGATAATTCTGCACAGAAGGGTAATTACAGATTACATGGAAGCAAAACAGTCACTGTGTAAACCTAACTGGAGTGAGGTATTCAGTGGAAAAACTGCAGATGGAATGTGGAAAGTTTTGAAAAGTAAACAAGTGCAAAAAAAAATGTTTAACGATCAGAAACTAGGCATACATCATCAGGGGAATATATTTCCATAAGAACAAGATATCTGATTAAGGTGAGAGACAAAAAATATAAGAAATGGAAGACAGGTCGAACTACAACTTTGAAAACTGAAATAAACAAGCTGGACAAACAGATTAAGCATAGTGTGCGACAAGATCAAGAAATATTTGAAGAAATTTTATATAAAGATATTGAGCATAATAGGGATCCTTTTTACTCTTGATAAGATGGACAGCTGCATGGCTTACAAATAGGACATGGTAAGTATCATAAAACAACTGGACAGGTGAAATCCTTGGTTACAGTCAGGGTGTCCCCCACAGGGCTCTGTCCTAGGCCCTTACTTCTTTAGATTGTATCTTTCAGACCTAACTTTTTCATCTAAGGTGTTCTACCTTCTATATGCAGACAATCTGAAATTGGGTAAACTGATTACATGTGTTACAGATAAGGCATGTCTGCAAAATTACTTGACTAAATTGACAATTTGGGCATAGGAGAATAATATGCTGATAAATGCATCGAAAACTAAGCATATGATATTTGAGGGACATAAAATGAAAGGTGAATTTTAATACAGCACGCAGCGATTGAAACTGTAGACTCATTTAATGACCTGGGTATATGGAAAGATTCAGGTGAGTTTTTTCTAATCATATCAACCAGCTGGTTAATGACAGTTACAGAACTATAGGATGTGTAAAAATATTTATAAAGTCTAGAAAATCAAAAACGATGGAGTCATTGTTTGTTAGTTACAGTAGACCTAAATTTGAGTATGGAATACCAATACGGAAACCCTATATGAAAACAAGCATGAGTAAAACTGGAAAGCGTACTGTAGAAATATACCAAGGGCATCCATGGATGTCAAAATTAATGAAAGATTAAAATATCTGAATTGTACAGTGTTTCTTACTGATATCTAAGAGAAGATCTTATTCAAGTATATAGGGCATTTAGACAACTACCTCTGGGATGTTTGAGATCAAAAAGTACTACAGAATCATCAAAAAACCTATGTAGAAGATTCTATAGGAATGAGAAGTGTACTAACTGGTTCTCTGACAGAGTAGCTGATGCATGGAACAGACTACCAAATTACATTAAAGCAAGTAATAGTTTAGATATTTTTAAGAATAGCCTGGACACATCATGGGAACAAATGCTTTGATATATTGGCAAGCTAGAAGGGCATTAATGACAGTGCTTGAAATATCTATATATATGTATCCATATTAACAGCCCCTTTTTGCAGAGTGTAACTGGGAATATGTCTGACAAAAGTGAAGAGATGTCAGAACAGAAAGCAGCGGAATAGGTAACTGGATGGTTTTATAAGGTTATCTTGTGTTTATTAATAAAATGGCCAAGTACTGCCATTTAGTAAGAAAAATGGGTCACTATTTAAACTCACTATTATAAAACTGAGAAATTAGGCTCAGATAAATGATTTATAATGCACACAAAGAAATAAAAGAACTTTTGCTTGTGAATTGTGTAAATGGTGTAAATTCATACATAAGTTCATACTAGGCTATCTGCCCTAGGGCATTTATAAGCCTAGCCAGAATGTGTTTGGCTTTCGCCACCCATTTTAAATTTATTTTGCTATGCCCTTTTTCGAGGTTAGTATACTGTGCCTCTGTCTAACAGTGACACAGAAGTGATACCTGGGGTAAACCTACGATCTCCCATCCACTCATCAAGATTCCTCTTGAAGAGAGTCAATGAGGGACTCTGCCTAACCTGGACTGGGATTTTATTCCAGAGTGAAGGGAGCCTCTGGGTTATGAATCTGTCCCTCCAGCATGTCCTATTTATTTCGGTGCTGAGGTTCAAGTCTCTCAGCGTGGCTCGATGGGATTTGGCTGAAATTTGGCAACATGTCCATTCATTCGGGTTGGACATGGCTTTCTTCGGCAGGCACAGACAGATCTCTGAACAGGCGGTATTATGCCACTGAGTAGCTGGAGTTTCTTTAACTGGGCAGCATATGGCATCTGTTTGAGCCCTTTGATCCTTTTGGTGAGGGCTTTTTTTTGGGGTCTTTGGTGCTGCAGGCAGGTCTCTGTGTGTCTCATAAAATTAGCATTATGCTCAATATCAACTATGGGCCTGATGAGGATGAGTAGAGGCACGATGACCTCCCCTGATCTAGATGTGAATCCCTTCATGATAGGTGGGCTATATAAAAAATTTTTTCTAACCAAACTGGTTTGGAGTCTGACATGGCTCCAGCTATTCTAACCATGTGGGTTCTCTGTGTGGACCACCTTCCCCTGTCAATGGCCTTGGGTGACTGTTTCAAAGAAATCAACCAGGTTTAAGAGGCAGGATCTGCGTCCATGATGATCCTTTCCATGGCTTTGCAGACCAAGCTAGTCAGGCTTATGGGCGATAGTTTCCAGGATCCGTTGAGGCACCACCTATATGGAGAGGGACCACTGTTGCTGTACACCACTCTTTGGCCACATATCCTGTAGTAAGGCTGAGATTGAACAGTAGTTTTATGTTTGGGTTTAGCTCTTCTTGGAGTTCATGTAGGACGCAGCCTGGGACACAGTCTGGTCCCACTGATGCTGTGTTTTTTGCTTTGGAGAGGGCGGCTCTTACCTGAGCATCTGAGATGTCAGGGGCAGCACTCTGCTGGGATAGATATTTGTCCTGTTGATGGGGGTTTGCGCTGAACCTGTCAGCTAGGATGTTGGCAATGTCTGTGGGTTCAGTGTATTTTTGTCATTTTGGACAAATTCTGAGCATATCTGGGAATTACCACCCAGGTTCCTAACATAACTAAAGAAAGCCTTGTGATTATCCTTAGTGTCCTGTGCAATTTGTCTCTCGAAGCTGGCCTTAGACAATTTTATGAGTGCCCATAGTTTTTGCTAATACTGATCAGTGATGCCTTCCCTTTTTGGGATTTTGCTCTATCATTTAGTAGCTTCCTCCTTCTATTGTATAGTTTGTTTATGGCTGGGGTCCACCAGACAGGACGTCTGCCTTTGGAGGATTGGGTCTTGGTTTTATTTGGGATCGCATGATCCATGCATTCCTGAAGGTGTTCATAGAATGTGTTTATAAAGGATTCTGTGGTCTGGGCTGTATTTTCCACAGGCCCGGGGGCTTTGAAGGATTCCACCTCGGTTTTGAGGAGTGTGAAATTTGATTTAGAGAAGTTTTTCACTGTGGTTTTCTGGGCAGGGGGGGGGTCGGGATGTGAATATCCAGTGAGATTAGTTTATGGTCTGATCTTACCAGTGAGGGATACACTTGTTGGTGATGATCAGGTCCAGTATGTTTTCCCCTCTTGTGGGAGTGGTAACAAGTTGCTCCATAGCATTTGAGTTTATAAATTCTAGGAACCTTTGGGCTAGGGTGTTAGAGCTAGTGTAAAGCTCCCAGTCTATGTTTGGGTAGTTGAAGTCGCCCAATATAATGGTGTTTGGAGAGACCTTCATATTTTCCAGTGTTCTCAGGAAGGCCGAGTGGGGTTCCTGGGTTTGGGAGGGTGGTCTGTAGCAGGCTATAAACTGGAAGGCATTTTTACCCACTATTAGTTGCACATGGATAGTCTCTGATGCTTCGTGCTTTGCCATCAACCTGGAGGTGTGGGCATCTTTCACCACAGTTTTATGTCACTTTGACACCACTTGTGGGGTCCATGCACATATACCTGCAGTAATTATGTTGTAGTTTGCTGTGCAGAATGTGTAACATGAAAGCTTCAACACTGGAGTGACTATTAGGAAGCTTAAGGAAAGGATAAATGAACACTTGTGGGATTAATATGCAAAATGAAAACAATGCAATTTATAAACATTTTACAAGCAAGTTTCTTTATCCATTTTGGTTTGATGGCGGGAGAGATGAACAATATGCTTGAGGTGAAAATTAAGATAGAAAATCAAATTAAATGCTAGTGTACCTCTTCTTTTAAACGATCATTTAAAGATTAAGAGCTTCCTCAAGACATGAGCAGGTATTGTAAAATGTTTTAAGAGAAGCTGAAACAGAGTTTGGGTTATACGACTTCAGATGTATAAACATCAAGTTAATTATTCAGTAGCACTGTAAAACACAACCATTTTACTTGTGATTTTTTCAAACATTTGCACTTAAGTGGGTCATTGCAAAATTTAATTAAATCCCAACAAAGTTTTTATTTCCCTTTTTTTAATATCCTTCCAAACATTAATGACCTGAAGTGTGGTATATGCTTTTCAGTTCCCCAAAAGGTTTAGCAAAGTCAAAGACTGTCCAATTTTTCATAGCCACTTTTTCTTCTGAAGTCATATTTCACAAATGTGACTGATGCTTTATAATATGACATTTACTCACTAATTACAGTGTTGCTGGCCTTCTTCCTGTTCATATTTATCTCCATCTACCAACCCCAGATTCTGGTTCAAGTTGAAGGTACTCTCAATTCTTCTAGTCAATGGCTGTGTTATTTCTCTCTCAAACATCTACTTTTAGAACACGGGAAACTTTCTCTGGCAAAATCTTTCTATGAGCTTTATCAGAAGAACAAGAAGCAAAGTCCCCTTCTGTTTTATGGCTCACTTTTTGTTGCTGTTTCATGGCCATGTTTGGAGCGTGCGCATGATGTGCCTTTCAGTTAAAGTCTGCTGTGGAATATCAGTCCAATAGCTTATTTTCTTTCATAAAGTTAATAGTCTCTTTCTTCCAGTTTCTCTGGTAGAACAAAAAAAATCTCTCTACCATTTTTTATACAGCTCTTCTTGAGCACTCATACTCAGCCAGCCTTTTCTTCATTTTTACCTCTGATTTTTGCACTTTTTTTCCAGTCTTCTGTAATTTGATTTGATATACTCCTTCAATGTTTCATTTTAATTAATCAGCACATTTGACTTATTTTTCTTTATATTACAGGAAGCCAACTCTTGTACCAAAGATGGAGCTTGAAATGTTTTTTACTGAACAGTTGCAGGGTTCTTCCTAGTCACTGTTTTCTTTTCACATTTTCTGGTTGATTTGTTTTTCAGGTTTTCCAAATTTCTTCTTTGCTGGCATGCAGATGGTATACTTACTAGCGAGTAAGTGAACTTTACCCAAAAAGCAGTTTCAATAGCACTCCTTCTCAGTTTCCGTTTTCACAGTGGGAGAGCTGAAGTTAAGCTGTTTATCTGTGCAAAGCCATCTTGGAAGTCCAGCCTGTTAAACTGAATTAACAGCAGGTACATTACCAGCAAATACAAAGAACCTGTACATTGGTAACTGCTGACAGATTTATTGAACCAAGCTGACCAAGCACTACTGTGAGACTATAAAACATTTTCTTTATAACACTGATTCACTGTCAGATACACAGCACTTCCTCAGCTGACTCAGACTACAAAATGTCTACCACAAAGTATTCAACAACCACTTTTATAGTTTAAAAACTTTGTCCTTGATAAAAACATTTTGCTGTATTGAAGCCTTATTTAGCGGCCTGCATTCATATCTCAATCCACAAAAGACCAGTTCTCAGCAGGCCAAAATGTTCTTTCAAAAGTGTTCCTCATTGACAGCAGAGTTGTAACTTTTGTTGCTGTGTTAGCCATGCTCATCCAGAGAAAACCATTTCTCAGCAGGCCAAAATGTTCTTTCATTGATAGGACAGCTGTAACTTTTTCTGCTGTTAGTCGTTTCCCTTTTCACTCTTATCTGTGTGCATTCAACTGTTTAGGATATTTCAACAAACCTCTGTTTTATAACAAATGGCATTAATAATATTCAGAAGTTTAATACTTTTTGTTTTACACACGAACATTTTAAACCAGTGCAGCACATGCTATTTCTAAAAATATACCACACTATTATGATTACCAAACCTCTGTTACTGTGAAGGAAAACAGTTTACATTTTCTATCAAATACATGTTATTGTGATGAGGGAAACAATTAACATGCTTACATAATTCTATCAATTCCCCTTTTTTATTTATGAAAACCAAAAAAATTTTAATCAAAATTTAAATCAAACGTTGAATCTTACACAAAAATCACATTTCCATTGGTTATGTTACTTTCTTTACCACCTACATTAGTTACAATAGATACCCAATTGACAGTCTTTTTAATGCAAAGTTTAACACACATGCATGTTATTATGATCAACAAAATGATGGTTACTATAGCAATTAAAACTGTAATAATGTTTTTTTTTTTTTACCACTGTTAAAACAACCCATTTAACCAATCACTCCAGTAATTTCCTCCATGTCTTTCTGTCCTTTAGGGACACTAGCTATATTTTACTCAAATGTTGCTTTATGGATTCTGTCTTGTGCAGAATATTAAGTACAGCACGCCTTGTTGACCAGAGCACAAAGACCCTTTTTGCTTCTGCTGCATTTATGTCATAACTGTAGATCTATGATGTACCAATACTGTTGCCTAATTTTCTCTCTCTCCTGACATTTATTTTGCCTTCAGGCAATGCTTTAGTTGATCTCATTGATGGTAATACCCTACATAACAGGTTCCTTCCCATTCCACTTGTACTTTTGAATCAGTCCTGCACCATCAGTAAACCCTCTTCTAGCCCAAATTGCCATATGCAGTCTCAGAGAATTTATTACATAAGCACTGTCACTGTAAACATTTACTGGATGTAAATGCTGCAAAACATATAGTACAGTCTTCAAGCTCAGCCCTTTGGGCTGACATGTATCCTGGTAACTTAATCATAATTGGTTTGTCTCCCTTTCGCAGTGGCACTACTGTAAATCCAGTGCAGTACTTCCCCATCCTTCCAGAAACATGCACCATTCACATACACTGTAAGAATGTCCGACTAATCCCTTCAGTGATTTTGTTAATATCACTACCATTTCACAAAGCTTTGATTGTCAAATGTGGAGTCTGAACTACAACCCCCGAGATCATCATCAAACACACTGTCTTATTCCCCACTAAATGGCCAAAAACCATTTAATGCATGGATATCTTTTTTCTACAGGAATCACTCTGCTACAAAAAGTAACCTCTCTTAACCTACCATCCATTCCCCAAGATACCTCTTATGGCCAAGACACCATTGAAAGGGTGTATCCTTTCCTGCTGCTTGGAAAACGCAAGGTAATTTACTGGTGGGAGCTATCAGCTCTGTTGCCTGTGCCAACTTCTACTTTAACATTTTAAATATTGTAGTTCATGATTTCTACGAATTTATACAATGTTAAACTGTCAAATGCTTTGGCCATTCCAGAATGCCCCTCACCCTGTCCTGACAAGGAGTCCTTCTTGTTGGTCTGATAATGGTTTCTAGAAATTTTACTTCTTGTGATAAGACCTGTATTTTCTCTGTGTTTTACTTTGAAAACCTGCCTTTTCCAACTGTCACAGAACTTTTCCCAGCTGTGATATGTATTCTTTCACAGTTTCTGACTGTATTAGAATGTCATTAATGTAATGAATAACCTTGTCATCTTTACTCACATTCTGTAAGAATGTCCCTATCTGATGAAAAATGACAGGACTGTTCTGAAAACCTTGAGGTAATCCAAGTCATGACATAATGTTGATTTTCAAAGGTAATGCAACCCCCTTGCACCTCCCAAAATAATCAGAACTTTTAACTACCCACAGTCTGTTTTCGTCTCTGCCCATAAGGTCTGAAATTCTTTTTCTACCTTGTATTATTGTGCACTGTTGGTTAACATTCAGTTCATGTTGACCCTCTATCATCCTGCAACTTTTGTTACCTTTTTGATTTTTTTTTTCTGAGTCACTTGCAAATACTCTTTTCTTTGCCTATTTTTCCATTTTCTGTAGTACAGAGTCCTGCTTGATACATCCCACTTTTCTACAGAAAAAACATGCAATTTGTCTATCAGGGCATCCTGTAGCGGGGGGTGCAGCTGATGCCACTCTCAGTACATCCCTCCTCTCATCCCCCACCTTCCTCTACTTTTCCCCTGTCCAATTGCACTTACTATTTCAAACCCAGCTTCATCAGTACCAAGAGAAAAAACATGTTATGCTTAAAAATATCTTTGTTGTCATGCTCTGCCTGTTTTAGCATCCTGTCAGAAACTGTACTATTAAAATGCTCTAACTTCGTAGTTACCTCTGATGATATGCCCATACCTAGTAAAGAGCTGTTACACTTCAAAACTGTTTGCTGCTGTAATATTCAACCCTTTAAATCATAAAAAACTGTATTACTGTAACTTGACTGTTAGTACAGAGCTGTATGGAGCTGTGACACTCCATAACTATTAGCTACTGTAATTTTAACCCTGTAAATCCTGAAAAACTGCATTTATGCAACTTGACTGTTATTTCTGGTATACCCTACACACCATAAATGTGTATGGCTGCCTTTTTGTCTAACTGGGCACACCCAATAGGTCTTTCTGAGCACTTTACCTGTGCTAGCTGAACTAGAATTGATTTTATCTTTAACCCATAAATCTGCATGTTTTTGTCATAACTAATTTTTTGAATTCTGTACATTTGCACAAACATCATGCAAATTTTAAGAAGTGTCACCTGTGTGCCCTACCGTACATACTGTAGCATCCATCTGTACAGCAACATCAGCCCTAGGCAAAATGTCTAAACCATTTTGCATACATTTTCTAACTTGTATGTCATGTTTCTTTAACAGTGGCACGTGTTTTTCATTAAGCTTTGATGATAACTTCTTGTCTTTATTAAACGCATGCCACTGCAACCAATAGGTCTGAAACATTTCAGCTGTCTCTAAACCCTGTAAACTTTTAGCATGTACAGCTGTATATTTGTATAATGACAGACTTATTGATTTGCCACTGTTAAATTGAAATTAACAGCAACAGGTCACACAGAAAGACTGTACATTTGTAACTGCTGACAGATTTATTGAAACAAGCTGACCAAGCACTAATGTGAGGTTATAAACATTTTCTTTATAACACAGATCATTGTCAGATACACTGCCCTTCCTCACCCTTCCTCAGCTGACTCAGATTACAAACTGTACACCAAAAAGTATTCTATAACCATAGTTTCAAAACTTTGTCCTTGAAGAAAACATTATTTTCCTGTACTGAAGCCTTCTTTGTCTGCATTTTTATCTCAATCCGGAGAAAACCAGTTCTGAACAGGCCAAAATGTTATTTCATTCATAGCATAGTCTGTAACTTTTTCTGCTATGTTAGCCATGCTCATCCAGAGAAAACCAGTTCTCAGCATACCAAAATGTTCTTTCATTGAAAGGATAGTTGTAAAAAAGCAACAAAGCATTGTAGAAAAAGAAGTCTACATCACATGGGATCACATGGTTATAGAGATGTTCACCAAAAGTTGTCTTTATGTCACTGTTTCTACGCAGTTCTTTTAAAGATATGTTAATTATTACTTCACTTTCCTCGCTTTTAAAGTCCACCTTTCATTTCTTACAGACTATTGATTTGACTGGGTGTCACAGACAGAACTTAATGACTCTGTTGCTTAACAGGTGGTAATAAAAACCTGAATGGGTGGGAAAAAACAGTTCAAGCAGAGCAGCCTTCACAGTTTGTAACCACATTTCACAATACTTTTCAGACACACAACTGAGTCAGCACTCGCACAGAAAATCATTCAGTAATGTCTTTTAGGGGGGGATTCCCACCCAGACCCATTTCAGTACAGAGTATGAAATTCACTTTTGCTAGATTTACTGTAACTCTGAAGCACTCTGTAACCTAGTAAGATACTCAGGCAAGGAAATGGCTTGGTTAGAGTATAGGCAGTCAGAACTTTACTCACTTTAGTTTTTCTGAAATACTTTTTTACCAATACCTACTAAAGCCAGATATGTAGTAATTTGGAGTCATTTCAAATGAGTCTCAGTAGCCAGCACATTTATTTAGACAGTGATTTTACTTATGGAAGATAGAGAAAAAAAATTCTCCTTGTACATGTGAAGCAGAAAGGAAATACAAAGAAAACAAACCCAATTTTTCTGTATGGTTGTTTCCAATTCATAGGCTTCAAAGTACCCCAAATATGTCCTCAAGCTGTACCACAATATAACTGAAGAAAGCCACAGTATCTATTCACTTCTTGGTCTTTTTATAACAAAAAGATGTTGCATCCATCAGGCAGCAATGCTCTTCTTTACAGTTTAGTTCACAAAGATTCCCCTACTGTTCAATTTTCCTCCATGTTTATGCACATGTCCATACTAGGTATAAATATTGATAGGTATGGATATACAAGGTTACACACACTTTCACATAAAACACATTAATTTTATGGCACAGCATACCTCTCAGCTGTATAGATTTTTGCCTCATTTTTGGTCAGTTTTTCTGGCAAATTAGTGGCAAATCATTGAAGACTGAAGTTAGAAAATAATGACAGACATTTGAGTTTCAGACTTCATACCATTCAGAAAAATTCATGCTAATGCAAAACCTGTTAGTCTATCAACAGTTTGTAAAAGCAATACTTTAAAATTGTCCCTATTTGTGGGCCTTTGTCTCACTTTTACTAATGACTTTGTTCAAATTTCTTGCTCTAACAGGTTGAGATGCATCTGGAACAGTCAACTTTGTACAGCGCCAAACATCACTGGTGAATTCCACTAACACCAGAATGTATGGAAAAAATTGGATTTTTCCATACCAGAAGGACTCTTCCATTGCAGAGTCCTGTCTTTTTGCTTCCCAGGAGTCCCTGCAACATGCCAGAGGCTGGCAGACATTTTGAAGGAAATATGCAGCAGCCTACTTGTAGGCTGAAGCAATATATTCTGAAGAGTGAGACAGGTATCTACATTGCTAATATAATAAAAACTCACAAAACCGTACCTCTCCCCACAATGCTAAACATGAAAACAAAAAAAAAAGTAGTTGTAAAACCTAGTGTAAAACTTTACTCACAATACATTTCACATTCAATGCTTTTGTTCCTTCTGGACTTTGGACTGTTAAAAAAAAAAAAAAAATCAAAACAAACACATGACATGTCTTTCAATGTTGCAAACCTCTCCTATTTACAAATACTTTACAAATTTCCACATCATTTATATATCATTTATACTGGGATAGTGAGAAGTGACTCATACAGATGGCACGATAGCTACTTTATTAGTATTAAGATATTTTGGCCTCTTAATATGGAATGATTATATTCTGCAATTCCAAATTATTCTACTTTGGAAAGGGATACTCTATTTGCACAAGACAGATAAGCCAGCATTTATGGTTAGGTTAATGAATAAAAAATTATTCCAATTTCACTACATCTGAAAATAGACTATATAAGCAAAGAACTGGAGTGCCTATGCGAGCCCCAATCACACCAAGTTACTCCAAGTTGTACACAACAACATGGGACAAATATATCTACGGCTCTTGTTACACATGATTACTCTGTATGCCATAAAAGATTAACAGATTTTTTTTTTTTTAGCTTCCTGAGGGACTAGGGGTAAATCAAGTAGATGGGATTTTACGGTTCACTATGAAATTTGACAATGTAATAGTCTATTTAGATATAAAGCTATATGTGAAAGAACATTTATGTACAAATATTACTAGAAAATGTAATCGATAGTATGTACTCTCTATAGGCGAAGAAACACATTATTAAAAGACAGATTATAAGAATAAGTAGACTCACTGAAGATGACAGATTTTACTATATAAAGTACATGTTTAAGGAAAGATTAGTTATGAGGGGGTATCCTGGACCCTTGAATATGCAATACATTACTTTAGGAGCAAGGGAACATGAGGAGAAATATAAACCCAGTACACATTGTGAATGGGTACAAGAAAAAGGGAGTTTTAGAAAAAGAGAATTTAGTGGAGATAAAAGCAGGGACAGGAAGCTAGTCTGCTCAGTTGATGAAAGTAGTATCAAATACATCAAATTTGAAAACTGGAAGATACTAGTAGGGTTTCTGGCCACAGCTGAAGTGGTAGGTAAGGGTCCAAATTCATTTTTCAAAGCTTGTGAAGTTTAGAAGACATTTTGGAAAGCAAAGCACAAATGTAGTAAAGTACTGAAATATGTTTGTGTGTATGCCCCATTTTAATACCCAGTACTCTTACAAACTTGGTAATAGAATAGCAGGTTTTGCATTAATTTGCATGAATTTTTCCTGAATGGTATGAAGTCAAACTCAAATGCCTGTCATTTTCAAACGTCAGTCTTCAATGATTTGCCACTAATTTGGCAGAAAAACGCAATTTTATCAAAAATTAACCACAGCTAAATGGTCTTTTGACTTCTCTGTAGCACCCATGACAGTTATAGGCACACAATGTTATACCTTCAAGTAGGAGTACAATGTCTTGCATGACCTCTGTTATAGTCCCTCAAATAATCTATATTTTTATTGTTACAGAACAAAAAAAGTACAGTTTTGTACCTACCATAAATGTAGATGTCCGAACTGGATAGCATCTGCAGTCATAACAAGTGGGTTGTCCTGTCGTCAGGCAGCCCTGCAGTCGGCCGGATTCCAAAGTCCGGGTCCGGCTTCGGCTGATGTCGCACTCCACCCGACGTCATCTCTGTTGGTCTTCGGGTATAAAGCATCAGCCATTTTCCTCAGTGTTTCTTGCCCCAGATGCCAGTAGCCCTCTTGCAGGCTAAAATTTGGATAGATGCCAATGTTTCCAAATAGATAGAGGTAAACACAACAATAAGCATATATGTACATATATACAAACAAATACACCATAAAGACTCCCCAACAGCTAGCTATTAGGAGGGTAAACACCCTAGGAGTACCACAGAGGGAAGGAGGGAGGGTAATCCTGACTGCAGATGCTATCCAGTTCGGACATCTACATTTATGGTAGGTACAAAACTGTACTATGTCCTTCATGGATGCATCTGCAGTCATAACAAGTGGGTAGAATACCATAGCCAACTAGGGAGGAGGATAAAAGTAGATTATGGTGTGTTTAGGATCCCTTGCAGTACAGCAGTGGCAAACCCTGCTCGGGATCTGGAATATAGAGGCAAATTATAATGCTTGGCAAATGTATGCACAGAGGTCCAAGTAGCCGCCTCAATAATGTCTTTGGTTGCCACTCCTCGTAAGAAGGCTGTGGTAGTGGCTGTTGCCCTTGTAGAATGAGGTCTTATGTTCTGTGGAATTGGTTTTCCATGGAAGGAGTAACAGTATCGTATGCAATTTCCTATCCATTTGGAGATTGTCTGTTTGGAAATAGCTTTTCCTTCCTTCCTGTTGCATAGGCTACAAAAGTTGGTCAGTCTTTCTGCTATTTTTGTTCTGTCCAAGTAGTAGCGTAGCTGTCTATGTACATCAAGGTATGCAGTATTCTTTCCCTCTGTTTTGTGGGTTGGGAAAGAAGGTAGGTAGGTGGATTGCCTGGTTTAAAGACACTCTGGATACCACCTTGGGCATAAATGTAGGATTAGTCCTCATGGACACTCTATCTTGGTGGAAGATTAGGAAGGGTTGCACTGCCATTAAGGCCTGTAGTTCTGAAACCCTCCTTGCTGAAGTAATTGCCAGTAGGAAAGCAGTTTTCCATGACAGGTGTTGTAGGTCTGCTGTTGCTGCTGGTTCAAAGGGTGATAGTGTCAACTTTTCTAGCACAAAGTTTAAATCCCAAGCTGGTAATGGTGGTTTCCTTGGAGGTTTTACATTCTTGATTCCTCTGAGGAACTGCCTCAGCAAAGGTGCTAAAAACAGGTGGATCAAAGCTGTATTCTGCTGAAATAGCTGATGCATGTATCTTGATGGAGGAGTAGGACAGGCCTGAATGAAGAAGTTCGCCAGATACTCCAGAATGTTAGGCATATCTATGTTTGACACATCTTTTCCTCTTTCCGTACTCCAAATGACAAACCTTTTCCATTTTCCAGCATAGTTCCTTCTTGTTGAAGGTCGTGCTTCAAGAATAATGTCTTTAACTCTTTGGGAAAGTTCTGGATTAGCTGCTGCTATGTGATGTTCCATGCAGTCAGTTGCAGCGTTTTAGGTTTGGATGTATGATGCTGTAGTTGTTCTGAGTTAACATCAAAGGCATCAGGGTATTGGCCACATATTGTTCGAGACATGCTCTTCAGTAGTGGGTACCAGTGTTGTCTTGGCCAGTTTGGAGCTATCAGGATTATCCTTGGACGTTCTTCCTTGATTTTAGTAGTACCTTGTGTATCAAAGGAAGAGGTGGGAATGCATATGCTGTTAGGCCTTTCCAGTTGAAGGAGAGTGAGTCCACTTTCCATGCTAGTGGGTGGAATGTCCTTGTGCAGAATATTTTGTGCTGGTGATTGAGAGGTGATGAGAATAGGTCTATCTGTGGCATTCCCCATTTCTTGAGATGGTCTTGAAGATGTCCGGTGCAGCTTCCATTCGTGGGCATCGAAGTGGTTCTGCTTAATATGTCTGCTAGGGCATTGTCTTTCCCCGGTACAAATATTGCCTGTAACTGAATGTTGTAGCTGAGTGCCAGGGTCCACAGCTCCAAGGTCATTCTGCATAGGGGGTATGAATGAGTGCCTCCCTGTTTGTTGATGTACCACATGACTGTGGTGTTGTCTGTCCTTATCAGCTGGCCCTCTTTGAGAAATGGTTTGAACTTTTGGATTGCCAGTTTTACTGCCAGCATTTCTTTTAGATTGATGTGCAGGTGAAGTTGATCCTGTGTCCACAATCCTTGCACGCATTTGTCCAGCATGTGGGCCCCCCATCCTAGGTCTGAAGCGTCTGTTGTGATGGTCTGGCTTGGTTGACATCTGCGAAAGGGTAGGCCTGGGTTTGACTGGCATGCCTGAGCCCACCATAGGAACTCCTGTTTTAAGCATGGAATTAGTGGGATTTCTGTTTCTAGACTGTGTCTGTGTTGGGACCATAAATTCTTTAGGTACCACTGTAGTTTCCTCATATGTAGTCTGGCAAATGGGACCAAGATTATGCATGATGCCATGAAGCCCAAGGCCTGCAGAACTTTTCTTGCTGTTAACTTGTTCAGTTTTGTTAGTGCCAAGAAGTAAAGAGGAAGTTCTTTTGTTTTCTGTAGTCAGGAATGCCATTTGTTGTACTGTGTCCAATTCCGCCCAAGAATGTCCTTGTTTGGGATGGTATCAGCCTTGACTTTTGTAAATTGACTGTGTATCCCAGTCCTTGTAGCAAGTAAATGACCCTTTGTAAATCTGTTGTCAGCTTGCTTTTGTTGTCGCCTTGTAGCAGGCAGTCGTCCAGGTATGGGTAAATTTGAATTCCCTGTAGTCTGCAATGGGCGATTACTGATGCCAGGCATTTTGTGAATACTCTGGCAGTAGATAAGCCAAAGGGCAATGCTGAGAATTGATAGTGCTCTGATCCTGCAAGAAATCTGAGGTATCTTCTGCAGATTGGTCGAATGGGGACGTGCAGGTATGCCTCCTTGAGATCTAGAGTTACCAGTCAAGACTCCTTGCCCAGCATGGGAAGAAGTTGCTGTAGGGTCAGCATTTTGAATTTTGGGACAATGATGTATGTATTTAAGGTGGACAGGTCGAGAATTGGCCTCCAACTTTTTTCCTTTCTTGGAACTAGGAATAGTCTGGAGTAGAACCCCTTTCCTTGTTCTGCTGTTGGCACTCTTTCCACAGCTCTCATGTTTGCTAACTCCATTATCTGGCGGAGCCTCTGTTTTTGATTTGGAGGTAGATTTGGCATTCCTCTTTGACTGGTAAAGTGTGGAAGTGAAACCGTAACCTTGATCTATGGTTTGTAAAATCCACTTGTCTTTTGTTATGTAGTGCCAGTTCTTTGAAAATAAGGTTAACTTTCCGCCTAGAGGAGCTGCTATTTGTTCCTGGTAGGCGGATTTAGGATTAAGTCACTGTGGTTGTGCTGATGTAGTGGCAGTGGCTGTGTCTGTGCCTCTGTTGTTACCTTGCCACTGTCGTCCTCTGTAGGCACCTCCTCTGGATTGGTTTCTGCCTCTGGAACGTCTATTCCTGCCCCTTTGAAATTTTGTGGAGTCAGGAAAGGACCAATTTTGGCAGGCCAGTTCCTGCTAAACCTTGGGGTTGAACCTGCAAGAAATCTTTAACAGTTTGAACAGATTTTGCCTTTTCTTCCATTTTCTTCATAACCTGCTGGGCAGGTGTACCAAACAAACTTGTCTTGTCCATAGGAGCATCTAGCAACTTAGCTTTAACATGATCCGGTAAAGCTTGTTCCTTTAGCCATGCATGCCTTCTTATCACTGTGCCTGTCATGGCTGATCTAAATGAAGCCTCCAGTGCATCATAGCCACATTTTAAGGAATGGTTGCTAACCTGTTGTATGTTATTTACCATCTCTAATACATATTTCTTATCAAGAGATTCATCAGTGGTTAGTTTTTAGTTAACTGATCAAGCATAAACTCTTGGTATTGTATCATGTGAAACTGACAGTTTAAAGCTCTAGCTGAGAGAGTAGCTGAAGTGTAGACCTTTTACCCCATCTGTCTAGTGACCTTGCTTCCCTTTCAGAAGGAATAGGGTTTTTAGCTGTGGTCGCTACTGCCTTGGGACCCTGGGATATAGTTTCTGGGTCTGCAAGTGGGGCCTTGTAAAGGTGGTGATGAGTATCTGGCACCCTGTAAAATCTGTCTGGTTTGGCAGGGGCTGGGGTAAAGAATCTGGAGCGGAGCAAACATCATTGAAAGCATCATCCACCACAGAGAGAACAGGAGGTATAGCTAAGGGCCTGTGCTGTGGGAGGTGCAGAAAGGTCCTAAGTCTTTTCTGGAGTCTGAAAATCCTGTTGCTGCCATTGGAACTGTTCTCGCATGGCATGCAAGGTTTCCCCAAAGGAGAATTCTTCTGGTGGGAAGCAGCTGGAATGGATTCTTCAGCATCAGAATCTTCAAAATTGGAGAAGGGAGCCTCAGGCTGGTCAGTTATGTCTGATTCATCAGCAGAATCATCAGAAGACACTGGCTCAGGGGCTCTGCCCTAGTTGTCTTCTCTGGGGGGTGAGCGGCCCGGTCTGGGTGAGATTGAGATCCTCTAATTAAAGAAATTAAAACTTCTGCCAAAGAAAGCATTTGAGAACTAGAAGAGGGCCTGGATGTGGGGGTTTAACAGGCACTGTTTTAGTAGTCTTGGCTGCTTTAGCCCTGGCGAAGGCCTTAATGGACATGGCAGCTGGAGGCCTAGCAGCACCACGTGCTGGGGTAGAGACATCCAAGGGATGGTGTCTGATAAGTCAACCACCGTAGTGGGTAAAATTTCTGAGGTCGATTCAAGAGTTGTAGCAGGGGCCTCAGTTGTAAGAATAGGTTCAGCTGTACTTTGAGCAGTTTTCTCGGTTTCGGCGAAACCGAGACACTGCTGTTTGCTTTACCGTGGTTTCGGCGAAACCGCGGACGCCAGTGTCGGTCTTTATCTTTCGTTTTTGGGGTAGTCGGAGGATCCGGCGGCATAATGTACGCAAAATCACAACCGAAAAACTGTTCTGCAAACTCCGACCGGTTGAAAGAGGCACAGGCCGAACAGGCTGCTACGTCGTGGGCTGGGCCTAAACAAGGCAGACAGTAAGAGTGGAAATCTTTATGAGGTATTTGTTTCCCACAGGTTAAACAATTGTTAACTTTTCTGACATCGGCTGAGGCAAGAAAGAGTCCCCAGCGGGTACTTAGCTTTAGAAGTCTTGTAGTATTCGGTAGAAATAATCTCTGGATCCGACCGACCGGCACTTGAACAGCTTCTGCTTGCGCCGCAAGAAAGACTGAGGAAAATGGCGTCGGCTGATGCTTTATACCAAGACCAACAGAGATGACGCCGGGTGGAGTGCGACATCAGCGGACCCGGACTTTGGAATCCGGCCGACTGCAGGGCTGCCTGACGACAGGACAACCCACTTGTTATGACTGCAGATGCATCCATGAAGGACATCAAGGTCTGGTTACTAATCAGACTCCTAATGTACTCATAATTAGACTTTTATAAAACAGTGTCTGGTTATAATCCAAAATTGCAAATGTAGGCATAAATATAGGCACTAAGGAAATTTTACTGAAGGTAAAATAAAGTCAGATAAAATACAAAATGGCAGTTTACCATCATAAACAAATAAAAAATGGTCCTATAACTTCATTATTATCTCCCCTTCCCACATTTCTGACATGGGGTTACCACGTCTCTAGGTGTCACTCCTCCACCTTCCTCAAAAGTCATACTCAACCGGCACAGGTCTTCTCTTACACCATCCATCTCTTGACTGGGCATCCCAATTTCATCTCGTCATTTTCCTGTCACTTTCTCATATCTCCTTCACCACGTCATTTTCTGCTTTCCTGTACATGTAAATGAACCACTACAATCTGTTTTCCATGATCTTGTCTACAGCTGGGGATACTTGTCATTCTCCGATATCCCCATTTCTTTATCTGTCCCACAGTGTGCATCCTACCATCCATTTCGGGCACTTCATCTCCATCACAGCAAGCTTTTTTGGCTGCCATGCTTTCACTGGCAATGTTTCTGGGCCATACAGAAGCACAGATTACATCACTGCTTTGTATACCCAAGTTTTCAGTTTCTTTGGCATTCTTTTGTGATACTACCATTGACACTAAGCCAATTGGCTGCAACCCCTCTGATTCAAGCTTTGACTTCCTCATTCAGACTTGCCTTCTCCTTAACCACCTCTCCCAGATGCTCAAAGCAGCTAACCTATTCCACTATCTTCAACCTCTATCACAATTTTCAGATTCTTCTGTTTTCCCTCTTTGTTCCTATAACTGTCTAAGTCTGTATTCATTTCCATCACAAGTGCCTTCCTTCTTGTGTTCCCATCATTTGCTGAAATTCCTGTTCAGTCTGCTTGTAGTACCACAATGTCTGCATACCGTAGATTTGTTGATCTAGCCTCACTGACTAACCAATCAATAATGTGAACAGTAGAAAAATCAGAGATAAACCCTGAAGCACACCCACTCCCCTCTGGGAACCCCTCTATGAGAGTCAGAAAAAACTACTTGTATCATTGGCCTGCTGTACACAGTCTTCACTAATTTTTGCAATATTTCCAGGACTTTTTACAAGACCTCCCAAATAACTTACAGGAAGCATATTATAAGGTCCAAATGAAAGTCTAGGGATGCCCAGTCAAACTCCTCATCTCCAGGTTCTTTTACACTATCTCTGTACAAACATAAGGTTGGCTGTGCTGCATCCTGATATGAATTGGAGCTTCTCATTTCCTCCTATCTTAACTTTCTACATATTTGTTCAACAATCACTCTGTCCAGCACTTTCAGGCAGTGCGACAGGAATCTGAGGTCTCTCTAGTGCTTACAGCAGTGAACATTTTTTTATTGAAAACTGGCACTAGAATGTTTACTCTCCAGCCATCTCCATACCACAAAGAATACCCTTAGGAGACATTTCTCTTCTAACTCACCCAACATATCTTGATCATAGATGCTGTGACTTTGTTTGAGCTTGCTACCCCCCAACCCAGAGTTAAACTTTCCTTAGTGTTGTTCTTAACTCTGCTAGGGTAGGTTTTGTTCCTTTTATCATAGGTTGTCCCTAGGGTATTACAGCTTTTGTGGGATTTTGTTCATTTTGAAGCTACTGGAAATACTTCTCCCATCTGCCTTTTGTGTCCTCTTGACAGGTGAGCAGATTGTTGCTGGCATCCCTTACGAATGGTGTTACATGGCTATATTCTTTACCCTTCTTTGTTTGCTTGCAATGTGATAGTTTCTTTCTGTAACCTGTGTAGAGTCAAGAAATTTGTAGAGTTTTTCTGATTCATTCTTCTTTGCCACTGCAACTATTCTCTTAGCCTCTTCAGTAGCGGACTATTATTCCTTTTTAACCTGGTCCATCTCCTCTATCTCCCTTCCTCCTGCACACATTTATTAAAATATCACTCGAGACACAAGCGCACATATCAATAGAAACATAAATAAACCATATTAACATTTCCCTCATTTACACACATCATTCATTACAAGATTTATTTCTTAATAACAAATGTCTTTCAGTCCAACATTACACAGCTTACTGAATTCCTGTCTTCTCTTAAACTTCACTCTTCCTGAGCATTATTTTGCATGCATTATTTGCAGAAATTACATTTGTTTCAACGTAATTTGCTCCTTCCATTTTCTAAGGATCCCTCGGTTCTGTTAGCACTCTTACAATAATCAATACTTCAAATACAGTTGGTTAGATTTTTTATTTCCATTTTCAAGGGATTGCTTTTTTGACGGCCAAAATAATTAAACTTAAGACCTTACTATGCTTAGGCAAGTCAGATCCTGCATCCCAACTCAAAAGAATCAGTTACAGCCATTTGCTCCACCAATATTTCTGTCTGTGCACTCTGTAGGAAGGTTTTAAATCTGCCAACTCATTACACTCCCAAACAGTATGTGTTCCCAGTTATCTCTTGCTTTTCGTCACACCTCCACAATTTGGTATCTACCCAAGAAAACAATTCTTTTGAAGTGTACTTGGGGTATAAAAACACATATGTAAACACTTTCAAGAAAAATTCTAAACCTTCCCGATGTTGTTGCATATCTGAGGGTCATACATACGACCTCCTATTGTTCCATTATAAATTAATTTTGTTTTCTAACCTTTTTATTTCATAGTCATCATGCAATATTTTATATGCCCTACTAATTAATCCCTTTTTAACAGCAGCTACTGTTCCAGATTTGACTAAAAACTCTACCACAGAAGGTCTTCCACTTAAGATTCCCCTTATCCATTTCTTTTTGACCACAAACTGATATCCATCTCTAACAGGGAAAGCAGTCTTACCTGTGGTCCAAACTTATTGGTCTCATCCCACTTCATTACATTTCCCTGCAGCATATAGAAGAGAAGGACATCTACGGTTACGGTAAGATTTTACACAACTATTCTGTCCTTCTATTCATATGCTGCAGTGTTCGTAACAGGAGAGAGACTGCCAAAGCCATGCAGAGGATGAACTGGGCAGAGAAGCAGAAGCATTTTCCACAAAGCCATGCAGCTCTTCAAATCTCTGGCAAATCCAGCCTTGGACATATAGATGACACCTAGTTTGTAGCGTTTAGTGAAAGTATGAACAGAAGAACAGGTAGCTGCCTCCAGGACACAGCAAGCATCCAAGCCTTCAAAAAAAGCTCCAGAGGAGGACACTGCTCTAGTGGAATGTTCCCTCACAGGAGGAGAGTCTTTCCACTAGCTACATAACAAAAGGAAATAGATTTAGAAATCCAAGAGGAGATAGTCTGCTTGGAAACAGGTTGACCCAGGGCCCTTGGGTGATGAGACAAATAGACAATCAGACTTACAGATAGGGCTGTTTTTTATTCAGGCAATATCCGAGTTGCCTATGCACATCTAAGGTGTGAAGAATCTTCTCACTGGAGAATAGGGGGGGTTGGAAGGTTGATAGATTGACCGAGGGATAACTCATTAACCACCTTGGGCATAAAGGAGGGGTTAGTACATAAAGAGAACCTAACCCTGTGGAAGACTGACGGTGCAGATAGACATCAGAGCTTGTATCTCAAACTCTTCTGGCAGAAGTAATAACAAGGAGAACAGTTTTCCATGTGCAATGTTGTAGGGAAGAGGAACTTGCTGGCTCAAATGGGGCCAGGGCAAATTTCTCCAAAACAAAATTGAGATCCCAAGGAGAGAGAAAGTACAGTTTTGTACCTACCATAAATGTAGATGTCCGATAGGAATGCATCTGCAGTCCTTACAAATGGGTTGTCCTGTCGTCAGGCAGCCCTTCGGTCGGCCGGATTCCAAAGTCTGGGTCTGGCCTCGGCTGGTGTCGCACTTCACCCGACGTCATAGCTGCAGTTATTCGGGTATAAAGGCATCAGCCGACGCCATTATCCTCAGTGTTTCTTGCCCCAGATGCCAGGTGCCCTCTTGGAAGGCTAAATTTGGATAAATGCCAATGATTCCAAATAGTAGAGAGCAAACACAAAAAATAAGCATGTATGTACATATATACAAACAAATACACCATAATAGAGCCCCCCAAGCTAGCTGAAGGATGGCAAATACCCTAGGAATACCTCAGAGGGGAAGGTGGGTGGGTAATCCTGACTGCAGATGCATTCCTATCGGACATCTACATTTATGGTAGGTACAAAACTGTACTATGTCCTTCAAGGATGCATCTGCAGTCCTTACAAATGGGTAGAATACCATAGCTAAACAAGGGGAGGAGGAAAGAGTAGAGATTATGGTGTAGCTAGGATCCCTTGCAAAACAGCAGTGGCAAAACCTGCTCGGGATCTAGAGTATAAAGGTAAATTGTAATGCTTGGCAAATGTATGCATGGAGGTCCAAGTAGCAGCCTCTATAATGTCCTTGGTAGCCACTCCTCGTAAGAAAGCTGTGGTAGTGGCTGTAGCCCTTGTGGAGTGAGGCCTGATGTTCTCTGGAGTTTTCTTTCCATGGTAGGAGTAACAAAATCTAATGCAATTTCCTATCCATTTGGAGATTGTCTGTTTTGAAATTGGTTTTCCTTCCTTTCCTGTGGCATATGCTACCAGAAGCTGGTCAGTTTTTCTACTGGACTTGGTCCTGTCCAGGTAGTAGCGTAAGTGTCTGTGTACATCCAAGGTATGCAAAAGTCTTTCTCCCCTGTTCTGTGGGTTTGGGAAGAATGTAGGTAGGTGGATAGCCTGATTTAATGACACTCTGGATACCACCTTAGGCATAAATGTAGGATTTGTTCTCATGGACACTATCTTGATGGAAGATCAGGAAGGGTTGCACTGCCATTAATGCCTGTAGTTCAGAGACCCTTCTTGCTGAAGTTATTGCCAGCAGGAACGCAGTCTTCCAGGATAAGTATTGTAATTCTGCTGTTGCTGCTGGCTCGAAAGGAGGAAGTGTCAATTTTTCTAGCACAAAGTTCAAGTCCCATGCTGGCAATGGTGGTTTCCTGGGAGGTTTTACATTTTTAATTCCTCTCAGAAACTGTCTGAGCAGGGGATGAGAGAAGACAGGAGGATCCAAGCTGTATTGTGCTGAAATAGCTGATGCATGTATCTTGATGGAAGAATAGGACAGGCCTGTGGAAGAGCTCTGCCAAGTACTCCAGGATGTTGGCCATGTTTACCAGAGTCACATCTTCTCCCTTTGCAGTACTCCAAATGAGATATCTTTTCCATTTTGCTGCATAATTCTTTCTTGTTGAAGGTCTGCGAGCCTCAGGATTATGTCTTTAACCCTTTGGGATAAATTTGGGTTAATTGCTGTTATGTAATGTTCCAGGCAGTTAGCTGCAGAGTTTTCAGGTTTGGATGCAGGATGTTGTAGTTGTTCTGTGTTAACAGTAATGGGATCAGGGGTAGTGTCCATATTTGTTCCCGAGACATGCTCCTCAGCAATGGGTACCAATGTTGTCTTGGCCAGTCTGGAGCCATCAGAATGATCCTTGGACGGTCCTCTTTGATCTTCAGAAGCACCTTGTGCATCAAAGGTAGTGGTGGGAATGCGTATGCTGTCAGGTTTTTCCAACTGAAAGATAGGGAGTCCACCTTCCAAGCAAGTGGGTGGTACGTCCTTGTGCAGAATTTCTTTAGCTGGTGATTGAATGGGGATGCAAACAAGTCTACTTGTGGTAATCCCCATTCCCTTGTGATGGCTTTGAAGATGTCCGGATGAAGCATCCATTCGTGGGCATCTGTGGTTGTTCTGCTTAATATGTCTGCTAGAATGTTTTCTTTTCCCGGTACAAAAATTGCTTGTAACTGAATGTTGTAGCTCAGGGCCACATCCCATAGGTCCAGTGCCAGCCGGCAGAGGATATGAATGGGTGCCTCCTTGTTTGTTGATGTACTACATAACTGTGGTGTTGTCTGTCCTTATCATCAACTGACCTTCTTGGAGAAATGGTCTGAATGACTGGATTGCCAATTTTACTGCCAGCATTTCCTTTAGATTTATGTGTAGGCGCAGCTGGTCTTGAGTCCATAAGCCTTGTATGCACTTGCCCAGCATGTGTGCCCCGGAACCGAGGTCTGAGGCATCTGTCGTGATGGTTTGGCTTGGTTGGCTGTTGCAGAAGGGCAATCCTGTGTTTGATTGACAGGCCTGAGCCCACCATAGGAACTCTTGTTTCAGGCATGGGATTATTGGGATTTTGGTTTCTAGGCTGTGCTTGTGTTGGGACCACAAATTCTTTAGGTACCACTGTAGCTTTCTCATATGCAGTCTGGCATGAGGGACCAGAATTATGCAGGATACCATGAAGCCTAGAGCTTGCAGTACTTTTCTTGCAGTTAGGTGGTTCTGCTTTGTTAATGCCAAGAAGTAGAGAGGTAGTTGCTCTTTCTTTTCTGCAGTTAGGAATGCCATTTGTTTGGATGTGTCCAGCTCTGCACCCAGAAAGGTTATTCTTTGGGATGGAATCAGCCTTGACTTTTTTATATTGACTGTATATCCCAAGGCTTGCAGCAGGTAAATGACTCTTTGTAAGTCTTCTGTTAGCTTGCTTTTGTTGTCCGCTTGCATCAGGCAGTCGTCCAGGTAGGAATAAATTTGGATTCCCTGAAGTCTGCAATGAGCGATTACTGATGCCAGGCATTTCGTGAACACTCTGGGCGCAGTAGATAAGCCAAAGGGCAATGCTGAAAATTGATAATGCTCTGATCCTGCAAGAAATCTGAGGTATCTTCTGCAAATTGGTCTTATGGGGACGTGCAGGTATGCCTCCTTGAGATCTAGAGTTACCAGCCAAGACTCCTTGCCCAGCATGGGAAGAAGCTGCTGTAGGGTCAGCATTTTGAATTTTGGAACAATAAGGAATGCGTTTAAAGCGGACAGGTCTAGAATGGGTCTCCATTTGTTTTCTTTTCTTGGTACCAGGAAGAGTCTGGAGTAAAATCCCTTTCCTTGCTCCACAGATGGTACCTTTTCACAGCTCTCATTCTTAATAGCGGAGATATTTGCTTTAGAGCTTCTGTCCTTTGAGTAGGTGGTAGGTTTGGCATTCCTCTCTTCCCTGGTAGAGTATAGAAATGGAACCTGTAACCTTGGTCTATAGTTTGCAAAATCCATTTTTCCCCTGTGATGCAATGCCAGTTTTTTGAAAATAAGGTTAGTTTTCCGCCTAAGGGTGCTTCTAGTTGTTCCCTGGTAGGCGGTGCCACTGTCAAGTCACTGTGATTGAGTTGTTGTAGTGGTGGTGGCTGCGTCCGTGCCTCGCTGGTTGTTACCTTGCCATTGGCGTCCCTGTAGGCACCCCTGGATTGGTTTCTGCCTCTGGAACGCCTATTCCTGCCTCTCTGAGCCTTAGAGGAGTCCGGAAAGGACCAATTCTTGGAGGGCCAGTTCCTGCTAAACCTTGGAGGTTGAACCTGTAAGAAATCTTTCACCGTTTGTACAGATTTCGCCTTCTCTTCCATCTTTTTTAGTACCTGCTGAGCAGGGAACCAAATAAATTGACCTTGTCCATGGGTGCATCCAAAAGCTTTGATTTGACATGGTCTGGTAATGCCTGTTCTTTCAACCATGCATGTCTCCTGATAACTGTGCCAGTCATGGCTGATCTAAAGGAAGCCTCCAGTGCATCATAGCCACATTTTAAAGAATGGTTACTAACCTGCTGTATGTTATGTACCATTTCCTGAACATATTTTTTATCTAAAGATTCTTCAGAGGAAAGCTTTTAGTTAACTGGTCAAGCATAAACTCTTGATATTGAATCATATGAAATTGGCAGTTCAAAGCCCTAGCTGACAAGGTAGCAGAAGTGTAAACTTTTTACCCCATCTCTAAGGACCTGGATTCCCTTTCAGAGGGAGGGGTTTTAGTAGAAGCAGCTACAGCTTTAGGGCCCTGGGCGATAGTCTCTGGATCTGCAAAAGGAGCCTTGTATAAATGGTGATGAGTGTCCGGGACCCTGTAGAACCTATCGGGCTTAGCAGGAGCCGGAGGTAATGAATCAGGAGCAGTGCAAGCATCATTAAATGCATCATCTACAACAGAAAGAACTGGAGGTATAGCTAAAGGCCTATGTTGTGGCAAATGTAGAAAGGTTCTAAGCCTTTTCTGGAGTCTGAGAAATCTTGGCCCTGCCACTGAAATTGTTCCCTCATGGCATGCAAGGTTTCCCCAAAGGAAAATTCCTCAGGTGGAGAGGCTGAAGGAATGGACTCTTCAGCATCAGAGTCTTCGTAAGGAGAATAAGAAGCCTCAGGAAGGTCTGTATGTTCTGATTCATCAGAGGAACCATCAGTGGATACTGGTTCAGGGGCTCTGCTCTAGGTCTCTTTTCTGGAGGTGGGAGAGGACCTGTCTGGATGAGGCTGGGATCGACGAATTAAAGAAATTAAATCCTCAGCCAAAGAAAGCATATGAGAGCTAGTGCTGGGCCTGTGTGAGGGGTTTGGCAGGCACAGTTTGAAGCTTTGGCTGCTTTAGTCCTGGCAAATGCTTTAATAGACATGACTGCAGTAGGCCTATTCGTTCCACGTGCAAGGGTTGAAATATCCAGGGAATTGTGTCTGATAATTCCTGAGAAACCGCAACAGAAGGCTGGATTTCAGAAGCTGATTCTACCAGGTTAGAAGAGGCCTCGGTAGAAGGCATGGTTTCGGCTGGAGAAAGAACCGCTTGCTTGGTTTCGGCCGAAACCGAGACACTCGCGGTTTGTTTAATCGCGGTTTCGGCCGAGACCGCAGACCGCGAGTGTCGGTCCTTTTCTTTTCGTTTTTTGGAAATTTGCGTTGTCGGAGGATCCGACGGCATAATGTAGGCAAAATCAGAGCGAAAATTTGTTCAGCAAACTCCGACCGGCGTCTAAGCGTCCGTCGGTTAAAGAAGCACAGGCTAGACAAGCTGCTACGCCGTGGTCTGCGCCTAAACAATGTATACAGTAGGGGTGGAAATCTTTATGAGGTATTTGTTTCCCACAAGATAAACAGTTATTCACTTTCTCTGACATCGGCTGAGGCAAGAAAGAGTCCCCAACGGGGTACTTAGCTTTTTAGAAGTCTTCTAAGTAGTATTCGGTAGTAGTAATCTCTGGATCTGACCGACCGGCACTTGCGAACAGCTTCTGCTTCGGGCGCCACGCGGCAAGAAAGACTGAGGAAAATGGCGTCGGCTGATGCCTTTATACCCGAATAACTGCAGCTATGACGTCGGGTGAAGTGCGACACCAGCCGAGGCCAGACCCAGACTTTGGAATCCGGCCGACCGAAGGGCTGCCTGACGACAGGACAACCCATTTGTAAGGACTGCAGATGCATCCTTGAAGGACATCTGGTTTCCTTGGTGGTTTGACATGGACGCCTTTTAAGAACAGTTTTAACTTCACACCTTGAAGCTAAAGGTGGAAGCGTAGGCAGACATGCAGAGATTTCAGTCAAGGCCCATCTTACTGCTTAGGAAGACAGCCCACTCCTCAACAGTTCACACAGACAGGACAAAACCACTGGAACATCCACCAACATTGGTTGTAAATCCATTATGAGACACCAGATGGAAAACCTCTTCCATGTGGAAATGTAGAATTTCCTAGTTGTGGATTTTCTGGCAGAAATTGAAGCACGTCCTCAGAAAAATGGTGTCTGAAGGGGATCAAAACCCTACCACCCACAGAGTCAGGTTTAGAGTTGACATCTGTGGATGTACTAGAATCCCCTTGTCCCGTGTGAGTAGGGCCATCCTGTAGGGTAACTTGTGGTGACTGCCCTTAGAAAGATGCAGGAGGAGGGGAACCAAAGCTGCCTTGGCCAAAAGGTGATGACCAGCAAGATTTTTGATTGTTCCCATTGGATTTTTAGCAGGACCTTTAGAAGAAGTGGGAAATACATACAGAAACACCCCCTTCCAAGAAAAGGATAGTGCAGCCACCTTCCATGCCAAAGGATGTAGGATCCTAGTACAAAATGTGGGAATTTGTCTTTTCATGGGGGAGACAGAGATCTAACTGACATGTACCCCATCAATGGACCAGGTCCAGAAAGACATCCCAGTGTAGCAACCATTTGTGGGATTTAGTCATGGACCTGCTGACTGTGTCTGCCATAACATTTGAGTTGAGGGAATGCAGACAGCCCAAAGAAGGAGCTGACTCTGCAAGGCTAGTTCCCACACCTGCAAAGCCAGTCTACACAGGAGGTATGACTGGAGTCCCCCCTGTTTGACATACCAGAGAACCGTGGTATTGTCTATGAACCACCTTAGGACCCCTGGGGAAAGCACAAGTTTGAAGATCTAGCGGGTGAAAATCAAGGCCCTCATTTCCTTTATACTGATGTTGTTCCTTCGACTGGGTTGGAGACCAGACATCTGACTTTCCAGGATTCTACTGTTGCACCCCATCCTACATTTGAAGCATCCATGTACAGCTCCTGAATGGGAAGAGGGGGTAGGCCTGGATTCCTTGCAACCTGAAGAATCCACCAGTCTAACTTCCTCTTCAAGTAGGGTAGGAGAGGGATAACAAAAGTCCAGAAGGTGGGAGTGTTGCATCCAAGTAGTTTTAAAGAATCACTGAAATTTCTTCATGCAAGTTGGTTAAAGGGAGCATGGAAATTGTTGAGGCCATGAACCCTAGGAGGCGAAAAAAGTTCCTGGCATTCAGAGATTGAAGAGGCAAGAGGTCCTGGAAGTAGGAGACAAGGGCCAGGACCTTTTCTGGAGGTAAGGAGACCAGCATCCTGTCTGTTTGAATCCTGCAGCAAAGAAAATCATGGTCCTAGGAGGGGGTCAGAGTAGACTTCTGCTAGTTCATTGTGAAACCTAGACTCTCCAGAAGGGACACAGTGAAGGACAGACTTTCCTGAAGCATGTCTGGGGATGGTGCCTGGATGAAAAGATCATCTAGGTATAGAAAAATCTGTATACCCTCTAGTCTGCAGTAGGCTATGACAGGAGCCAAACATTTTGTAAAGACCCCCGGTGCCATAAATAGACGAAAGGTTAAAAGCACAGAACTGAAAATGTGAGAAAGCAACAGAAAAGCAAAGAAATTTCCTGAATCGAAGGTGAATAGGGATACGAAGGTAGGCATCTTTGATATCCAGTGATGCCATACAGGCCTTAGTCCCCCTGTGTCGGGGGAGAAGGGTGGGTAAGGTCAGCATACAAAAAGCAGAGACTTTCTGAAAGGTATTTAGATGGGAAAGATTTGGAATGGGCCTCCAGAGGCCCTCCTTCCTAGAAACATCCTAAAGTAAAAGCCTTTTCCCACTCGAGACAGCAGAACTTCCTGAATGTGCCTTGAGAAAGAAGGCTGGATATAACCTGGGGAAAGAATTCCAGTTGCTCTTTTGGTGGTTGTGGGATGCCCCTAAAGGAAGGAAGAGTTTCCCAGACTATGAAATATCCTTGCTGGATGATGGAAAGGACCCAAGAGTCCTGGGTTATCAGATTCCAAGCATGGAGAGACAGAGGCAGAGATAGAGGAGTAGATGGACCAGGAGGTGGGTAGTCACAGGCTACCTAGCTTAGCCTGAAAAGGCAGTTACTGAGTGGGAGTAAACGAAGCAGACTTTGCTGGGATTTGTTTCTTGAATCCCTCTTACCTTTGTTAGATGGAGGCCTAGATGACTTCCTGACAAAGAGGGTTTTGGATAGGGTAATTCCTTTGGAACATGGGGACAGGAGAAACACAGGTATGATTTAGATCCTGGAGCTCCTTGTCCTTTTCTTGAAGGGATTTAAAAAGCTCTGCAACAGAGTCACCAAGCAAGGCTTTGTTATCCAGAGGGGCATCCATCAACTTGGCCTTAATGTTATTAGGCAATGATTGCAGCCCAAGCCATGAATACTTCCTCAGGACAAACTCAGATGCAGCTTCCCTGGCTGAAGCTTCCACAGAATCATAAAGTACAGTTGTGTACACTTACCATAAATGTAGATGTTCGAGTGTCTTCACTGTTGCAGTCATGACTGTAGGGTTCTCCCCTGCCGGCAGGCAGTCCTCGGTCGGCCAGAATCCCAAAGTCTGGGTCCGGCATTGGCTGTTCAGCCATGCTCCCTGACGTCAGAGCACCAGGAGTACAAAGCTGACAGCCGACGCCATGTTCTCCAGTTTTTCTTGCCCCAGATGTCAGAAGGTCCAAAATGAGTACGGACCCATACCCTTTGCAAATACACCTCAGAAGAAGGGTGAAAAAAGGAACCACACAAAAGAAAAGACACTCGAACATCTACATTTATGGTAAGTGTACACAACTGTACTATGTTCATCGTGTTTCACTGTTGGCAGTCATGACTGTAGGGTAGAATCCCAAAGCAGAAAGAAAGGGAGGTGGTCATAAAGTAGAGGTGGCGGCTATAAGACCCTGCAAGACTGCAGAAGCAAAGCCTGCCCTAGACTTAGAGTAAAGAGGTAGATTGTAGTGCTTGGAAAAAGTATGCACTGAACTCCAAGTTGCAGCTTCCAAAATGTCTTTGGTAGGAACTCCCCTGAGGAAGGCAGCTGAAGTGGTAGCAGCTATGGTAGAGTGAGTCCTTATACTCCCTGGGATTTGCTTTCCATGGTGTGAATAGCAAAATCTGATTCCATGAGCAATCCTAGAAATGGTCGGTTTTGAAATGGCTTTACCTTGGGAACTTGAAGCATAAGAAACAAACAATTGCTCTGATTTCCTGATGTCCTTGGTTCTGTCCAGGTAAAAACGTAGTTGTCTGTGTACATTCAAGGAATGTAAGATCCTTTCCCCTTTATTTTGAGGAGTGGGGAAAAAAGTTGGCAAGTGAATAGTTTGATTTAAAGCCACTTTGGAAACCACCTTAGGCATGACAGTAGGATTAGTCCTTAAAGACACCCTGTCTTGATGAAAAATAATATAAAAGGTTCCACAGCCATGAGAGCTCGCAACTCTGAAACCCTCCTGGCAGAGGTCAGAGCTAACAAGATGGCTGTCTTCCAAGATAAAAACTTGATGTCAGATGAGGCAGCACGCTCAAAAGGAGGTAAGGTGAGCTTTTCCAAAACATAGTTGAGATCCCAAGCAGGAATGGGAGGAGATCTAGGGGGCCTTAAGTTCTTAGCTCCTCTGAGAAATTGTCTCATGAGCTGGTGGGAAAAGATAGGAGGGTCTGTATTATAATGAGCAGAAATAGCAGAGGCATGTATCTTTATGGAAGAGAAAGAGAGACCCTTATGTAAGAGGTCTGACAGGTAAAGCAAAATCTGAGGAATGTTAGGAATAAGAGGATCAGAATCCTGAGCCTGCATCCAGGAACAAAATCTTTTCCATTTTCCTGGATAAGATTTTCTAGTGCTAGGATGTCTGGCTTCTAAAATGACATCCATAACCTGCTAGGGTAGGAGAGAATGAATGAAAGACCCTGGATTAACCAGGCCGCCAGGCTGAGAGTCTTGACATGGGAGTGTAGAATCTGACCCTGGTGTTGGGACAGAAGGTTCGGAATCTGTGGTAAAACCCAGGGGGGCTCTAGACAAAGGTTTTTCAGTGTTGGGTACCAAAACTGTCGAGGCCAATTTGGGGCCAGCAAGATTATCATCTTGGGCTTGTCCTGCTTGATCTTTAGTAATACCCGTGGAAGAAGAGGAAGAGGCGGAAAGGCATATCCAGAGACGTTTCTCCAACTGAAAGACAGAGCATCCACTTTCCAAGCTTGATTGTGGAAAGTCCTGGTGCAAAAAATTTGTAGTTGATGATTGAGGTGGGATGCAAAGAGGTCTATGTGAGGACATCCCCAGACTGATGTAATCATCTTGAATATTTCGGTGTCCAACATCCATTCGTGTGGATCCGAAAGGTTTCTGCTCAGACTGTCCGCCAGGAAGTTTTGCTTCCCTGGTAGAAACTGTGCTTGAAGGTCCAGATTGTAAACTAGAGCTGTGCTCCAAAGATCCATGGCTAGTCTGCAAAGGGGGTAGGAATGAGATCCCCCTTGCTTGTTTATGTACCACATAACTGTGGTGTTGTCTGTCCGTATCAGTAGTTGTCCTGGTTGTTAGAAAAAATTGTCAGGAGTCAGCCGACTAGCACTTGCGAACTGCTATCACCGCACGGCAAGAAAGACTGGAGAACATGGCGTCGGCTGTCAGCTTTGTACTCCTGGCGCTCTGACGTCAGGGAGCATGGCTGAACAGCCGACGCCGAACCCATACTTTGGGATTCTGGCCGACCAAGGACTGCCTGCCGGCAGGGGAGAACCCTACAGTCATGACTGCAACAGTGAAACACGATGAACATCTGCACTTGGAGTGCCTAGTAACCTGGGCAGAGGAGTTGAGAATAGAGAAGAGGCTAACCTTGGTGGGGGAGTCAGGGAGCTCAAAGTGTGAAAGGAGTGTACCTGCATCAGATAATAGCTCTAGGGAATATCTAGCCATATAAGTTTGATAGTTAATTGCTCTGAGGGCCAAAGTAGCAGAGGTATACACTTTCCCAAAGTCTCTCCAGGACTTTGCTCTCCTTATCCGAAGGAAGCAAGGAGGTAGAAGGCAATAACTTGGATGTCTTGTTGCCAGAAATGGAAATTGTAGCATGGTCTGCAGACTGGGATTTAAAGAGGAATTTTGAGTCCTCGGGCACCTTATAAAATCTATCTGGGCACTTGGGAGCTGGAGGCTGGGAGTCTGGGCATTTAGAATCAGCAGTAAAAGCATCTAAGAAGGCCGGAAGAACGGGGGGGGGGGGTGGCAGATAGTACGAGTGAGTCCATCTGGAGGAGGTCATAGTACCTCTTTTCTCTGTCAGACACTTGGCAACAATCTCATTTGAAGAATTATCTCATCTTCGGAATAGTTTCCTCAAAGGAAATATCCTCACCTGGAGAATCAGTACAGTACAGTTTTGTACCTACCATAAATGTAGATGTTCGAGTGTTCACACTGCTGCAGTCATCACACTTAGGTTATCCTGCAGTCAGGCGGTCCCGCAGTCGGCCCGAATTCCAAAGTCTTGGTCCGGCATCAGTTGCTGTCACTTCTTCCCTGACGTCAGTGTGCCAGGGGTATACAAGATGCATCCGACGCCATTTTCTTCAGTTTTTCTTGCCCCAGATGTCAGGTGCCCCCAAGTAGGTAGGCAATACATACTGCTAATAACAGGTATACCTAAAGAATAACAACAATACCTTCAGTTACAAGCAAATACACCACAAAGGTTGTATAGGATAGAAAGGCATAGATAAGGCCAGTCAGTTCAGAGGGGATGGAGGGAGGGTAACCTGGACTGCAGCAGTGTGAACACTCGAACATCTACATTTATGGTAGGTACAAAACTGTACTATGTTCATCGTGTTACACTGCTGCAGTCATCACACGAGTAGAATCCCAAAGCCACGGTTGGGTGGCTGGTCTATAAGGAATTAGGATTGGCTATGAGGCCCTGCAGAACTGCAGTGGCAAATCCTGCTCTGGATTTAGAGTAAAGAGGCAGGTGGTAATGCTTGGTAAAGGTGTGCACTGAACTCCAAGTTGCAGCCTCCAAAATTTCCTTGGTGGGTACTCCTCTGAGAAAGGCCGTTGAAGTGGCTGTAGCCCTGGTGGAATGTGGCCTAATGTGTTTTGGGACTGATTTCCCATGCTGTGTGTAGCAGTAACGAGTACAGTGCCCTATCCATTTGGGTACAGTCTGCTTTGAGATGGCCTTGCCCTGTGATCCTGCAGCATATGCTACAAACAGTTGCTCAGTTTTCCTGATGGCTTTTGTTTTGTCCAAGTAGAAGCATAGCTGCCTGTGCATGTCCAAAGAATGCAGAAGTTTCTCCCCTTTATTCTGGGGGTTTGGATAAAAAGTTGGCAAATGGATGGTTTAGTTAAGAGCCGCACTAGATACCACCTTGGGCATAAAGGTGGTGTTTGTCCTTAGAGAAACCCTGTCCTGATGAAAAATTATAAAAAGGTTCCACTGCCATTAATGCCTGTAGCTCTGAGACTCTTCGTGCTGAAGTTATTGCTAGGAGCAGAGTTGTTTTCCATGATAAAAATTTTAGATCGTCTGTACTTGCTGGCTCAAAAGGTGGCAGGGCTAGTTTTCCAGAACGAAATTGAGGTCCCAAGTTGGTGTTCGTGTTCTCCGGGGCGGTCTTATGTTTTTAGCCCCGCTGAGGTATTGCTTTAGCAAGGGATGAGAGAATAAAGGAGGATCCGTGTTGTAATGTGCTGAAATGGCAGAGGCGTGTATCTTAATTGATGAGAAGGAAAGGCCTCTGTCCAGCATCTCAGTTAAGTATTGTAAAATCTGAGGAATGTTTCGAACAAGAGGGTCAAGGTTTTGAGCCCGATTCCAGGCGCAGAATCTGTTCCATTTTTCGGAGTAAGCTTTCCTTGTGCTAGGCCTCCTGGCCTCCAACATGACATCCATAAATGCTTTAGAGAGAGAGGTGTTGCCTGTTTGACTAATGAATCTGCCATGCAGCCAGGTTTAGGGTTTTGAGCTGTCCGTGCAGGATCTGATTGTTTTGCTGAGTCAGTGGAATTTGAGGCAAAATCCATGGTGGCCCTTGAGCAAGGTTCCTTAAGATAGGGTACCAGTGCTGGCGTGGCCAGTCCGGAGCAATCAGGATCATCCGTGGTTTCTCTTGTCTGGCTTTTAAGAGTACCTTTGAAAGGAGAAGCAAAGGTGGGAATGCATAAACTTTTAGGTTTTTCCAGCTGAACAAAAGGGCATCCACTTTCCATGCTTGTTTGTGATAAGTCCTTGTGCAGAATTTTTGTAGTTGGCAATTCAGTGGGGAGGCAAAGAGATCTGTCTGGGCATCCCCATTTTTTCGTTACCATGCTGAATATTTGGGGATTCAATTTCCATTCGTGAGGGTCCAAAATATTTCTGCTTAGATAGTCTGCCAGAGTATTTCTCTTTCCTGGCAGAAATTGTGCTTGCAGGTGGACTTGGTACGATATACGTGTCCCACAAGGTCATGGCTTGCCTGCATAGGGGGTAAGAATGAGTGCCCCCCTTGCTTGTTTATGTACCACATTACTGTGGTGTTGTCGGTCTTTAATAATAATTGTCCTGGATGCAGAAGGTCCTTGAAAGCTGTTATGGCATTTTGAACAGCCAGCATCTCTTTTTGACTGATGTGTAGATGCATCTGGTCTGTGGTCCACTTGCCCTGAAAGCATTTTCCTGTCATGTGTGCTCCCCAGGCATAATCTGAAGCATCTGTTGTTAGTGTCTGCTTGGCTGTGGGTAGGGTGAAAGGCTGACCCTTGTTTAGGTGACATGCCTGTGCCCACCATCGAAACTCCTGTTGCAGGCAGGAAATCATTGGTATTACTGCTTCTAAACTGTGCCCACCATCGAAACTCCTGTTGCAGGCAGGAAATCATTGGTATTACTGCTTCTAAACTGTGAGAGTGTTGAGTCCAAACACTTCTTAGGTACCATTGTATTTTCCTCATATGCAGTTTGGCATATGGAATTAGTAGTATGCAGGATGCCATGAATCCCAGGGCCTGCAGAATTTTTCTTGCAGGGAGATGGGACTTTTTTTCCAATAATTGAAAATATTGAATTAGTTGAACTTGTTTGTCTGGCGTGAGGTAAGCCATCTGGGCAGTTGTATTTAAGGTGACACCCAGGAATGTAATCTGCTGTGAGGGCAGTAGTTTTGACTTCTTTTTGTTTACTGTGTACCCTAGAAAAGTCAGCAACCTCTTTACAAATGTAGAATGATGTCCTTTGTCTCTGCTTGAATGAGGCAGTCGTCCAGGTATGGATATATTTGAATTCCTTTTTGTCTGCAAAAAGCAACTACTGGTGTCAGGCACTTTGTGAAGACCCTGGGTGCAGCAGATAAGCCAAAGGGCAGTGCAGAGAATTGGTAGTGCATTGAACCAGCTTTGAATCTGAGGTATCTTCTGCAATTTTGTCCGATAGGGACATGCATGTATGCCTCTGAGGTCCAGAGTAACAAGCCAAGCGTTCTTGCCCAGCATGGGTAGAAGCTGCTGTAAAGTCAACATTTTGAATTTCAAAATATCCAGGTAAGTATTTAGAATTGATATGTCTAGTATGGGCCTCCAGGCCTTGACTTTTCTGGGGACCAGGAACAGTCTTGAGTAAAATCCTTGTCCTTGTTCTTGCTGTGGAACTTTTTGAATAGCTCTCATGTCCATGAGGGCTGTAATTTGTCTTTGTGCCTCTGCCCATTGATTTTGTGGCAGGTCAGGCATTCCTTTTGGCCTTGGTAAAGTATGAAAGTGGAACCTGTAACCTTGAGACACTATATTAAGAACCCATTTGTCTTGGGTAATTGTTTGCCAGTTTTGAGAAAAAAGTGTTAGCTTTACCCCCAAGGGGGCTTCCAAAAGGGAAGTGCTTGGCGTACGAAGGGGAAAGTCATTCAGCCTGTTTCCTGTAAGGTTGAGACTTGTCCTCACTTCCTTTTGGGGTTGAGTTGCCCCATTGTCTGTCTGTCTGAGACTTGGGGTTGAGATCTGCCTCTTGGGCGTCTGTATCTGCCTCTCTGTGGCTTGTCTGACACTGAAGAGACCAATTTTTTGTAGGCCAATTCCTGCTAAATCGAGGTGGCTGTACCTGTAAGAAATCCTTGACTGTTTGCATAGATTTAGCTTTATCCTCTTCTGCTTTAGCTCCAAACAAAAGTATCATGCTGTAAAGGAGCATCCAATAATTTTGCCTTAACATGATCAGGTAAACTCTGTTCTTTTAACCAAGCATGCCTTCGAATCACTGAACCTGTAACTGTGGCCCTACAAGAGGCCTCTAGAGAATCCAAACCACATTGCAGAGTATGTTTTCCTACCTGTTCAACTGCATGCAACAAATCCTGCATTTCTTTGCAATCAGGCGTTTCTGAGCTTGCAAGCATTTTCTGTTTTAACTGAGCCATTAAATATTGTTGGTACTTAAGCATGTGAAACTGGCAATTTAAAGCTCTTACTAATTGAGTTGCAAAAGTGTATACTTTCTTCCCCAATCTATCCAAAGCTCTGGAATCTCTGTCAGAGGGTACTGGATTTTTTGCAATGGAAGCCTTAACCCCTTTTGGTCCCTGGGAAATAATTTCTGGATCTGCAGAAGGGTTTGTATAAAGAAACTTGTGAGAGTCAGGGACTCTGCAGTACCTGTACACAAACAAAAATAACAAATAATTAAGTAATGAATCCACACTTAATAGACAAGTGTGATTCACATCACTCATTAAAACATTTGTTAACTGTAATCCAAAAGCATTTTTTTTTATAAAACAAGAGGCTCTGTAAATGAAACATTAGTAGATACCACCAGCACCAACTAAGCACTTTCGTCTCGTATGTATCCGATGAAGTCCCTCATACATACGGTTCGAAAGCACTTGGTTGCACTTCAAACCAATTAAAGTTAATTTTTAATCTGTCTCAGACATCTTTGGTGGTGCTGCTGGTATTATTAGTGCTTCTGTTGTGATGAACCCAAAAGGGATGGTGTGTGATAAGTATACCACTGTAGTGGGTAAAATTTGTGAGGTGGATTCAAGAGTTGTAGCAGGCGCCTCAGTTGTAAGAATAGGTTCAGCTGTACTTTGAGCAGTTTTCGGTTTCGCCGAAACCGAGACACTGGTTTGCTTTACCGCGGTTTGGCCGAAACCCGGACCGCGAATGTCGGTCTTTATCTTCGCGCTTTTTGGGGGTAGTCGGAGGTTGCGACGGCATAATGTACGCAAAATCAGAACCCAAAAACTCTTCTGCAATCCGACCGACTCCTAAGTCGGTTGAAAGAGGCACGGCCGAGCAGGCTGCTACGTCCGTGGGCTGGGCCTAAACAAGGCAGACAAAGAGTGGAAATCTTTATGAGGTATTTGTTTCCCACAGGTTAAACAATTGTTAACTTTTTCTGACATCGGCTGAGGTAAGAAAGAGTCCCCAACGGGTACTTAGCTTTAGAAGTCTTGAAGCAGTATTCGTAGAAGTAATCTCTGGATCCGACCGACCGCACTTCATAACAGCTTCTGCTTCGGTATGCAAGAAAGACGGGGAAATGGCGCCGGCTGATGCTTTTTATACCCGAAGACCAACAGAGATGACGCGGGTGGAGTCGACATCAGTGCCGGACCCGGACTTTGAACTGCCGACTGCAGGGCTGCCTGACGACAGGACAACCCACTTGTTATGACTGCAGATGCATCCATGAAGGACATCTGTACTATGTTCATCGTGTTTCACTGTTGCAGTCATGACTGTAGGGTAGAATCCCAAAGCAGAAAGAAAGGGAGGTGGTCATAAAGTAGAGGTGGCTATATAAGACCCTGCAAGACTGCAGAAGCAAAGCCTGCCCTAGACTTAGAGTAAAGAGGTAGATTGTAGTGCTTGGAAAAAGTATGCACTGAACTCCAGGTTGCAGCTTCCAAAATGTCTTGGTGAACTCTGAGGAAGGCAGCTGAAGTGGCAGCAGCTCTGGTAGAGTGAGTCCTATACTCCCTGGGATTTGCTTCCATGGTGTGAATAGCAAAATCTGATTCCATGAGCAATCCATTTGAAATGGTCTGTTTTTGAAATGGCTTTACCTTGGGAACTTGAGCAGAAACAAACAATTGTCTGATTTCCTGATGTCCTTGGTTCTGTCCAGATAAAAACGTAGTTGCCTGTGTACATCCAAGGAATGTAAGATCCTTTCCTTTATTTTGAGGAGTGGGGAAAAAGTTGGCAAGTGAATAGTTTGATTTAAAAGCCACTTTGCAAACCACCTAGGCATGAAAGTAGGATTAGTCCAAAGACACCCTGTCTTGATGAAAAATAATATAAGGTTCCACGGCCATAAGAGCTTGCAACTCTGAAACCCTCCTGGCAGAGGTCAGAGCTAACAGGATGGCTGTCTCCAAGATAAAAAACTTGATGTCAGATGAGGCAGCACTCAAAAGGAGGTAAGGTGAGCTTTTCCAAAACACAGTTGAGATCCCAAGCAGGAATGGGAGGAGATCTAGGGGCCTTAAGTTCTTAGCTCCTCTGAGAATTGTCTCATGAGCTGGTGGGGAAAAGATAGGAGGTCTGTATTAAATGAGCAGAAATAGCAGAGGCATGTATCTTTATGGAAGAGAAAGAGAGACCCAGGTCTGACAGGTAAAGTAAAATCTGAGGAATGTTAGGAATAAGAGGATCAGAATCCTGAGCCTGCATCCAGGAACAAAATCTTTTCCATTTTCCTGCATAAGATTTTCTAGTGCTAGGACGTCTGGCTTCTAAAATGACATCCATAACCTGCTTGGGTGGAATGAATCAAAGATCCTGGATTAACCAGGCCGCCAGGCTGAGAGTCTTGACATGGGAGTGTAGAATCTGACCCTGGTGTTGGGACAGAAGGTTGGAATCTGTGGTAAAAACCCAGGGGCTCTAGACAAAGGTTTTTCAGTGTTGGGTACCAAAACTGTCGAGGCCAATTTGAGGCCAGCAAGATTATCATCTTGGGCTTGTCCTGCTTGATCTTTAGTAATACCCGTGGAAGAAGAGGAAGAGGCGGAAAGGCACATCCCGAGAGGTTTCTCCAACTGAAAGATAGAGCATCCACTTTCCAAGCTTGATCGTGGAAAGTCCTGGTGCAAAACATTTGTAGTTGATGATTGAGGTGGGATGCAAAGAGGTCTATGTGAGGACATCCCCAGACTGCTGTAATCATCTTGAATATTTCGGTGTCCAACATCCATTCGTGGATCCGAAAGGTTTCTGCTCGGACTGTCTGCCAGGAAGTTTTGCTTCCCTGGTAGAAACTGTGCTTGAAGGTCCAGATTGTAAACTAGAGCTGTGCTCCAAAGATCCATGGCTAGTCTGCAAAGGGGGTAGGTATGAGATCCCCCTTGCTTGTTTATGTACCACATAACTGTGGTGTTGTCTGTCCGTATCAGTAGTTGTCCTGGTTGTTAGAAAAAATTGTCAGGAGTCAGCCGACCGGCACTTGCGAACTGCTATCACCGCACGGCAAGAAAGACTGGAGAACATGGCGTCGGCTGTCAGCTTTGTACTCCTGGCGCTCTGACGTCAGGGAGCATGGTTGAACAGCCGACGCCGGACCCATACTTTGGGATTCTGGCCGACCAAGGACTGCCTGCCGGCAGGGGAGAACCCTGCAGTCATGATTGCAACAGTGAAACACGATGAACATCTGCACTTGGAGTGCCTAGTAACCTGGGCAGAGGAGTTGAGAATAGAGAAGAGGCTAACCTTGGTGGGGGAGTCAGGGAGCTCAGAAAGTGTGAAAGGAGTGTACCTGCATCAGATAATAGCTCTAGGGAATATCTAGCCATATAAGTTTGATAGTTAATTGCTCTGAAGGCCAAAGTAGCAAAGGTACACACTTTCCCAAAGTCTCTCCAGGACTTTGCTCTCCTTATCCGAAGGAAGCAAGGAGGTACAAGGCAATAACTTGGATGTCTTGTTGCCAGAAATGGAAATTGTAGCATGGTCTGCAGACTGGGATTTAAAGAGGAATTTTGAGTCCTCGGGCACCTTATAAAATCTATCTGGGCACTTGGGAGCTGGAGGCTGGGAGTCTGGGCATTTAGAATCAGCAGTAAAAGCATCTAAGAAGGCTGGAAGAACAGGTGGGGGGGATGGCAGATAGTAAGAGTGAGTCCATCTGGAGGAGGTCATAGTACCTCTTTTGTATGTCAGACACTTGGCAACAATCTCATTTGAAGAATTATTCAGAATAGTTTCCTCGAAGGAAATATCCTCACCTGGAGAATCAGTACAGTACAGTTTTGTACCTACCATAAATGTAGATGTTCGAGTGTTCACACTGCTGCAGTCATCACACTTGGGTTATCCTGCAGTCAGGCGGTCCCACAGTCGGCCTGAATTCCAAAGTCTTGGTCCGGCGTCAGTTGCTGTCACTTCTTCCCTGACGTCAGTGTGCCAGGAGTATACAAGATGCATCCGACGCCGTTTTCTTCAGTTTTTCTTGCCCCAGATGTCAGATGCCCCCAAGTAGGTAGGCAATACATACTGCTAATAAAGAACAACAACAATACCTTCAGTTACAAGCAAATACACCACAAAGGTTGTATAGGATAGAAAGGCATAGATAAGGCCAGTCAGTTCAGAGGGGATGGAGGGAGGGTAACCTGGACTGCAGCAGTGTGAACACTCGAACATCTACATTTATGGTAGGTACAAAACTGTACTATGTTCATCGTGTTACACTGCTGCAGTCATCACACTTGAGTAGAATCCCAAAGCTAAGGTTGGGTGGCTGGTCTATAAGGAGTTAGGATTGGCTATGAGGCCCTGCAGAACTGCAGTGGCAAATCCTGCTCTGGATTTAGAGTAAAGAGGCAGGTGGTAATGCTTGGTAAAGGTGTGCACTGAACTCCAAGTTGCAGCCACCAAAATTTCCTTGGTAGGTACTCCTCTGAGAAAGGCCGTTGAAGTGGCTGTAGCCCTGGTGGAATGTGGCCTAATGTGTTTTGGGACTGATTTTCCATGCTGTGTGTAGCAGTAACGAATACAGTGCCCTATCCATTTGGGTATAGTCTGCTTTGAGATAGCCTTGCCCTGTGATCCTGCAGCATATGCTACAAACAGTTGCTCAGTTTTCCTGATAGCTTTTGTTTTGTCCAAGTAGAAGCATAGCTGCCTGTGCATGTCCAAAGAATGCAGAAGTTTCTCCCCTTTATTCTGGGGGTTTGGATAAAAAGTTGGCAAATGGATGGTTTAGTTAAGAGCCACACTAGATACCACCTTGGGCATAAAGGTGGTGTTTGTCCTTAGAGAAACCCTGTCCTGATGAAAAATTATAAAAGGTTCCACTGCCATTAATGCCTGTAGCTCTGAGACTCTTAGTGCTGAAGTTACTGCTAGGAGCAGAGCTGTTTTCCATGATAAAAATTTTAGATCGGCTGTACTTGCTGGCTCAAAAGGTGGCAGGGTTAGTTTTCCAGAATGAAATTGAGGTCCCAAGTTGGTGTTCGTGCTCTCCGGGGCGGTCTTATGTTTTTAGCCCTGCTGAGGTAGTGCTTTAGCAAGGGATGAGAGAATAAAGGAGGATCCGTGTTGTAATGTGCTGAAATGGCAGAGGCGTGTATCTTAACTGAGGAGAAGGAAAGGCCTCTGTCCAGCATCTCAGTTAAGTATTGTAAAATCTGAGGAATGTTTGGAACAAGAGGGTCAAGGCTTTGAGCCCGATTCCAGGTGCAGAATCTCTTCCATTTTTCTGAGTAAGCTTTCCTTGTGCTAGGCCTCCTGGCCTCCAACATGACATCCATAACCGCTTTAGAGAGAGAGGTGTTGCCTGTTTGACTAATGAATCTGCCATGCAGCCAGGTTTAGGGTTTTGAGCTGTCCGTGCAGGATATGATTGTTTTGCTGAGTCAGGTGGTGTGGAATTTGAGGCAAAATCCATGGTGGCCCTTGAGCAAGGTTCCTTAAGATAAGAGTACCAGTGCTGGCGTGGCCAGTCCGGAGCAATCAGGATCATCCGTGGTTTCTCTTGCCTGGCTTTTAGGAGTACCTTTGAAAGGAGAGGCAAAGGTGGGAATGCATACACTTTTAGGTTTTTCCAGCTGAACAAAAGGGCATCCACTTTCCATGCTTGTTTGTGATAAGTCCTTGTGCAGAATTTTTGTAGTTGGCGATTCAGTGGGGAGGCAAAGAGATCTATGTCTGGGCATCCCCATTTTTGCGTTACCATGCTGAATATTTGGGGATTCAATTTCCATTCGTGAGGGTCCAAAATATTTCTGCTTAGATCGTCTGCCAGAGTATTTCTCTTTCCTGGCAGGAATTGTGCTTGCAGGTGGACTTGGTACGATATATGTGTCCCACAAGGTCATGGCTTGCCTGCATAGGGGGTAAGAATGAGTGCCCCCTTGCTTGTTTATGTACCACATTACTGTGGTGTTGTCTGTCTTTAATAATAATTGTCCTGGATGCAGAAGGTCCTTGAAAGCGGTTATGGCATTTTGAACAGCCAGCATCTCTTTTTGATTGATGTGTAGATGCATCTGGTCTGTGGTCCACTTGCCCTGAATGCATTTTCCTGCCATGTGTGCTCCCCAGGCATAATCTGAAGCATCTGTTGTTAGTGTCTGCCTGGCTGTGGGTAGGGTGAAAGGCTGACCCTTGTTTATGTGACATGCCTGTGCCCACCATCGAAACTCCTGTTGCAGACAGGGAATCATTGGTATTACTGCTTCTAAACTGTGAGAGTGTGGAGTCCAAACACTTTTTAGGTACCATTGTATTTTCCTCATATGCAGTTTGGCATGTGGAATTAGTAGTATGCAGGATGCCATGAATCCCAGGGCCTGCAGAATTTTTCTTGCAGGGAGATGGGACTTTTTTTTCCAATAACTGAAAATATTGAATTAGTTGAACTTGTTTGTCTGGCGTGAGGTAAGCCATCTGGGCCGTTGTATTTAAGGTGGCACCCAGGAATGTAATCTGCTGTGAGGGCACTAGTTTTGACTTCTTTTCGTTTACTGTGTACCCTAGAAAAGTCAGCAACCTCTTTACAAATGCCAGATGCTGTAGAAGGATGCCCTTTGTCTCTGCTTGAATGAGGCAGTCGTCCAGGTATGGATATATTTGGATTCCTTTTTGTCTGCAAAAAGCAACTATTGGTGCCCGGCACTTTGTGAAGACCCTGGGTGCAGTAGATAAGCCAAAGGGCAGTGCAGAGAATTGGTAGTGCATTGAACCAGCTTTGAATCTGAGGTATCTTCTGCAATTTTGTCTGATAGGGACATGCAGGTATGCCTCTGAGGTCCAGAGTAACAAGCCAAGCGTTCTTGCCCAGCATGGGTAGAAGCTGCTGTAAAGTCAACATTTTGAATGTCAAAATATCCAGGTAAGTATTTAGAATTGATAGGTCTAGTATGGGCCTCCAGGCCTCGTCTTTTCTGGGGACCAGGAACAGTCTTGAGTAAAATCCTTGTCCTTGTTCTTGCTGTGGAACTTTTTGAATAGCTCTCATGTCCACGAGGGCTGTAATTTGTCTTTGTGCCTCTGCCCATTGATTTTGTGGCAGGTCAGGCATTCCTTTTAGCCTTGGTAAAGTATGAAAGTGGAACCTGTAACCTTGAGACACTATATTAAGAACCCATTTGTCTTGGGTAATTGTTTGCCAGTTTTGAGAAAAAAGTGCTAGCTTTACCCCCAAGGGGGCTTCCAAAAGGGAAGTGCTTGGCATACGAAGGGGAAAGTCATTCAGCCCGTTTCCTGTAAGGTTGAGACTTGTCCTCACCTCCTTTTAGGGTTGAGTTGCCCCATTGTCTTTGTCTGTTTGAGCCTTGGGGTTGAGATCTGCCTCTTGGGCGTCTGTATCTGCCTCTCTGTGGCTTGTCTGACACTGAAAAGGACCAATTTTTTGTAGGCCAATTCCTGCTAAATCGAGGTGGCTGTACCTGTAAGAAATCCTTGACTGTTTGCATAAATTTAGCTTTATCCTCTTCTGCCTTGGCTCCAAACAAAGTATCATGCTGTAAAGGAGCATCCAATAATTTTGCCTTAACATGATCAGGTAAACTCGGTTCTTTTAACCAAGCATGCCTTCGAATCACTGAAACTGCAACTGTGGCCCTACAAGAGGCCTCTAGAGAATCAAAACCACATTGCAGAGTATGTTTTCCTACCTGTTCAACTGCATGCAACAAATCCTGCATTTCTTTGCAATCAGGCGTTTCTGAGCTTGCAAGCATTTTCTGTTTTAACTGAGCCATTAAATATTGTTGGTACTTAAGCATGTGAAACTGGCAATTTAAAGCTCTTACTGCTAGAGTTGCAGAAGTGTATACCTTCTTCCCCCATCTATCCAAAGCTCTGGAATCTCTGTCAGAGGGTACTGGATTTTTTGCAATGGAAGCCTTAACCCCTTTTGGTCCCTGGGAAATAATTTCTGGATCTGCAGAAGGGTTTTTATAAAGAAACTTGTGAGAGTCAGGGACTCTGTAGTACCTGTACACAAACAAAAATAACAAATAATTAAGTAAGGAATCCACACTTAATAGACAAGTGTTATTCACATCACTCATTAAAAGATTTGATAACTGTAATCCAAAAGCATTTTTGTTTTTATAAAACAAGAGGCTCTGTAACAGAAACATTAGTAGATACCACCAGCACCAACTAAGCACTTTTGTCTCGTATGTATCCGATGAAGTCCCTCATACATACAGTTTGAAAGCACTTGGTTGCACTTCAAACCAATTAAAGTTAATTTTTAATCTGTCTCAGACATCTTTGGTGGTGCTGCTGGTGTTATTAGCGCTTCTGTTGTGATGAAGCCTCTTGTTTTATAAAAACGGAAATGCTTTTGGATTACAATTATTATTGGATCAGTTAATGAGAGTGAAGTGAATCATACTTATCGGTTAAGCTGCTGCTGGATTCCATTGCTTTGGTTACTTCTTGCCATAGTGAACAAATATGGGCCACAGTAATGCATTTCAATTTCATTTTGCAGCAACTGCTACTTGCAGCCCAGTCCTGCACAGCAATCCATTATAGATATCTGGTTAGTGAAAAAAAAAAAAAAACTTTCCTCACAGCACTACCACAGTGCTACTCTTTCTACCACCAGAAACACAACCATCACGTTTTTCCCATTTCTAATCTGGGGGCTTTCTGCTACTTTCTTTCCCATGATATAGACAATAAATCAAGTAGTTCATAGATGGGGCACAGCCGAAATACTGCAATCTGGCTCTTCTGAATTAAGTCATATCTCCTCTCCTTTTAACGGGCTTAATTAATTCTGGTTTACTGACCAGCTTAGGATATCTACTACTAATTCTCTTGAGCTAACAGCTTGCAACACATTTACTTGTTGTCACTTGTTCTCAGTGTCAACTGCTCTAACTACCAATTGCCTAATACTACTGAATTAACTAGCTCTCCCACCAAAATCAACAACCCTTCTGAACTGTGCTAACTCTAACCCCAATACTCTCACCTGATCAGTAACCTTAACCACAGCACTTTCTTCACACTCCTTAATCTTAAAGTCCCCAAAATTCCCTCCTCCTTCCCAAAATTTAAAGTTCTCACATCACTCCTTAAATCTAGAACTGCAGTCCACCTTCCAACTCAAACTACTCCTGCACCCTTAACCCAAATACCAATTCTTGATCGTTGCCAGAAACCATAACCTACCCATCCACCCTGCAGCTGCCTCACTTACCTTGCTCAAACATGTGTACTGTGTTCAGGCAAAGTGCAAGAGTGCCAGTATCACTGTATGGTTACCGCAGTTCACTGAAATATGTTACCAAGCTCAAGAGAGATGCAGTCCATGCAAGCTACAAGACACCCTAGATCCAGTCTTCAACACAGTGTTTGTTGAGCAGGAGGGACTCTGGTGCTTGTGGTAGACCATGTGTTAGTCCTACTAGGCCAGTATTCTCTTTTCCAGGGAGACCTAAGGGGGTATTTCACAATGACTAGGGGACATTTGTCCAGGGTACTGGACAACTTCCCAGTTATTTTTTTTTCAAAAAGTGCCAGGGAGTCTCTTGCAGCCATCTGATCTATGCCCAAATCAGGCAGACAGGAGCTCAGTTTCATATCTCATTCGAAGGATAGGTATATTCTTTGTGTTACCATGACTGGTACATCTGCTTTACTGAAGAGGCTTTCAGTTTACAGCAAGAAACCATTTTGGAAGCAAAATGCTTCAAGAGCATTAACAGATCAAGAACAGATTTCCAAGATGGCTGCAAACTGAGTAACAGCTTAATTTCAGCTCTCCTAGTGGTAAAACTCGGAGAGTAAATGTGTCTTTTTCATTAAGTTTCAGTATCTGGCTAGTAAGTGCACTGCCTGGATGCAAGCAAAAAGAAATTCAGAGAACCTGAAAGAAAATCACAAAAGGTGAGGAAAAATCACTGGCTGGGAAGAATCCTGCAACACTTCATCAGAAAGCAGTTCAAGCTCAAGCTTTGGTATAATACATAACTTCCAGTAATCTAGAAGAAAAAACAAGTCAAATGTGCTCGGAGCCGATTAAAATAAATAAAACACCGAATAAGTATATAAACTCAAATAACAAAAATCTGGAAAATGTGGAAGAAGCATTAACTCATTCTCTCCAGTACAGTGCTTTTCTGTGGGTAGCTTTAGCTCCCAGTGGGTGTAGTTTAAGCCTTTAAAAATGAAGTTATCACCTTACAGTTCTAACAAAAAACTCATTGGCAGAGGTCAAATATCAAAACAATTGTGTTTGTCGTCATATATGCTTCAAGAAAAAAATATTCTGATACCTCGTATGCAGCATGGTTTTGGAATTAATAATGCTAATATGAACAAGCAATATTTGATGCCTAGAGGTGCAGTAGAAGGTAACTGCAAAAACACCTGGAGGAGCACTTGGCTGTAATAGGTTAAACAGATATTCATATGAGCAGACAAAACTGCAAAATCAGGGATCAAAATGAAGAAATGGCCGAGGAGACTGCTCAAGAACAGACGTTTCAAAACATGGTAGAATTAGAGGACAGAGCACGTAGGGAAAACCTGAGATCTTCTGTTGTACCAGAGAAACTTATGAAAGCACAAATAAGCAACTGGACTTGATGTTTCAAAACATGGTAGAATTAGAGGACAGAGCACGTAGGGAAAACCAGAGATCTTCTGTTGTACCAGAGAAACTTATGAAAGCACAAATAAGCAACTGGACTTCTTTTCTACAGCAGGAACTGTTAAATGGGCACATCTTGAGCATACTCCAAACCTGGCTATGAGAAAGCAGTCCAGACCATTAATGGTAAAGATGCCACCCTACCAGCAGAAAGAGCGGATTCTAACAAACTGTGGCAGAAGGACAGAGTACTAAAAGTGGGAGACAGTAGAGTGTTGGTGAAAAATGACTGCTCACTGTACACCAGGAAGAACAGGAGTAAATTTACTCCAGCAATCAGGGAAATGTTTACATACTATTTTTATACCCCAAGCAGACTCCAAACCATTTTTCCTCAGGTAGACTTCAAATGCTGGAAGTGTGATGGGGAAGAAAGAGGTAAATGGAAACATATTTTTGGGAGCATAATGTGTTGGTAGACTAACAATTCTCTGCAGACTACACTAACATAAATACTGGGTGAGCAAATTGGTGTAACCCAGGAAATTATTTTTTTGAGCTATGATACAGAATTAGAATTGCCTAGACATAGTGAGAACTTTCTGACTAATTCTTGTAGCTGCAAAAAAACAATTACTAGAAAATGGAAATCAAAGTCTAAACCAACTGTATTAGAAGTGAATATAGTAACAGATATAAAACAACTGAAGTAGGACCTTTAGAATAGGGTAGGAGCAAACTACATGGAAACAAAATGGGAATTATGGGAACAATACATGCAGAAAAATGTTTTGGAGGAGGAATGAGGTTTAAAGGAAAGCAGGAACTGAATGAGCTTTGTTACGTTTGATTGATCATGATTGGATAGATAAGTGATGTATAACGTTTGCAACTATAAATATGTCAATATAGTGTTTTCATTTATATAAATGTGTGAACGCCTATACCATAAGTGAAAATTTAATAAAGATGTTTCTTATTTAAAAAAAGATTCTTCAAGAGAGGCTGCATGTCACTTGAAGGAAGACTATAATTACATGAATTAAATGCCCATGGTTATTAGGCTGTTGGATGGATACCTCCATCTTTGTCTATGCACATTCACTCACTCTTAGTACTAAATCCATTATAAAGGCAATGCTCACGAGGATTAACATAATGAAAACTACAGTTGTATTAGGAACTTGCCATAATTGCAAACATTCAAGTATGTTCACTGTTGCTATCTTTATCAATAGGCTATCTTGCTTTAGTCTGTGGCTGGCCCACGTTCAAGAGATATACTAATCCTCCGATGGTATCATCTATCTCTCTCTCATGTGGGAATCAGAATGTTGGTGATACAACAGGGATGTCAGCCGATGCCATATTTAGATCTTTCCCGTCTTTGCTGGAAAACACGTGTGCATCAGTCTCCGGAGCAATAATGTGACAAAAAAAAAAAAAACAGGAGCTATCCCTTTGACAAAAAGCCCATCCATGATGCCCTGATTTCTCTCTCTCTGAGGATTAAGAAAAGTTGAAGGAGGAAAGGGGACCTGGCTGAGACAGAAGAGGTACAATACAGTAGAGGGTTCCCATGTCAATCCTAGGATCCACAATAAGAATGAGACAGGGAAGGTGTGAGGAATACATACTGCAACAGTGAATGTACTCAAACATTTAATTTTATGGTAAGATCTTAATACAACTTTACTGTGATTATTTTACTATTGAAGTCCTATTCAGTGGGTGGCTGGGACTTCGAAAAAAAGAAAAGACCATACAATAAAAGTACAAGTAAGAATTGCCCTGGCTCTAACACTCCAGCACCTACAGTGGTTATAAAAAGTGTGCTTCAGAGAAATGCTCCCAGAGGCCTTGGCCAACGCTATACACAGAAACAGGCACATTCCCTCTTACAAGATTCACATTCCTGTACAGACTTTGCTCTCCTCCTTACTGTGCTTGGAGTGAGCCTTGCAACTGTGGACAGGCATCCAAACTGCACCCCAGGTTGAGGCAAAGAAGGCAATGGACATGACGATCTTTTCAAGATTTGTTTTCCACAATGAACTGTTTTTTTTTTTTGTTTTTTTAACAATAACACACATTAAAATTACAAAAAAAGATTGTTCTGTGGTGCCTGAGGAGCTGATGATGCTGACACAGCATACCACTGCAATACTGCATCAAGAAATATTGAAAGATGGCATCAGTCAACACCCCTCTTAAAACAATAAAATCCTAACATCTAAGTGGAAGCAAATTTGTTAAGATGACTGAGTGATGGTTCAGCTCTGGAAGTCTAGCCAGCTGCTGGCTACCTGCAGAATAAATATGCTAAACTCTATGGGACTTACATTAGGGATTTTAAAGATAAAGATGAACCCATTTTATTATTTTTTTACTTTTCTGAAATAAGATTACAAAATCACAGCAATAATTATACAAGACTGAAAAAATACAAGAAAGGAATGTAAAATATGCTGAATCAGGATTTTATACACATATGCCACTTTTTACTCTATCAGAAATGTAACAGATAAGCAAGCTCCACTTAAGCAGGTAAACAAAAATATAAAAAAAATTAATTAGCAGTGTGTTGTTTCAGTGGTGTGGAATGGTGTGTGAACTTGTGACCTTTTCTATGCATGTTAAAAAGGAAAATTACGTAAATTTGTAATTTCCTTCTGCTGAGAAACACTGCAATTAGTCACAATGTGAAATGAGTGACACTCATAAGGAGAAAACCACAGTTGATCTGCTCTGCTATTTCATTGTTACTCTTTCTACATTCTGGAAGCTAATAGTTGTCGTCTTCTTCTTTCGGCTTTTCCCAGCTGGGGGTCGCCACAGCGGATCACCTGTCCGCTCATGACTGGCAGTGGAGTTTTACAGTGTCGAGTTGCCAGCCCGGCTAAAAATATTTAGGCTATTTCAAAGCAGACTATTTCAAAGTGGATAAGCCACTGCATTCATTTCTGCTACTTACACCATGGCAAACCTGTGCCCAAGGGCATTCGGTCTCGTTCCACCAGAGCTGCAGCTACTTCAGCAGCCTTTCTCAGAGGAGTACCAACCAAAGACATTCTAGAGGCTGCTACTTGGGAGTTCTGTCAACACCTTTACAAAGCATTATCATTTGCTGGTCTACTCTAAGTCCAGGGCAGGCTTTGCCACTGCAGTTCTGCAGGGCCTTATAGCCGCACCTAAAGCTGTTTAGCTCCAGCCTCCCATCCATAGCTTTGGGAGTCTACCCAGATGTAATGACTGCAACAGTGAAACACGAATAATATAATACAGTCATGTACACTTACCATAAATGTAGATGTTAGAGTATTCACTGTTGCAGTCCAGGTTACCCGCCCGCCATCCCCCTTGCATTCTGGAATTTATCTTTCCTTCTCTACCTTCTACAACCTATGTGGTGTATTTGCTTGTAGATGAAGGTAAAGTTTGTATTGATGTATGTGTATATATAGTTTTTATATATATATTTTTGCTACCTTTTTGAGGGCACCTGACATCTGGGGCAAGAAAAACTAAATAAAATGGCGTCGGCTGCATGTTTTATACCCCCTGACGACCTGACGTCATGGAAGAGGAGACGGCAACCAACGCAGGACCGAAGACTTTGGAATTCAGGCCGACTGAGGGCAACCTGCCAGCAGATTACCCAAATGTAATGACTGCAACAGTGAAACATGAAGAACATCTCAAATATCAAACTATTTTTGACACATACTGACTAATTTATACTGTAATACTTTAAGTCAATGTAAAATGTTTATTATGCAAGATGAGCTTGTTTTTTGTATATCTGTCTGCAACTATGAAATATTTTACCTGACAAATTGTCATACTCTCTCAACTATGATGAGCTTAGAAATGTTAAATATTTATGAAGCTTTTCTCCTCAGGCCTTTATTGAAAAGGAGTTTTGCATGGCCCAGTCAGACAATCCTAGTAATCAAATGTAAGCAAATAATGATTGGATGTCACACAGTCTGAAATTTTTGAAGGATACTGACTTTTGCAAATAAGCAAAATCCCATGTATTGTGATAAACTCCATGGAAATCATTGTTTTAGAGAGACATACATGTCCAAGTTCTGAACTTTTACCAAGTTGTACTCAAAATTAAAAAAAAAAGTGGTTTTGTCTGTAACGGCAACATCACAAGTCCACACTGTCCCAGTTCAGTGCCACAGTCAATGTAAAAAAAACATGTTTATGTTAACAAAAAAGCCCATGGAGCATTACATACTTGCTTTTTACTTACATTGTGTCATTTTTGTACCATAATACCTAAACCATGAAGCTCTACATATTTTCTGTAGTTTTCCTAAAAATTATTAAAATCAGCAAGAAAAAAATAAATTTAGAAGGTACAATTTAAAGGGTTTACTTACTGTGGTGGTTATTGTCAATGTCGCCTTTCTGTACCGTGGTATTTTTACCCTCCACATCAGCCTTTGACAGTTTGTCATCTGCTTTAAATAGGAACAATAACTTATTTTTGGGTATTTTGTAACCTGCACATAAAATAAATATACATTTTTATTTTGATTAATTAGCCAAGATGCCTGATATAGCAAGGCCACTTTTCAATGGATGCCAAAGTCAAAAGCCCAATAGACTGATACAATATGTTAAAATTGTGTGGACAGCAGTAATGATTACCCAAGATGTTAGCAGTGCAAAGAGTTATGCAGAAAAGTAGGATACAAACCTAGACAAAGGTATTAAATTGTCAGTCTTGACTAAATCAAAGCAAATGGGAAGATTTAAAAGCAAATCAGTGAGGTAGTCGTCAAACTTTAATAAAATATGTAGTAAAAGGAAAAAATTCCTATAATTATAGAGCAGAACAAGTGACCTACAATTGAGAACATTTAAAACTAGCTGTAAGAAAAAAAGCTTCCCATGAACACAGACTAGCCAGCCACAGAATCCAAAGACAACTCTGTTATAGTGGCTATTGCTAAAATACTGACAAATAAATTTAGTGCCGACTTAAGCCCAAAGACATCTATTCCAAACCCACTTACCCTGGTGAATCAAATCACCAATCATAATGAAAGAAAATGCAATAAAGGTGATCTCCTAAACAAACAATACCTCATCCATGGTACCTGGTTAATCAGGTGATCTCCTAAACAAACAATACCTCATCCATGGTACCAGACAATATACCAGGTTTTCTAATTAACAGCACTAAGCAAGCACTGGCAGACCCAACTCAGACTCTTCATCCTGAAACTATTAAGTGGCTTTGTCCCTTGGGACCCCTTGAGTACTGTAATCCCTGTTAATGTAGTCAACATATGGCACATCGGTTGTGATGTTACTCCACAAAGGTGGCCCCACCTCAGGTATCGAGAATTAGTGACCCACTGGTCTAACATGCAAAGCCATGAAACGTATCATAACTGACTTAATGAAATATAATATTAAAAACCTTATCAGACTTGACTGCAAGCAGTTTGGCTTTGTCCAGGGTAGATCCTGTTTAGTGAACCTTGTAAAGTTCTTTGACGGGGTTACACAGGTTGTAGACTGGATAAGCTGTTCACACACTGTACCTCAACATTGCCAAGGCATTTGATACCATACCACATGCACCACTGTGAAAAATTTCACCAGTCTAAAATTTGGTGGTTATTGTCAAGGTTGTCTTTCTGTTCTGTGGTACTTCTACCCTCCACATCACCCTTTGACAGTTTGTCATCTGACACAGAGGTGTTTTGAGTAGGTTTCCCAACCAAGGGAAGGGGATTTAGCTCCAGGATTTTGGTTTGGAAGGCACTATTTGTTTGACCATATCACATGCCAATATAACAAGTTGATGGAACACCAAATTGACCTGTAGATGGTTAGGTGGACAACAAGCTGCTTAGAAACAGGACTGATATTGGTAAAAGCATCCTCTGAAAGCATGAAAGTGACCAGCTGGGAACCCTGCTGTTTGGTATCCACTTCTATGATCTCGACTTATAAAAATGAGGCTTGCTGGTTGTTAAAGTTCACAGATGATTCTAAGTCAGGAGTCATCATCAAGGTTGAGGACTTTTCGTAGTAATATTTTCAGGAAAGCAACTTTTGTTAATAATTATCTTATTTCTAGCAGTCCACACCCTGAATTTATGAAGAGAAATGCTGTTGGGGTCAGTTTAGTAGCATGTCATCATCTCATTAGTATGGACACCAAATCTGAAAGTGAGACTGTATCTTAAGCAATTATTTTTAGATAGAGGTTAGACTGACCCATTTTTGGACAACATTACTGGGGAGGTTAAGAGTCTTAAAAGTGCAAGAAACCCTCCCCATTTTGCTTAGTGTTTTTTTTCAATTCTAATACCTCTAGTCAACAGTGTTCCAAAGGTGTTGAACAGGGTTTGATGACTACATGGTTTTCTGTACCCATATCTGTAGCATTAGGACCACTTTGAGTTCAAACTGGAAAGTTATTTTGGGCAATAAAGATCTTAGTGATATACTTGGTGTGGCACCAAAATTTAGTTACAAAAACATTTTTGATCTCAAAAAGTTATTTGAGACTGCCCCTATTACTGCGAATGTTAATAAAAAGGGGCATGCTCCATTGCAATGGATACAAACAGTGCAGCTTTACTTACAAAGGATCTAATGTCCTTAGGCATACTGGTTTGCAATTATGGGTTAAAGGCAGGTTTACATGCCACTCGACATTTGTGGTGTATTCAGCTACCTGTGATTCTTGTCAAATGTTTTTAAGTAGGAAAAACTATTAGGAAACTGAGCACACATACTTCTGAGCATATGCTAGCTATTAAAAAAAAGGAAGCTACGAATGCTCTAGCCAAGCATTTATCAGTTTGCACCAAGTTTAGAAAGTTTTTATTTTTTGTATTGGATTTTGTTATTCCTAGTCCCTTTAGTGGTAATTTCAAAAATCTTTTAGAAGTAAAAGAATTGAATTGGCAGATTTTTTTTTTTTTTTACAAGATGACAAGGTGTTAGGTTTAAAAGAGCAATTAATATTAAATTTCTCCTAAAAATGTGATTATTTTCATTTAAGTGATATGATTATTTATTATTTTAAGTATTCATAAATATTATAGCTTATATGTTTTGTATAGAATTGTATACGTTACAGTTCCTTTAAGAATCTGAATTCGATTGTAGTCATATGACCTCATTTTTGTGTGAAAGGGATTTACTTTGCACTAAAGCTCTGAAGTTCAAAGAGAATAAATGAATGAAAGTGCCTAGTTTTACTTTAGTGCAGTGTACTACGTTTTTCACCATCTTGCAGCGTCCAGTGAATCTACAGTTTACAGGCTTTGTTTGTGGTTTTTGGAGTCCTTCTGCCATTTTCGTTTTGATTTGACCACTCTGACATACATGCACTCGTCAATAGCTGGTGTACTAAGACTGGACTCAAGTTCAATGCCAGAAAGTGTAGCAGGTACTTGTATTATCGCAACCAGATTTTCGTGGTTGCAAATTTCGCATCGTTGAAACCAGACAAGCGCATGAAACACTGTGAAGTGTTGTTCAGACTCCTTATTGCTGGTGAAAAACCTGTGAACTACCTTCAAGGACAGCAAAACTTTCAAAATTCCTATTCTGGTTTTGCGTGCATTATAGACGCATGCTTGAATTGCCATCCATGCTCTCTTACTGACGAATGGAAAATCTGAACGCACACACAGGAAGATATTTTTTGGAAAGTAATGTTTTCTTAAAAAAAACTTAAACATACTGCACAATAACTACTGCAATGTGAAAGTTCACGTACAGTAATGCTTGTAAAAAGTCAGGGTGGATGATGTTGACAGGTGATTGTGGGTTCCTGATTACACCTAGTAAGAACAGTACAGAAAACATGTTACTGGCTGATGAAGCACTTCTTGTCGTTTGGGGAATGCAGCAGGTTTTAAATTTGGAACTGAACATATGTTAACAAATTGTTAAAAACAAAAAGCGAAGCAAAAACCATTATTCCTGTGTGTATGCCTTTTTATGTGGGGGAAAGTGGTCAGCAACTGCAGTGGGTAAGACAGCAGCCCTGAGAGTTGAAGTGTCTATGCACTTTACTGCCAGCTAAATGACATGTTGGTGGCAAAGTGCATACCGAAACAGCAACATTAAGTTTGTCATTTGTTAATGACAACCTTGTCTAAGACAACCTTCATTATGCAAGAAAACCCATTGTCTGACATTGCCACATCATTAACACTTAGATGTAAACATCAGGAAGCAACAGCTATTATCGCGAAAATCTGGTTGCGATAGTACACAAGTACCATGGAGCATTTGATACACATACCATAGCTCTGGCTTAAGGCACAGATAACACTACTTCAAAATGGAAATGTCATGGGAGGCCTGGGTACTTTGATGGATAACTCCCTTACGTTTGATCACCAAGTTAGTAAATCCTTTTAACTTGCAGAGCTTACAGTAAATGGTACTTCTTCCAGATCAAAATAATTCCCCACCTCCTTGTACTCAGCACTGAACAGACCCATCACTGGGTACAACACCTCCTCTGGAATGTATCTTCCTAAGAATATCAAGCAATTGCAAAGACTCCAGAGGTTTGTATCTAAAAAGGTCAGGGGATTAAAAGACCTGAACTAAGATGGCAGGCTTTTGTCCCTTTGCCCATTTTCAGTCTCCTTAGGGATGATTTGTACCTTGCTCTTGGGGCTACAAGTAATCTGGTAGTCCGAAAACTCTTATACCTCAATAAATCAAACAGCCCAGCTAACACTAGGTTCAGGGATCTAAATCTACCTACCCTTTCTCTGCAACAAGCTCCCACTCTAAGTTAAGCAATGAGACAATTAAAAGGAGATGGACAACTGGATGGGGATTCATATATTCACTCCAGTGTGACTGGCTTGGCCCTCATTCAGAACAGAGGAAACAGCTAAGGGTGGGTATTGGCAAGACAGAAACGACTAGTCGCCTAGTAACTCCTATGATCCCATGAAAAAGTCAGGATGGCAATCATTTAAAAGCAGAAATCCTAAACCTTAGTACAGTCTGTACAGTAGGAAAACAGTAAAAATAGGTGTACATATTATTATTCTTTGCTGATTAACACTACACACTTTAGGAAATATACCTAGCAAGGCCAGAAAAGTTTTAACAGAAGTGTGGAGAATAAACATGGAACTAACCTGGTCATAAAGTGTATATAAAAAATAAAAACTGATGCTGTGATATAATCCAATACACACATTTAACAATGAAGTGTTATTTTATTACTCACATTTCTGTCTTGTCAGACAACTGTAATCTATGAAAAAATACAGTACGAAAATAATCATCTTAACAATCCAACTAATTCAAAGGTTTCCCAGTTTCTCTCCAAGCCTTTATAATGATACTTTACCCTCTGTAATACACAGTTTTAGTTGCTGTGTGTTTCTATAGCATCTTTCAAAGTTTCACATCTGAAAATGGTCCAAGACCATAACAGCTGCTTACCCGACTATGTAATAGACAGTTGCAAGGGGGCAAAACAGCAGGTGAGATTAGTTACAAATTGAAAGCCAAGGCAGGTAGCATATTCTTGACAGAAATATGTAACTGTAGCTACACAATTTGTAAAGAAGCCTCACCTGAAGTACTCTGTCCAATTACAAGAACACCAAGAGAAATTTAGGCACATATGACAATATAAAAACATCAAGAGAAAGTTGAAAGTTTGAACTTTTAGACAAAGTTTCCGTATTCTCAATTTTCATACCAAGTGATTCTAAGCAATTAATTAAGTAAAGCCAAACCTCCTTTGCCATCTGTGAACTGACTTGATGTCTAACAGGTCACAGTTTGTCAACAAACAGTGCACTTCAAACACAAAGTAATGAACTACCCCTTTGAAGGGCAGGCTACCAGATAAATATATATACACTTTGGATATCGAAGGCGATATTAACAACATTAAAAGGAATTACACTATTTAAGGGTGGCTGTTTCATACAAAAAAAATCTGTTCAAGCCTGGAAAACATTAGTTTAAAAGTAAAAAGTAATGCAACTTAATTTAAAAAGTCTTAACCCTATAGCAACAGAATGGTAAAGCAGAATATGCCAGGAGGTTTTATATACACGAGTCGGCACACTTATAAATTGGGGGGAAATCACATGGAAGCCTAGCACTAGGGAGCTCTAGAGACAAACAGATGGAGGGGAAAGAAAGAAAAAGCAAGGAGAAGAAAGGTTAGCTACATCAGCTGCACTTAAAATGAAAGAAGGAAGGCATTCCTTACATGCTTCTGAATTATCCTTGCTAAGAATTGTATTACACTTGTAACTTTCAGAATAAAGAAATACTTGTTACTTTTAGTACAAAGATCTGACTTCCTAAAGCTGGACTGTACTTACCTAATGAAACCAACGTTTCAAAGTTTTGTACCATCACTTCCCTGTAAAGCTCTTTATCTTCTTTTGTCAAGATCTTCCACTCTTCTTCTGAAAAAGTGATAGCAACATCTTCAAAGGCTTCTGGTACCTGAAAAGGGGAAATGTGCTTTTATTCAATGCAACATAAAATATGCAGTGTTCAGCAAAAACAATCAGCATTTGGTATCATTTTACTTGGTAGATGGAAAAGACCAGAATAGCCCCTTTAGAGACTCAACCTTCATATAATGGGCAATACAATACATGGCTAGTGACCAATACTAGTACACATATCTCTCTAGTTTTAAATACAACATCTGGGATGATATGAAACACCCAGGGCTTAACAACATGTTGCTTTATCAGGTTTTATAAACTAACTCTGGCTGGTGGCTATTAATGGAATCACGATAGGAGTCAGATGTGGCTTAACAGCACAGAACAAATGGACAAACACTTTCCAGCAGAACTGCTGCAAGGCAATGTGGCACCCTTAGCAGTCAATCCATTTAATAACCCCTGCTGTCTATAAGAGATTGCAAATTGTATCATTTAATGACTGCTTAGAAGTTTGACAGTATTCAAGCTACCATTAAGTGGTCAGAAGTGTCATTATGGTTAGTTGACTCTTATATCAAAAGCAAAATCAAAGACATCTCATTTCACTGGTGGTGTTATTAATGCCACACAATCTTGCTTACCTACCAGGCTCTTATTAAATGTTGCACAGGTCTGCAGCCCGTCATACCTCTGCTTCCCAATGTGGTAATTATATACCACTGTGTAGCTATGACAGAGCTGTGAATTTAAATGCCTTAAATGTATATTCAGTTTTAATTTAAAGCAGCTCTTTAAACAGTGCCACAGAGTTGAAAAGGACAGCAAGATTACTGTACTCCCAACACCATCTAAAGACATCTAACATCGGCATAGAGATAGCACAAGAAAAGAACGGTGTCTGTTTCAGAGTGAGTATTGAGACTCTGCATGTGTGCATGAGTGGAAACAGGGTGGCTGTGTGTGTTTACCTGTGTTTATCTGTAATGTTCATGTGAGGATTTGGGAGAAAACCTCTCAGGAAACAAATGATTTCCCAGTTTAAGACTTCTGGAAACAGCAGGATTACTTAGCCCCCTGCTCAAGTCTAAACTATACAAGTGAAACAGTGGACACATTTGGTACTAGCTGAATGGAAGCAACTACCTTTGCTCAAAGGCCACTCCACTGATTGTTTTTGTGACTTTGCCTTCGTGCTCAGTCTAACCCCATCAAAGCCCTCACTGTGGTTGGGCTCATTCCACTCCCCTTCCCTATTCCCAACTCCCACCACCCCCACATAGCCTATAGTTATATATCCAAAGCCAAACCCATCTAGGCAACTTACCAATTAAAATATAATTAGCATATACTAAACACCCTCCTCAACTATCAACTAATCTTTTACCATACCCTCACTCTTGTTCAGCCATGACCTGTCCACATCTACCAAACATAACTCTTTCTTTCCTAGACCACCTGACCCTCCCATCCCCAGCCACTTCCATACAAACCATATTCTCTCACTACAATAATTTTCCAACTACTTAATCTAGCTCTTCAAACAGGGCTGTAACACAATACTCGATACCTCCACGACTCTGCCCTGCTGCTTTCATTCATTACTTCAAACTTAAGATCCAAACTCTACAAACATCTACAGTTCAAAACCTCTATAATCCCTCCTTAACATATACTACATATCGATCAAATTAACATTAGATGGTAACATGCACCCCGATCCACTACCATCCACTGCTAAATCCACTTTTAACCCAAAACTAAATATACCTCTCGTCTCCAAAATATCCTCATTGCAAAATTTCTACCTGAACATCTGAAGCACTTGCAGTAAGCAAGGGCATGGCATCTAGGTCCAAAGAGGTCACCATACTACTGTACTCGGCCCTCAGAGTACAACACCCCCTATGGTATGTACCTGACCAGACAAGCAGCAAATGAAATGTCCACAAAGGTTCTTTACAAAAAAGAATATATGCATGGAGTAATCACAATGTCGCACTCTAATCACCTCCGTCATCTCTACAGACTTCTGAGAGGTGATCTTTGCATGGCATGCAAGTTATCCCTGGATCCCATTTTGATGAACCTTTTGCACATCTGCAAAACAAACAGCATCAGAACCACTAGATTAAAAGGTCTAAATTTTGTTTGGTGACACAAATAGGACATGTTGGGCAGATGCATATTTTTCTCAGAGAATTCTCATTCTCTGTGGCACGTTCCCCATCCACGTGAAGCAGAGTTCTTCTCTATTCCTATTTAAGGGCAACTTGGACCTATGGGTGGGTAAGCATAAACTCACCCCCTGATCTGGCACCTCTGTCTCTGATGGACAAAGGCAGTCAGTAAATCACCCCATATATAAATCAAATTTATGGGTCAATTTGGGTTGTACGGCTACGCTTAGAAGAGCCCTAGTGGTCATTGGCCTGATATAGACATATGAACCCATAAAATAACAGAGCTGCATGCACAGATCGCCCAAAACTCTCCTGACAAATAATTACAGAAATATGGCTAAAGTCCGGCATTAAAGATGAAGAAATACTACCACCCAGTTACAACTCACTTGAATAACTACACTTTCTTTTTGCCTAAGGTGTAGCCATCTTGTATAAAAACAGTATGCAACTTACGCTTTTCCCTTGTCCCCATCCCACCCTTTAATAATGCTGAAAGCATTAGTGCTCTACTGAAGTTAAAGCCCCACAAAATCCTATCCATAATGCAAATTTACATTCATCCATGAAACATCAGCACCGCTGAAGAATTTATATCATAGATCACCTTGAATACTCCACAAGAAAAAATGTTACCACATTTCAATACCGACTTGCTATCAATTGCAATTGCCCTCAAAATGCATCAGTCTCCATCACCTAATTAAATACCTCTCCCACTCGCTATATAAACACCAACAAAGATTCAGTACTTGACTGGGTACTCACCTTCACCTTAACACTCTCCTATAGCTCTTTCTCTGTAATGCTGCAAGTATCTTCCTACCTTGTCATCAGAGCTCAAAACCATACCACCTTAACGAAGTATGCAACCTCTCCCACTTCCAAAAAGAAACACTTCTCCAGAACCTACAACTTTATAAATGGCAGCATCAAAAGTATCTTCCTTTAGATGATGCTGTTACACAATTCTCCAGAACCTTCCTTAACATTCTAAACAGAACAAAACATGTAAAAGCCATACCAGCTCCTTGGTTGACCAGAGCCGCAAAACATTTAATGAAATTCGGAGATAAAGCCTGGAAATCCCGGATAAAAAATAAAACACAAAACCACTAGCAAATCAGAAAATCACACTAAATACCAAACCAAAATAAAAAAAAGAAAACTACTGCTCTAAACTACAGTCCAAAAACCTTGGAATTCTACAAAATCCTCAAATCATGCCATGCCATCAAACCTAAACCCACACTGCCCAACACACACACACACACACACACACACACACACACACACACACACACACACACACACACACACACACACACACACACACAACCACTGAACACTTCATAAACTCAAGTCACATTCCCTAATCAAACACCACACCCCTCCCATCAGGCCCCTCTACTCCCTGCAACACCTGTTGCTCTGCCCATTCTCACTGCAACCAGCTCAAACCTCAACCATTAAAACTTCTTTTAAGACTAAAACCTACCACCCTAGCACCAAACACTCCCTGCTGAATATCTAAAAATGGCTGCCGAGGCTATAGCCTATCCCATTTCTACCACTTTAGCACAGAAGCATACATCCCAACATAATGAAAAAAATTGTATCCTACAACTACAAAGAGGAGGAAAGAACACCAAACTTAGTAACTACTATCTTATTGCTATCTAGTCCCATTATTCAAAATTCTTGATAAATGTATTCAATCCCAGCTCTACCAACACCTTGACAAAAAATAACCACCTCTACCCCTCCCAACACGGCTTCAGCCCCCATCATAGCACTACTACAGCTCTCTTGCATTTCGCCAATAGTATACATACTCATAAGAATGAAGATTAGCATCTGCCCTCTTTCTAGACCTTTCCAAAGCCTTTGATACAGTCTCACACCCCACCTTCCTACAAAAACTCAACTCTAGGATTTGATAAAACGTCTACTGAATAGCTTAGCAGCCAACTTGCTAACAGATCACTGGACTTAAAACAGCACAAAGATTTATCCCTTTTCATCCCTGTCACCACAGGCATCCCCCCCAGGGTCTATCCTTGGTCCCATTATTTTCTGCATATTTATTATAACCTCCGAGATGTCACCAAATCAGCCACAATAATTCAGTACACCAACAAAGTACAGTTTTGTACCTACCATAAATGTAGATGTCCGAACTGGATAGCATCTGCAGTCATAACAACTGGGTTGTCCTGTCGTCAGGCAGCCCTTCGGTCGGCCGGATTCCAAAGTCCGGGTCCGCTGATGTCGCACTTCACCCGACGTCATCTCTGCTGGTCTTCGGCATAAAGGCATCAGCCGACGCCATTTTCCTCAGTGTTTCTTGCCCCAGATGCCAGTTGCCCTCTTGGAAGGCTAAATTTTGGGTAAATGCCAATGTTTCCAAAAAGATAGAAGGCAAACACAAAAATAAGCATGTATGTACATATATACAAACAAATACACCATAAGAGACTCCCCCCCGCCAGCTAGCTATTAGGAGGGTAAATACCCTAGGAGTACCACAGAGGGGAAGGAGGGAGCTGCAGATGCTATCCAGTTCGGACATCTACATTTATGGTAGGTACAAAACTGTACTATGTCCTTCATGGATGCATCTGCAGTCATAACAACTGGGTAGAATACCATAGCCAACTAGGGGAGGAGGAAGAATAGATTATGGTGTGGTTAGGATCCCTTGCAGTACAGCAGTGGCAAACCCTGCTCGGGATCTGGAATACAGAGGTAAATTATAATGCTTGGCAAATGTATGCACGGAGGTCCAAGTAGCCGCCTCAATAATGTCCTTGGTTGCCACTCCTCATAAGAAGGCTGTGGTAGTGGCTGTTGCCCTTGTAGAATGAGGCCTTATGTTCTGTGGAATTGGTTTTCCATGAAAGGAGTAACAGAATCGTATGCAATTTCCTATCCATTTGGAGATTGTCTGTTTGGAAATCGCTTTTCCTTCCCTTCCTGTTGCATAGGCTACAAACAGCTGGTCAGTTTTTCTGTTACTTTTGTTCTGTCCAGGTAGTAGCGTAGCAGGCTATGTACATCCAAGGTATGCAGCATTCTTTCCCCTGTGGTTTGTGGGTTTGGGAAGAAGGTAGGTAGGTGGATTGCCTGGTTTAAAGACACTCTGGATACCACCTTAGGCATAAATGTAGGATTAGTCCTCATGGACACTATCTTGGTGGAAGATTAGGAAGGGTTGTACTGCCATTAGGGCCTGAAGTTCAGAAACCCTTCTTGCTGAGGTTATTGCCAGTAGGAAAGCAGTTTTCCACGATAGATGCTGCAGGTCTGCTGTTGCTGCTGGTTCAAAAAGGTGTCAATTTTTCCAGCACAAAGTTCAAATCCCAAGCTGGCAATGGTGGTTTCCTAGGAGGTTTTACATTCTTGATCCCTCTGAGGAACTGCCTGAGTAAAGGATGTGAAAAGACAGGTGGATCAAAGCTGTATTCTGCTGAAATAGCTGATGCATGTATCTTGATGGAGGAGTAGGACAGGCCTGTATGTAGAAGCTCTGCCAAATACTCCAGAATGTTAGCAATGTCTATATTCGACACATCTTTTCCTCTTTCAGCACTCCAAATGACAAACCTTTTCCATTTTCCTGCATAGTTCCTTCTTGTTGAAGGTCTGCGGGCTTCAAGGATAATGTCTTTAACCCTTTGGGAAAGCTCTGGATTAGTTGCTGCTATGTGATGTTCCATGCAGTCAGTTGCAACGTTTTTAGGTTTGGATGCATGATGCTGTAGTTGTTCTGAGTTAACATCAAAGGCATCAGGGTATTGACCACATTTTGACCCGAGACATGCTCCTCAGCAATGGGTACCAGTGTTGTCTTGGCCAGTTTGGAGCTATCAGGGTTATCCTTGGACGCTCCTCCTTGATTTTTAGCAATACCTTGTGTATCAAGGGAAGAGGTGGGAATGCATATGCTGTCAGACCTTTCCAGCTGAAGGAGAGCGAGTCCACTTTCCATGCAAGTGGGTGGAATGTCCTTGTGCAGAATTTTTTGAGCTGGTGATTGAGAGGGGAAGCGAATAGATCTATCTGTGGCATTCCCCATTTCTTTGAGATGGCCTTGAAGATGTCCGGTGTAGCATCCATTCGTGAGCATCCGAGGTGGTTCTGCTTAACATGTCTGCTAGAGTATTCTCCTTTCCTGGTACGAATATTGCCTGTAACTGGATGTTGTAGCTGAGCCAGGTTCCAAAGGTCCAAAGTCATTCTGCATAGGGGGTATGAATGAGTGCCTCCCTGTTTGTTGATGTACCACATGACTGTGGTGTTGTCTGTCCTTATCATCAAATGTCCTGCTTTGAGGAATGGTCTGAATTTTTGGATTGCCAGTTTTACTGCCAGCATTTCTTTTAGGTTGATGTGCAGATGGAGCTGGTCCTGTGTCCACAATCCTTGTACGCATTTGTCCAGCATGTGAGCCCCCATCCCAGGTCTGAGGCGGTTGTTGTGATGGTTTGGCTTGCTTGATAGTTGTGAAAGGGTAGGCCTGGATTTGACTGGCATGCTTGAGCCCACCATAGGAACTCCTGTTTTAGGCATGGGATTAGAGGAATTTCTGCTTCTAGGCTGTGCCTGTGTTGGGACCATAAATTCTTCAGGTACCACTGTAGTTTTCTCATATGTAGTCTGGCATGTGGAACCAAGATTATGCAGGATGCCATGAAGCCCAAGGCCTGTAGAACTTTTCTTGCTGTTAGCTTGTTCTGTTTTGTTAGTGCCAAGAAGTAAAGAGGGAGTTCTTTTTGTTTTTCTGCAGTTAGGAATGCCATTTGTTTTACTGTGTCCAATTCCGCGCCCAAGTATGTCCTTGTTTGGGATGGTATCAGCCTTGACTTTTGTAAATTGACTGTGTATCCCAGTGCTTGTAGCAAGTAAATGACCCTTTGTAAATCTGTTGTCAGCTTGCTTTTGTTGTCCCCTGTAGCAGGCAGTCGTCCAGGTATGGATAAATTTGGATTCCTGTAGTCTGCAGTGGCGATTACTGATGCCAGGCATTTTGTGAATAACTCTGGGCGCAGTAGATAAGCCAAAGGGCAATGCTGAGAATTGATAGTGCTCTGATCCTGCAAGAAATCTGAGGTATCTTCTGCAAATTGGTCGTATGGGGACGTGCAGGTATGCCTCCTTGAGATCTAGAGTTACCAGCCAGCACTCCTTGCCCAGCATGGGAAGAAGTTGCTGGAGGGTCAGCATTTTGAATTTTGGGACAATGATGTATGTATTTAAGATGGACAGGTCGAGAATAGGTCTCCAGCTTTTTTCCTTTCTTGGAACTACGAATAGTCTGGAGTAGAATCCTTTGCCTTGTTCTGTTATTGGCACTCTTTCCACAGCTCTCATCTTTGTTAGTTGCATTATCTGCTGTAGAGCTTCTGTTTTTGATTTGGAGGCAGGTTTGGCATTCCTCTTTGACTGGTAAAGAGTGGAAGTGGAACCGTATCCTTGGTCTATGGTTTGCAGAATCCACTTGTCTTTTGTGATATAGTGCCAGTTCTTCGAAAATAAGGTTAATTTTCCACCTAATGGTGCTGCTATTTGTTCCCTGGTAGGCGGAGTTAGAATCAAGTCACTGTGCTGTTGTAGTGGCAGTGGCTGTGTCTGTGCCTCTGTTATTACCTTGCCACTGTCGTCCTCTGTAGGCACCCCTCTGGATTGATTTCTGCCTCTGGGACGCCTATTCCTGCCCCTTTGGGATCTTGTGGAGTCAGGAAAGGACCAATTTTTGGCAGGCCAGTTCCTGCTAAACCTTGGGGTTGAACCTGCAAGAAATCTTTAACCGCTTGTACAGATTTTGCCTTTTCTTCCATTTTCTTCATTACCTGCTGGGCAGGTGTACCAAACAAACTGGCCTTATCCATAGGTGCATCTAATAACTTAGCTTTAACATGATCCGTAAGACCTGTTCCTTCAGCCATGCATGTCTTCTTATCACTGTGCCAGTCATGGCTGATCTAAATGAAGCCTCCAGTGCATCATAGCCACATTTTAAGGAATGGTTACTAACCTGTTGTATGTTATTTACCATTTCTAATATATATTTCTTATCTATAGAGTCATCAGAGGATATCTTTTAGTTAACTGATCATGCATAAACTCTTGGTATTGTATCATGAAACTGACAATTTAAAGCTCTAGCTGAGAGAGTAGCGGAGGTGTAAACCTTTTTGCCCCATCTGTCTAAAGACCTGGCTTCTCTTTGAGAAGGAATAGGGTTTTTTGCTGTGGTCGAGGCTACTGCCTTAGGCCCCTGGGATATAGTTTCGGGTCTGCAAGTGGGGCCTTGTATAAGTGGTGATGAGTGTCTGGAACCCTGTAAAATCTGTCTGGTTTGGCAGGGCTGGAGGTAAGGAATCTGGTGCAGTGCAGACATCATTAAATGCATCGTCCACAACAGAGAGGACAGGAGGTATAGCTAAAGGCCTGTGTTAGGAGGTGCAGAAAAGTCCTAAGTCTTTTTCTGGAATCTGAGAAATCCTGTTCCTGCCATTGGAATTGTTCTCGCATGGCATGTAAGGTTTCCCCAAAGGAGAATTCTTCTGGTGGAGAAGCAGCTGGAATGGATTCTTCAGCATCAGTCTTCATAATTGGAGAAATGAGCCTCTGGCTGGTCTGTAATGTCTGAGTCCTCCGCGGAATCATCAGAGGACACAGGCTCGGGGGGCTCTGCTCTAGGTCTCTTTTCTGGGGGCTGAGAGGCCCTGTCTGGGTGAGATTGAGATCCCTAATTAAGGATATTAAATCTTCTGCCAGAGTAAGCATTTGTGAACTAGAAGTGGGCCTAGTTGAGGGGGGTTTAACAGGCACTGATTTAGTAGATTTGGCTGCTTTAGCCCTGGTAAAGGCCTTAATAGACATGGCTGCAGGAGGCCTAGCAGCACCACGTGCTGGGGTAGAGACATCCAAAGGGATGGTGTCTGATAAGTCACTAGTAACCACTGTAGGTAAGATTTCTGAGGCCGATTCAAGTAAGGTAGCAGGAACCTCAGTAGTAGTGATTGATTCAGTTGTGCTTTTGATCAGTTTTCTCGGTTTCGCCGAAACCGAGACACTCGCGTTTGCTTAACCATGGTTTCGCCGAAACCGCGGACCGCAAGTGTCGGCCTTTTCTTTATGCTTTTTAACAATCTGGGTAGTCGGAGGATCCGACGGCATAATGTATGCAAAATCTGAGCCGAAAACTGTTCAGCAAACTCCGACCGACGCCTAAGCGCTCGCCTGTTGAATGAGGCACAGGCTGAACAGGCTGCTACGCCGTGGTCTGGGCCTAAACAAGGCAAACAGTAAGAGTGGAAATCTTTATGAGGTATTTGTTTCCCACAAGTTAAACAGTTATTGACTTTTTCTGACATCGGCTGAGGCAAGAAAGAGTCCCCAACGGGTACTTAGCTTTAGAAGTCTTCAAGTAGTATTCGGAAGTAGTAATCTCTGGATCTGACCGACCGCACTTGCGAACAGCTTCTGCTTCGCCACGCGGCAAGAAAGACTGAGGAAAATGGCGTCGGCTGATGCCTTTATACCCGAAGACCAGCAGAGATGACGTCGGGTGAAGTGCGACATCAGCCGAAGCCGGACCCGGACTTTGGAATACGGCCGACCGAAGGGCTGCCTGACGACAGGACAACCCAGTTGTTATGACTGCAGATGCATCCATGAAGGACATCTCCACCCTCACATACAGCACTCCAGACTTTAACCTGCAACAAATCACAGCCAGCTAACCTAGAGTGCTAACTCTTCTGCTTCAGCTACAATACAGTCCCAGAAACTATGTTTTCTGAACCTTAAAAGAAGCAATTCTCTTTACCCGAGAACACCAGTAAGCCCAGAAATACTCCTCTCATCCTCTCTCAAACACTAACATTAATAGTTTCACATACTAAGCTACTTGGCATCTACATTGACAACAGCTTAAAAATTTGACTACATCATACAGTAAAAACTCACCAGAAATTGGGTTCCTTCAACAGAGTCAAAAATCTCCTTGCTGACCAACCCAGAAAACACAACCTCTACCCTACTACTACACTTCTTTACTCAGCCGTATTTTCACCAGCTTACAAGTCTTTCATCTCTCAAAGCTTGAACAATGCTATCGCAAAGTAGCAAAGTTTTGCTGCAAATCAACCACAAAAGTCCAACCACTGCCTAGCAGTCAAAGAACTACACTATCTCAAAGCTACCACACTACTCTCTTGTTCCCAACTTGCAATTACTCATATCATCATCTATACATCTACAAATTGTCCATCTCTGTCAACTCTAATCCAGCCATATAAAACAAACACCATTGCTTAATCAAACTACTGTTACTCCACGTTACTAAATTCACCAATACAGCTGGTCGCTGTCTATTCCCAAATTATATCACCAAAGCTTGGAACACCATACCTCTCTCTCTCGCTCTAAAAACAGAACATCTCAAACATGTTAAACAGAAGCTAAAGTCATACCTGCAGAATATCTGGATGTGCTCCTGCGCTAACCCTGGATAAGTACCCCCAGACTAAACCATAATTCCACACTTCTTCCTACCCTTCAACTACTTTTCACTCCGCTCTTACTCACAACCATTCTCTATACTCTCACCCACTTACCATAAATGACTACCCCCTCCCACTTTGACTCGCTTCATCCTTCTTACATTCACCTACAGAACCTTCTTTTCCCCTCCATCTCCTCCCTTTCTAGTTCAGTTTACTACACCAGCTGCAAACTACCATAAATAAACCCTAAAGTATAAAAGAATGCTGCTTTTACTTAACCGTCAATTTTATGTCTTTATTATGAAACTGTTTACCGACATATAATGCTATGAGGGTACTGAAATTTATGTCTGTACACTGAATTATGCTCATGTTCCTTTGCTCCAAACAGTAACCTGTATCTGACCTTGTTGTACTATCTGCAATGACTGCATTACTACGCAGACTTTTCAAAAAACTACCGAATGACATTTCTATACCATGTATAAAGTTTTACAAAATGTCTTTATTCACCAGACTACGTATACATTTGTAAAATTCTTTTTCCCTATTCTATGTATAAATCTTTTCCCAATATGTATCATATGGAGCTCTTTTTTCCCTTCAGTCCTCTGCTGAAAAGGGGACTCTGTGCTTAGTGTGACCTTCACGATCAAAAAAAATGCAGCAAACAGCCAGCCAGCTTGAAAACTAACTGCCCATCGGTCTTTTTCAAATCGGTACAGATATACGAATAATTTAACTCTTTAGAAAGTTACTAAATAGCAGTCACTTAATGACCGCTTTTAAGCAGTTGATTTTTAACCTTGTTTCAGCACTCTTACATGTTGTGGCCCAGAGAAGGTGTCTCATTCACACCACCCTTCCTATGGTACTGCTTTCCAATATAATTAGTTATTGCCACAAGTGACATCATTTAAGATTTCAAAGTCATGAAGCTTGCCTCAGAAATGGCCTTTTTTTTTTTTTTACTGTTCACCAGCAGTTTCAGAGTTAAGGTTTTGAATTTTTTCTGTTCCCTGTCCCTGGCAGCAAAGGTTCTTTTTTGGAAGTAGCTAGCCAAGGAAACAATTCAATTGTAATCCACTTAGCTGACGCTGTATAGTAAATGATCTGTAAATCAGACAAGAATATTTAGCAAATGCTGAATAGCAGTGTCACAGTCTGGCTGACGTGTAACCATTGCGGAGTTATGGGCCACCTGGACCTGAAAGTAAAAGGCTTACTTATTTGATGTACAAACAGCACAGGATTTCAAACTGAGCTGAGAACAGAAGCAGCAGGATGGGTTTCAGACAGGTTAGTCTGCAGCAACAGCTTCATAAGTCCCCTTGTAAATCTAATCTTGGATATAACTAGCCTCCAGTATATTTGTTCAGTCTGGCAAGTACCAGCAGTTGTCTATTGTGCCTTAATACAGTTTTAGTTTTATTTCTTTTTTCAGGTGCACACATTTACTTATTAATATATTAGTTATGACACTGGTCAGTAAATACTGGAGTCTATATATAACTCAGCATACTATAGGTAGTATGCAAGGAACCACTCTAAATAAATGGCATTAACCAGCAAGAGAAGTGTAATAAAATCGGTGCTATGGAGAACATACCTACTGAGTTGTTCAGCAAAAAAATTTTCCAAGATAAAATTAATTCTGCCAAGAGAGCAATAGTGTAGCTGTAAACCAGGGGGGTCATTTTACCCTAGAGTGAACATATTCTTTCAGTGCTGGAAGAGGAAGGATTGCAGAAGTAGGGCAATGGACTAAGTGGTTTCACATGAAAGCACTAATTATAGCTTATGGCCAGTGGCATTTAGAGATGGTGCAGTTAAACTGGATGAAATGTGATGCGAAATGGCAAGTGTGCCTGCAGCCCCATTACTTGTTAGTTTAATTTACTGCCTAAGCTACCTGCACTGAAGGCTGGTACTTCAGTCTCCTTTTTTTCTTTTTTTGTAATTGTATTATATAGAGTCAGAGTTCAGTTCAATGTTCCAAGACAGCAGTAGAAATGAGAGTGCAACAAAGCAATGTGTTTAAATTTTAGCAGTGCCACTGTCTTACCCATATATGTATGGATGAGTGCTAATGGTATTTTTTTACTTTTTTTTTTTATATACGCGTCAGGTGAGGCTGGGTTAGCATTATAGTCTGGGTAATGAGAATTCTATCTTTTAAGGATATTCAATATAAAAAAGAAACTTATAAATATGCAAGATTGCTACTTTGCAACAAAAGATAAAAACATCAACTACTGCCGGAGGTTAAAGGGAAGCAAACAAGCAAGCAGTGCAACTGTGCTACAGCCTTGTACGAACAGTTTCAATTTAGGGTTAACATACTAAGCTGTGTAACTGAACAGAGAAAGGTCTAGAAGAGAAGTACTGCAATAGTGTAAAGGTGTCAGTTTAAACCGTAATTTGTTGATAACACCTTATTTCATTGCTAAAGTCAGCATACAGCATGATATGGGTTTTAGGGGGCGCATCAATAATTCGTTAAGTCACGAGATATAAATGCTGGAGAATAACTTACGACAGATGTAATTTCTTTATAAATAAAAGATAAATCCAACAACCAATTCAAAAAACAAATGGCTGAATGTGAGCAGTGGGGTACAGCCAATGGTGACATAAAAGACAGGCTTATGAACGAAGTTGAAAGGAGGAATGTTTTAAATAATATAAAGTCTTGCTTGCACTTTGCTGGGTTTGTCATGGTCCTCCTGGGGTTGTGGGAGTTGTTAGGATAGTTCAGTAGTCTAAGGTGCTGTGCTAGGGTCAGTGTCTTCCCTGGAGGTGTGGATTCAAATGCCACTTCGGAAAGTGCAGTAGTTGATGCAAAGGATTAAGTCTATGAGCTAGTAATGAGCTACATGCTGTGACGTACGGTTTGATTCTCTCAGCCCTCCTTTGCCACTGTGTGACAATGAGAAATTTAATTAACCAGGCAGTGAGCTGGAACAACTGGTATTTACGCTAGACTCATTCTTCATTTTTAGTCCGTCAGAACTTTATACGGTTTCTAGGAAAGCATAATTATGAAACCAAATAGTTTTTATGACATTTTAGTTTATTTATTTATTTTATTTATTTTACATTTGTTGACCGGGCTAGTCCAGCTGGATACATGTCCATTTTCAGTAGCGGCCCAGGGAGAAAAGCTCCACATAGAAAACTAACAGAAACAGTAACAGTACATTAAAACATTAATTACAAAAATATTATGAGATGATTACAAGTGTTCCAAGGTAACAAAACATATTAAAAAAAAAAAAAACATTTTTTTACTATGAGAAGAGGGAGAAGGATTTAGAAGTAAGTGGAAGAGACACAAAGCAAAGTGATGTGCAGGAATAAGAGAACAAAGTAGTTAAAAATGGGATTGGAAGAAATAGGTGTAGGGTAGTAAGTTGTTGATGAGACAGTAAGATGGTCAATTCAGTTGTTCCTGGTTACAGTAAGTCAGCCTAAATTGTAGTGGATTTAAAAGTAACAGAAAGTGAGAGATGCAAAAAAAAAAAAAAAGATGTTGGGCAAGACTAACAGTGGGAGATGATTAATCAGGGTTAGTACAGGGACATAGCCAGTGGGTTGTAAGATATGATTTAAGTTTATTTTTAAATATTGAAGTTGAAGAAAGAGATGCAAGTTCAACAGGAAGTAGGTTCCAGGTTTTGCCTACAGTGTTAGTGAAGAGGGATTCTCCTGCTTTGCTGTTAGATTTATGAGTAGAGATGAGTAATTTGTTTGCAGAGTGTAGGTTTGTAAGGTTTTTATATGGGCAGGTTAGACTTTTGAGGATTGGTGTGTTGCTTAGATGATACAGGGTTTTGTGGGTAATAGTTAGCTGGTGAAGTAGAATATGGTTCTGTAGTTCCAGCCAACACAGATGTTTCAGATTTTGGCAGTGGTGGGATCTAGCAGGAGAGCCTGTAGCAAATCTGGCAATGTTGTTGTAGACTATTGACATCTTGTTGAGGTTGCTTTTTGATAGGTTAGTATATACAGGAGATGCAGGAGATGCATAAAAGAGTGTTGAGATGAGATGGGTGTGGGCAATAGAAGTTCTTGCTATGGGAGTAAGGAAAGGCTTAATTCTATAGAGGGAGCCTAGTTTTCGGTTAACTGATTTTATTGTGGTGTTAATATGAGCATCAAAGTTAAGGCTGTGGTCAATTGTCACTCCCAAGAGTTTAGTGGAAGTGTCAGGGGATATAACTGCATTATTTTTAGATTTAATAGTGAAGTAAAGTGGGGGTGACTTCAGTGTGAGAGTAAACAGTAGAAGTTTAGTCTTTTTAGGGTTAAGGAGGAGGCAACGCTGTAAAAACCAACCTACGACAAATTCAAAGACCTTTTGGGTGAGTGACTGTAGTTCAGATGATTCAGTAGCTGAAGAAATTAAGGTACAGTCATCTGCGTATTGAATGGATACAGCATGTGGGATGCTAGTAGACAGATAATTTATAAAGATAGGGAATAGAAGAGGGCCCAGAATAGAACCTTGGGGTACACCAAGAAAGACAGGAAGGTGAGAAGATAGAGTATTGTTCCAGAGTACTGCCTGTTGCCTATTGTGCAAGTAGGACTTGAACCACTGTACAGCTTGACTATCAAGTGATAGGGACTTAAGTATATTCAGTAGAAGGTGATGGTTAACCATATCAAATGCTTTTGAAAGATCTATGAAGATAGCAGAGGACAGGGTGTTGGTTACAGTTCTTGTTAATATGGTCAGAGAATGACAGGAGGGCTGTAGTGGTGCTGTGGTAAGGTCGAAAGCCATGTTGCGAGTTAGCTAAAAGGTTATTTTGGAGGAGATGGTCTAGCAGTTGACAATGGATGCACTTTTCCAAGATTTTAGCTATGGGAGAGAGTAGGGCAATTGGACGGTAGTTAGAAAGTTCTGTTGAGTTACCACCTTTGTGTAGGGGAATTATATGTGAGATTTTCCAGATGGATGGGATGGTGCCTTCAGTGATGGTTCTATTAATTAGGATAGAGATAGGGTAAGCAATAGATTTTGCTGCTATTTGAAGATACTCAGCAGGTAAGAGGTCGGCAGAGGGGGTAGAGGGTGTAAGCTTTTGAAGGAGAGTACAGACAAAGGATGTAGGTACAGGTTGGAGTTGGAAAGTGTGTGGTGTGTTCTTTAAGGTTGAAGAAAGATTACAGGATACATGAGGTAGAGAGTTAGCAAGTGACTGGATAGCTTCAGTGAAGAAGGTATTGAAAGAATCAGCAATTAGTTTTGGAGTATTGGTGCTGATTCCAGAGGGGGTTGGTGTTTTAGAGTTGCTAGGAAGAAGTAATTTATTGATTCCTGACCAGAATTTTTGTGGACTTTGTTGGAGTGTTGAAGCTGAAAGAAGAATTTTTGTCCAGTAGTATAGATGTTTTAGTTAAGTTTCTAAGTTGTTTAAATTTTAGATGATCTGCTGGGGTTTTAGAGGAACGCCATTTGGCCCAAAATTTGTTTCTTAGTAGAATCTTTTGCTTAGTTTCCTTTGTAAGCCAAGGTGCAGTTTTGGTAGTGCTCCTTCTAGTACGAATCCAAGGATTTCAAGGAACTTGGAGTTGAAGTGTGCCACTGCTTCATCTAGTTGCAGGTGTTTTAAAGACAACCAATTGCATACACTCAGTTCATTCTGGAAGTGTTCTGGGTTAAAATGTTTATTACAACAAGATGTTTTAAATGTTGAGGGACTGTTAATATTGGTCTTATGTCGAATTATGTACGTTAGTGAGTGATCACTAATGTCTGCTGGTAGGATACCTGTCATATATGATGTCAATAGAGTATTTATAAGAATCCAATCTAGAGTGGATTCTTTGTTATTAGGTTTATGGATACGAGTAGGTGAAGTGATAGTTTGGGAGAAGCCAAAAAGGTTTATATGGTTAGATGGGTTATTGGAATTACAGGTATTCCAGTCTATATTAAAGTCATCTAGGAGAATGGTTTCTTGTGGGTAGTTAGTGGATAGCCAGCTAAGGATATTTTCAAGGGAGGTGAGGTTATTACCTGGAGGTATATATGAGGATATAATGTAAATGGCCTTACTAATACTAAGATGAAACTTAGTAATAAGAACTTCAGCATTGCCATCAAAAGGTGGGTGTGAATCAAGTGGTGTAACTTGGAGGCCTGCTTTGTATAATATGGCTACTCCCCCACCCTTCTTGTTAGGGCGATCCATTCTTATAATGTTATACCCAGGAGGGGTGATTTCACAGTCCTGGGTTGTAGGTTTTAGCCATGTTTCGGATAGGCACAGAATGTCAAAGTTATATACATCTAGTAGGGCATGAAGGTGAGTCACTTTGTTATTCACACTTCGTATGTTTAGATGAGATATGAAGAGGGAGTTAGGAGGCCTAGTAGGGGTGTGAAAGGGAGAGGAAGCGGGTTCCACTGGGTTAGCTGGTGTAAAAGAGGATGGACCAGGATTGGGATGAATGTCACCATCAAGTAGGAGGTGAAGGTGTAGTCTTGGTTTGTGAATTAGAGTTAGAGTCAATATGTTATGGGTTTTTTTGACTTGGTGTAGTTTATAATTAATGTGGATAACTCTATGATACTTTGGGAGGAGGTAATTAGTTACAGAAGTAATGTTGATGTATTTAAGAGCACATTTAGTCTGGCACTGTAGTAGAGCTCCAAAGATTTTATTTTTACAGGCTACCAGCAACATGTCGTCAAACGTTTGTCTTCAGAGGTTTGTGCTAAAGAGATCTAGGCCCAGATATTATATGTAGGCGAGGAAACTCATTTTGCAAAAGCAGGGTACGTTTGACCTTTAGTAGTGACATTAATATTGTCTGGGATATTGGAAGGAACCGTCCAGTTCTTCTCTCTGATGATAGAATCAGGGAAATAGCGAGTGTTAAACCTAGTTTTGTATTCAAAAATAATTTTTCACTCAAGAGACAACTATGTTATCACCTTCAAAAGAAGGTCAGTTGTAAGTCATGTAGAATGGGTACATTTCCTTGTAAAGCTTGCAGTTCGATGTCGACGATGTCGAGCACTAATGTTTTCATACACCCAATTATACAGAGCAGGTTTACTGTTCATTTCTTAGCAGACTGCAAGACCGGCAATCCAGTTTATCTAACTGACTGTAGAATGTGTGAAGCATTCTATGTTGGTACAACTAACAGACTTTTAAAGGATCGTGTACTGCTGCACCTTAGTGATATTACATACAAGAATGTTTCAAATGCTCTGTATAAACGTATCCAAGACAACACAGGTTGGAAATAGTCATTGTTACCCCAAGAAGTGGTGATCTTATTAATACAACTGAACTAGCTGAGATGGAAGTGCACAGCTGGCTTGCAAGCAGACAAGTACCCTGGTTTAACTGGGAATATTCCCTTAAAACTGGCATTAAAAGCAAGGCCATTACATCACTGATTTTTTTTATACTGCTTCCTTTTGTGATTGGCTGTTTTTGATTTTAAAAATCTTTGGTTATTTCCTGTTTGTTAGCTCTGAAGAAGCACACAAGTGTGAACGCTCTTGTTTCCTATAAGTTTTTATTTTATTCTACTAAAAAGTGTATGTCATTTGCCATGGCGGTTGGACTATTTTTTATCTGGATAATATTTTGTGGTCTTAGACCGACCTTTGGTTGCCTGCACATGTTTTCTTTGCGTAAGTGAGAGACTCAGTTGGCCTCTTAAGTTCATGGACCCTATTATCAAAAACACAGCTGTCACCCTCTTCTTATTTAGCATGGTGACAGCTGAATCTTTATGCCCAAGGACGTCATAACCACCATATATCCATGGTGTAAAGTCAGCTAACTCAACCAGTGTTAGGTAATTTGAAACCGGTTTATGATCTGGGAAAAATACTTTTTTAGATTAGGAATTTGGAAATTTCAAAACGGTCCCAGGGTCAGTTATGCATAATGAATTATTTGAGCTTTTTATAATACTGGGTGCAAATTAATGGACATTATGATGTGTGACAATGTCAGGGTTATGAAGAACTTGCAAGCTGAAATTAATTGCATTTGATTATGTACGACTTGGGACGAGTATTATAAACTGAGAAAGTGGAACAGAAAATTAAGCAAGTGAGGGAGAGGTAGGCTAAAAAGATGAGAAGAGACAATTCTATGTTAACAAGAAAGTATATCCCCAACCTGTTGATATGAAGAACATGAATCATAAAACGACTAATAATGGTGTCAAAGTACATGATTATAAGTTGAATGATCTCCAAGATAACTATGCCAAAGTAATGCATATGAAAATAGTAGGTTTTTTTTTTACAACTACTGAGGAAATCAGCGAAACTGGCCAATCAACGATCGGAGTTGAACTTTCATTACGACTGTAACAAAAGGAAATACTGCCAGCCCAGCTATCTGGAATTTTGTAAATAATTCTGTGTCATTTGTGAATATTAATATGATTTATATACAAGTGTAATTGAAGGAGATACTACCAGCCAAGCTCTCTGGAATTTTGTAAGTAATTGTATGTCATTTGTGAAAAAAAACAAGTGGTAGCACAGAAGTGTGTGTAAACTACTGTACGCTACTGGAAAAGAACATACATGTTATCACTGTTGTAACTGTGTAAATGTATATAAAACAGTGGAAACTGGAACATTAACTTGCAAAACTTCAGAAAAATGGTTGAAATTAAATTGTTTTATAACTGTGCCACAAAGTTAGTTTCAGTCAACCGGAGACAGGAAGTCTATACTAGGGGACTCCCTGTGTTGCCTTGAAAGAAAGATAATTACTACGCTTGAGATGTAGAAGTGTTTTATTGTTTTTGGACTTCCAGGATCTGAAAACATCTGAGGAAAAGCCTTTGTTTCTGCATTTTTCATAGGGAGATGCTGAATGCTTGTAGTTTCTGACAATGGGGCTTTAGCTTGGGAACTAAATACAGGTGACAAAAAGTGATGTCATCCTGCAAGTCAACCCAGCAGTAATATTTGATATTAATGTAAAAACTCTCAGAGAGGGAGAGAGCATTCGGTATTTGTCTCTGACCTGATAGGATCGGCTGGAAGACCCATTAACCACACTTGCCTTGGGTACAGTAATGTAATAGTAAGTTTCTAAGGTATAGTAATTCTTTTAGATTTGGACAGGAATACAGTTAAGTACAACTTAGATGTTTTCTGTACTTGAGACTGTCCTACAATGTTGTTGAAATATTTCCTGTGATTTTGAATTCTGTGGTTACTATGATGATTTACTAAGTATTTACTCGTTTCTTTTATTATTTATTACTCATTATTAAATGTATTTAAAACTATCTTTGTGGCTGATATTTGTGATACATATTTAAGCTCTTAAGAGTACTTGCATATCTATTTAGTGACACTGTGTAGGCCACTCCTAACAGCCTTGCTCTTGGTCAAACAACAATTTGGATTAATAGTAACATTACACAGTAAGATTGGACACCCTTTGCTAACAGCCTTAAAGTAGCTGATAAGTAGTGGCTGGTGGCAGTGAAAACTACCTTATAGTGTGGCCAGAAGGGGGCATAGCTAGTAAACCTGTGTCAGCCTTTCTGAGGTGTGTGTGTATGTATGTACAAATCAAATCTCAAAGAGTGTGTGTGTGTGTGTGTGTGTGTGTGTGTGTGTGTGTGTGTGTGTGTGTGTGTGTGTGTGTGTGTGTGTGTGAGCTACTTGGCAGGGACACAAACCATTGGTTGGACAGAGAGAGAGTGCTGGAGGTATTGGCTAGGCCACTCAGCTGAGATCTCAACTGTATAGCTGTACCAGTGGGGTGTCGTATTGGGGATTTGGAAAAAGACAGTGAAACCAGCCCCAGACTGACTGTGGTCTCCCGTGTGCTCTTAAAGGAAACTGCACTTTACTGTGTGTATACTTGTCATCCTCCCACCCCCACTGTTGCCTGTGGTGAGGATTAAGGCTCCTTGATTACTGTTGCCAGTGGTGGGCGTCCCATATTAATTGCGGACAGTGGTGGGATATCCACATATTAGGATTCAGTGGTGTGGATAATGAACTCCTGTAGCCTGTAAACAGTGGTCACTGAAGAAGGTGTCTGTACTCTCAATCAGTTATACAGTGAACATTCAGAGTTCCGTATCGCAATTGTTTTATTTTTGTTGTTAGCTTAGTCAGTCAGGGAGAGCAGACAAGGATGTCAGCAGAAGAGTATGGCAAGCAGACAAGGAGCCAGTTGGTTGAGATGTGCCAGGCCAAAGGACTGGTGCATGCCAACCTGCATATATGACTGCAGCCTTGGGTACAGCTGCATCACAGACAGCAACCAGGAGGATAACCAGGTTGGCCTTGGAGATGTACAACTCTCAGAAAATGGACAGTTCAACTTTTCCACAGAGGACTTGAAAATCCATCTGGAGTTAAACAGATGAACTGGAGGCCAAACGGTTTGAACTAGAATCAGTAGATAGACTGCGGCGTTTGGAGGCTAAGGAAATGGAGAAACAGATGGCATTAGAATCAGCGGAGAGACCGAGACATCTGGAAGCTGAAGAGAATGAGAGGAAGAGGCAACATGAGAAGAACATGCTGACTCTTCACCAGGGTCATGGAGGTAACAGGGAAGGGAATATCTGAACCCCAGAAGCCATAAAGTCAGCAAATTTCTTCCACAATTTACAGAGGGTGATAATTTTGATAGTTCCTTTCATATGTTTGAAAGGATATGCAAACGGTATGTTGACCAAGGGCTCTGGGTAAGATTCCTGGCCCCCTTTCTCCATGGTAAAGTTGCAACTGCTATTTCTAAATTGTCTGATACGGACTGCTTAAATTATAATACTGTTAAAAATTGTTTGTTAGAATGTTTTAAGTTAACACCTGAAGCTTACAGGAAAAAGTTTTGTGAGTACAGACACAAGGCAGATGAAAGTCTGTGTGAATATATTGCTAAACTAAGCACTTATTTTCATAGGGTGAGTGGATGTCAGGTCAACACTACCGAAAGGCTGGCAGACCTTTTAGTGAATGAAAAAGCCCTTAGTACATTGTCTGAGGACATGAGAATCTGGTTAGCTGACAGGGAATGCAATACAGCAGATGAGTTGGGAAAAAGATAGACTTATACCTAGCAAGCAAGCAGGGTATCACTGCACAGGAAAGGGCTACCCAAGTGCTGCTCATGGGCCTATGGTGGACAGCCTAAACCACGTCAACAGAGTCCGCCAGTAGCGGGGGAAGTCACTAGTTCGGGAATAAGTTCAGGACCAAGGGTTAAATGTTTTAAATGCAACCAGTGGGACCATGTAGCATACAGATGTCCACAGAGGCAAGGTAGTAACAAAAGGTGAGCAACCCAATAAGTGGGAATGACAGAAAGCCAGCAGTAACTTGTCTCACGACAACAAGGGTACCAAACTACTACAAGAGGTTATATCCTATCTTAGTAAATGGGAAACAGGCCATTGCTAAGAGAGGCACAGCCTCTGACCTAACCATCAGGAAGCCTACAGTGGTTAAAGAGGAGCATTACTTGCTTGGATACTCTACTCCAGTCAGAGCTTTAGGAGGGACCCCATTCCAAATACCTTTGGCTAGGGTTCACCTAGACTGGAAGGGTGGAAAAGGAAGCCAGTAAATAGGTGTGTTTGAGGATATCCTTGTAGCTGCCCTGCTAGGGAACGATTTTGATAATGCATGCAGTGACACGTAGTTAGGCTTGGAGACAAGCATGTGGGTCTGGTAGCCTGGAGGGAGACCCAGACAAACCATACACTTGCAAAAATCACTCGAAAAAGAACCAAACTGTCACAAAAATGCCACAAAAGCGATGCCTTCTAACTAACACAGTTTATTAACTTTAAACGCAAAAATAAAACACGTTTTTCGTTCCGCTAAATTGCAAAACTTCTTCAGAAACAATTCTCTACTCACATTGACGCTTGTATTTATAATTTCTTACGTATTTCCTACTGAAATGGCGCCAAAAGCAAATCAATTAACAATTTGAATTTACTTAAAGTTATCTTAACCAAAAAATGTACGATGCTCTAAATTATATTTACACACAAAGAATTATTGCGAACTTCTCAGGACAGTGAACAAGTTTCAATCAAAATGCAGGCACACAAATTTAATCACAAACATTTATCATTTAAATTATAGCAGAGGTGAGTAGTGGTACCCAGGCTGACAGTGAGGCACCACCGTCAGAGAATACCAGACTTCCTGTAGAAAGGGAGCTGGGAAGGGTTACCAAGCGAGAACTGAGACAGGCTCAGCTCTCAGACCCCACACTACAAGGCCTGAGGGAGGCACCTAGAGATGCAACTGATTGTCAAGGAAAAGGGGCATCTGTATACTGGGACAAAGGGTTACTGTATACAGAGGCACCTGACTATCAAGGAAAAGGGGCATCTGTATACTGGGACAAAGGATTACCTGTAAAGAGAGTGGACCCCTGAGGGAGGGCTAGAAAGTGAGAGAATACAGCATTTGGTAGTGCCCAGAGCGTACCGTCTGGCACTTCTAGCCATAGCCCATGACATTCCCTTTTGCAGGTCATATGGGCATAAAGGATACAAAGAGAAGTATTATGCAGAACGTTTATTGGCCTGGGATTTCCAAAGCTGCAACAGAGTACTGCTGGACCTATGAGGTAGCGCCAAAAGGTAGGCAAGGCAGAAGACAAGGTGAAAGCTCTTTTGATGCCTTTGCCTGTGATTGAGGAGCCATTTCAGAAGATAAGCAATGGATATTGTGGGGCCTCTGAGTACCCCAACTTCCACAGGGAAGAACCATATCCTAGTGGTAGTAGATTATGCTACCAGATACCCATAGGCAGTGGCACTGTCCTCCAATGAGGCAGAAAAGGTGACAAATGCTTTGTTAGAGATTTCAGCAAGGTAGGTCTCAAAAGAAATATGGACTGACAGTGGTGCCAATTTCATATCAGATCTGCTGGCTTGTCTGTGGAAGCACTGTGGGATGAAACAACTAAAGACCACCCCTACCATCCCCAGACTAAGAGTCTGCTTAACAGGTTAATCTCTGCACTAAAGACCATGCTACAGGCATTTGCAGAACAGTTCAAGGAGGGGTGGGACAAATATCTGCCCCATCTATTGTTTGCTTACAGAGGTGCCCCAGGAATCCATAGGTTTTTCACCCTTTGAGTTGCTGTATTGGCATAGGGTGAGGGGACCTCTAGATTTGAATTGTAATGAGTGGGAGGGTGAGTGTGAATCCCACACGGAGTCTATTGTAGCATATGTCTTAAACCTCAGGACAAGGCTCAGGGAACTCATGGGGTTGGGCCCAGGAGAACCAGGCAGAAGCCCAACAGCAGAAAAAGGTCTAGTATGAAAGGAATGCTCAAGCTAGAGAATATGCTGTAGGGCAGCAGGTAATGGTTCTTATTCCTGTCAGACACAATAAGCTGCAGGCAGTTTGGGAGGGACCCTTCAAGGTGATAAGGTCAGTGATGTTAACTACATGGTAGACCTGCTAGGCAGGGGCATAAACTGTACCATGTTAACATGATGAAACCTTACCATGATAGGAAGGCCCTGGTACTATGTGCAGTACAAGGCAGGAGGAGTCTGAGGGGGATCCATGGCTACAAGGAGCCAGCCAGCAAAGTCTCAAATTACTATGGTGGAGCATAGGACTGCAGGTATATGACAGGACAGTGCAGAACTGTACTGGGGTTAGCAATTCCAGAACAGACGGGCTCTCAAAACAAGGAATGGGGTGAGGTATTCCCAGACAAGCAACGTTTCTCAAGGGTCACTTGAAAAACTAGCTTGAGTCTTCGGGGGGGGGGGGGTGTAACAATGGGAAATACAGCCAGCCCAGCTATCTAGAATGTTGTAAATAATTCTGTCATTTGTGAATATTAATGTGATTTATACACAGGTGTGACAGAAGGAGATACTGGCAGTCCAGCTATCTGGAAATTTGTAAATTATATGCCATTTGTGAATATCAAGATAATTCATATCCTTGTGTTACAAATGTATTAGACGTGTATGTTGTCTGCATATCAAACTGCTGGCACAGAAGTATGTGTAAAGTACTGAGCTTAAAGATGAATCCACAGAGCACACTACTGGAAAAGAACAGAAATGTTATCACTATTGTAACTGTGTAAATGTATATAAACAGTGGAAACTGGAACACAGAAGGTTAACTTGCAAAACTTCAGAAAAATGGTTGAAATTAAACTGTTTTATAACTGCTCCACAAAAGTTAGCTTCAGTCAACAGGAGACAGGATGTCTATACTAGGGGGCTCCCTGTGTTGCCATGAAAGAGAGATAATTACTAGCCTTGAGATGAAGTGTTTTAGTGTTTTAGGACTTCCAGGTTCTGCAAACATTTGAGGAAAAGCCTTTGTTTATGTATTTTTCACAGGGAGATGCTAAATGCTTGTAGTTTCTGACAATGGGGGTTTAGCTTGGAACTAATGTCAGGTGACAAAGTGAGGTCATCCTGCAAGCCAACCCAACAGTAATATTTGATATGAAGAACTCAGAGAGAGACAGAGAGCATTCTGTATTTGTCTTTGACCTGAGAGGATCAGCTCGAAAGACTCCTTCACCACACTTGTCTTGCTGTAATAGCAAGTTTCTAGAGTATAGTAATTCTTTTAGATTCCAACAGGAATATAGTGAAGTATAGCTTAGATGTTTTCTGCATTTATTTGAGACTGTCCTGTAATGTTGTTTTAAACATGTTCTGGGATTTTGAATTCGGAAGTTGTGATGATTTACCGAGTATTTTCGCGTTCTTTTTTTATTATTAAATATATTTAAAACTATCTTTGTGGCTTTTATTTGTGAGACATATTTAAACTCAGAGTACTTGCATATCTATTTGCTGACACTGTGCAGGCCACTCAATAGTCTTGCTCTTGGTCAAACTACAATTTGGATTAATAGTAACATTACACAGTAAAACTGGACACCCTTTGTTAACGGCCTTAATGAAGCTGATAAGTAGTGTCTGGTGGTAGTGAAAATTACCTTACAGTCTGGGCAGAAGGGGGCATAGCTAGTAAACCTGTGCCAGCCTTTCCCAGGCGTGTGTGTGTGTGTGTGTGTGTGTAAATGTAAATCAAATCTCAGTGTGTCTGTGTGTGTGTCAGCTACTTGGGCAGGGACACAAAGCACTGCTGGACAGAGAGGGTGCTGGAGGTTTTGGCTTGGCCACAAAGCTGAGATCTCAACTCTACAGCTGTGACAGTGGGGGAGCCTTATTGGGAAACTGGAGAAAGAGGGAGAAACCAGCCCCAGACCGACTATGGTCTCTGTGTCCTCTTAAGGGAAACTGCACCTTACTGTGCGTGTACACTTGTCATCCTCCCAGTGTGTATGTCCTCCATTGTTGCCAGTGGTGAGGATTGAGGCTCCTTGATAACTGTAGCCAGTGGTGGGGCATCACATAGACCAACCAGCCAGAAAACCAGGAACACATGGTAGACACCAACAGAGAAGGAATTAGAATTTCTTGGGAATGGCAATGTTACCACAGAATTGGACAATTCATTTGTTCTAAGCACTGGTCTCAATGCTTTTAATAATTACAATAATTGTGCTGATGACAACGAGAACAATTACAATAATTCATCTTGTGGTGACATACTGGATTCAACAGTTTTATTCATAGTGAGGTTAGCACTAAAAATGGACTTGCCATTTATAATTATGCTAGTTCCAAAGCTATTGACTTAAATTTGTAATTGAGCATGGTTTACACTTTGTTCCAAGTATGCCTATTTATTATGCAAAGTTAATAACTGACTTGAAATATTTTCTAGAAATTTTAATCTTGAGTTGATGAATAAGCACCACCACTATGACAGCAGGAATTGCGTTTTGAAACAGAAAGTACATGAATCTACCATTACACCCATCAATAAGCTTATATGATAAATCAAAAAAAAAAACTCATATAATTTGAGTTTGACATTTTTGTTTAATATAACTTCTAAAGAATAAAAAAAGTTATTGATGAATTTGTCTAGACAATTTGCTACATAGTATGAAACCTGATGGGGGATTTTTTGTTTATGGATATGGTACAATACTGTGAACAATGTTAGATTTATTAATGAAAGAATCTAACTACAGAATTATTTCTGTCAATGAAGTTAACATTGTTTATTCCAAGTTAGAATGGTACTTTTAATAATCTGTTCCAGTAAAAGGTTATTAAAGGAATGAAATTGAATTTTGGATGGTTAAGAAACCATTAGTAAGAGCTGTTTTTTGGAATTAACAAAAGTCCAGAAATAAACCTGACATGCTCCTTAGACCGGCTGTGGATGCAAACAGATCTAAGACTGAACAGTTTGCTATTTATGCTAATATGGCTTTGAAAAAAAATTTTGATGATAAAAAATATATCTTAAAAGATTTCTGACATTTTTATAGCCTTTTGGCTTGTAGTAAATATCTGAATGAGTTTTTTTCTGATCATTTTAGACAAAGATTTATTTACTAATACTCCCCAGGATACTGGATTACAATGGTTTTATGAAGCAATCTTCAGTAGCAAGAAATTGTCTCCTCAAGGTATTACATTATTATATGAATTCATGGAGATTGTGCTAAATAATAATTTTATGTTTTTTGAAGGGGAATTCTACAAACAATTGTCTGGTATGGTTACGGAAGCAGCAGCGCCCCAGTTTTTGACAATAGTGTCCTCTAGAATTGGGAAAAGAATTTTGTTCTTAATTCCAAATACCGGGACTAGATACATGCACATCCTGGATGATATTTTTATTTTACGGCATTCAAATGTTTCCAACATTGAGAGGTTTGCTGAATACTTGAATTCTACTATGATTTTTTTTCAGTGAACTGTGATTTTAAATTGGCTTCTTAGATGTTATGAGTACTAAGAATGCACTGGCAGGTTACGGAGTATAGAATATTTTTAGGAAGCCCACATATAGCAATTCTTACCTACACTTTACTAGTGCCCACCCAAATGACATGAAAAAGGAACCTAGTAAAGGGCAAGATGGAGAAAGTTCCTCTTCTCACATTAGGTGAAACAGAAATTATTTAAGACAGAGGTTATCCTGATCACATTTTCAACAATATAGGAATGAAATCATGCTCAAAATCTGTGATGAACATAAAACAATTTTGTTGGCAGACAAAACCAAATTAATGAAAACAAAAATGGACACCAAACCTGATCATTTAAAAATGACAAAAGCTATGGGGTTCACATGTAGTTGCTAATAATCAGATATTAAAAACATATTTACTAAATGCAAAATTCCAATTCCTACAGAATTAAAGACTAGGGGCCGGATTCACAAAACCTCCATGTAAGACTTAATATGTCTTACTTGGAGGCTGCAGTTGAACGGTATGATGCCAGCATGCCATGCATATTCATGAGGGCATGCTGAATCATACCCTAGGCTAACAAGGTCCATGTAGGAAAGTAGGGGGCGTGTCCGAATGCAGAGTACTGCAAAGGGACACGCCCCCAGAAGAGTCAGAGGCCTGAAAGTAAACACCCACGAGCGAGTCCTTAGAAATGTCAAGGAACAACACCACACATCCCCACAGACTAAACCCTACTGAAAATGTGTAAAACGTAAAAATAGCAGTTTCATTTTTTTTTTTATAATTTCAAAAATGTTTGCCCGCATTTGCGCGGGTATGCCCTTCGCTCAGCCACAGTTAGCAGACATTGAAAAGCATATAAGATCTACATATGCAAACTAAGCCAAGTAGCAACAGCGTAGCGGTAGAGACGCTGGCCAAAGAGGAGGTAGTCACGGTTCGAGCCCCCACAACATCATTCACCATTTTTATTTAAATAAGTATGAAACAATCCCGACATATATATATATATATATATATATATATATATATATATATATATATAAATATAAAACTATAATTTAAGTAAAATGTAATGAAATGGGCCATATATTTGTGAAGAAATCCGACAGAATAATTTATACAAAAAGGATTATAATTGCCCATAGCTGAGCAACGCTTTAGCAAGCTGAATATGAGTGCCCGTAGGTGAGCAGCGCTTTAACAAGCAGCATATGAGTGCCCGTTCACCCAGCGTAATATGAGTGCTCATAGCTAAATAACGTGTTACCCAGCGTGCCAACCAGCTTACTGGCGGGCAATATTGGGCAAGCTGTATCAAAGCCGCCTTTACACAGACACACCTCCTAGCCTGTCTAGACAGTAGTAAAATAAAAAAAGCAATGCCAAGGGTCAAACCCGGGATACTGTACACCATAGTCAAAGTACTGAACCACTAAGCCATGACAGTTGTACTGAGAAATACAGTATTAGCATATATATATATATATATATATATATATATATATATATATATATATATATATGAATGAATGAAAACAGAACCATGACAAAGCAGGTTTGCTTTAAGCCGATAAATATTCAAAATGGCCAATCTGAGACAATTGCGGGAAAACCGGCATATACAAGTCCCATAGGCGGGAATACACACCATAACTGAGTGTGGTACCCCATTTGCAGTCAGGATGGCAGGTGCAGGAGAGGGAAATCGCTTTAGAGCACATAGGTGGGGTGTTGAGGAGTCAAAATATATGGTTTGGCTCCTAGTCCATGATCATGAAGCACAACTCATGCAGGGCCAGGTTCAATGGGGAGCGTATAAGGCAGAGGCGTGGAACCGGTTGGCACATGATCTCCAGTGCCACAGGCATTCCAAGGACTGGTGAACAGGTCCATCACCACCATGCGGACCTGAAGCAACGCAAGGAGGACCGCCAAATGCCCAATGCCCCACTACTGAGTAAGTATCCGTGTAATTATGTATGTAAGAAATGCTATCCTAGCCTGTAGTATGGAGAGATATATTCCAATATTCCTTCATTTATATTACACCTGCAGGTGTCCGTTCCGCGACTCGGCGAGCCTATGCTGATAGGCTGCTGAGGTTGCGCCACCAGGCAGGTTAGTAATTATTTAGCTGGTATTGTTATAGAATATAAGTGAGACAGATTGTTAAAGAGTTCATTGTTGTAACCCAATAATAAAGGTGAAATAAGCCTAGAATAAAGATTCTACTAGTATTGTAAGATTATATAAGTGATGCAGCCTGGAAAAGAGTGTATTGCAATCCAGTAATAAAGATTAAACAAGTCTCAAATAGAGTTTCCACCTGTACTGTAATATCAGATAACTGCTTCAGCCTGAAAATGAGTGGTAATCAATCAAAGGATAGACAAGTGTCGAATGCATCCTTGTAAATTCTGCCATATGAAATGAGTGAGTCAGCTGGAAAGGATTGTTGTAACCCAGTAATAAATGTTAATAAAGCCTAGAATTAAGTACCATTCTGAAATGTAAATATAAAATAAATGAGAGTGTGAGAAAGACAGTTTGAAGCTACCAAGAAAGCTGTAATAAGTCTGGAATAAAGGTATACTGCAGTCACTACATAATGAAATGAATGAGACGGCCACAACCAAAGAGTGTGATGTCTTAAATAAAGTACAGAATCTGGACTGGGTCCGTCCCACAATTTGGATATGTTGCTGTACCCTTGCATTATGGAGATAGTATGGTTGTATGAAATGCTGAACATCCACAGTTGTCTAGACCCATATAAATCAAATGTAGCAGGATGCTGTACCTGAACACAGCCAGATATGAACATATATGAATAAAAATGGGATGTATATATTAAATGTAGCAGTAACATCCCCATCACCAACATTCCTAAGGTTACATACAGGAAACTGTACTAATACATGTAGGGGATATATATCTGCATCTACTAGGAATGTACAGTATATGTATAGGTAGTGTAAGTTGTTCATGTAATATTTCTCCACTGTACCCAATTTTCACAAATTATGCCATTCCACACCAAACTGGGTATGTGTATTCACAATTAATTCCCATGGACATTTGTCCTGTTGGTTCATACATATCTACATGTACGTTGATGCATGCTCCCTGTTCATATATCCAAACCTGATGGCCTGTTGCCAACAATCAACCCTGCATGCTGCTGGAATGTGAACTGTTGTTCTAAATATGCATGTGTTATGCTTGCGGCTCAATGTTCGGAATTCATGGGTGTTTGGTTAATGGGAATACTGATGCATGCTGTTAGAACTAATTTTGAATGGTGGTGTTTGTTACTAACCCAAAATGCCATAAAATACTGCTAAACACAGGACAACAGGGAAGGCGGGTTCCAGCGGACCCACCTCTCCCACCTCAGCTGGCGAGTGCACCTGGCACCAGTGCCCAGGCCGGGACCGCCTCCTCCTCCAGTGGCCCTGTGCCACCTTTGGGTGGAAGCGCTGCAGGGGATGGGGCTCGTCCCCCCTCTGCAAGCATGGCCGGAGAAGAGCCTCCACTCACCCTCCATAGGGTCCGGTCTGTGGTGCATAGTGAGATCAGGCGTTCTATGACTGATCCCCTACGGCAGCTCAAGGCAAGAGTGGCGCAACTCACGGGTGTGCCTGCCCATCTTATCCATCCCCCAGCACAGCCACGGCCTGGACTGTGAAGGCACAGTGGTAACTGCCCATGGGTGGGGATCTCAGTTCCACTGTTACCATCTGTGGGCTCATGGGCTCGCAATATCCTCAGACAACAGCTTGCCACAGGTGGTGGGGTACCTATCCACCCCCCCACCAGTGTGGAGGAGCACCTCCTAAGTGTTGTGGCTTCAGGCCAACAACAGCAACATCCACAAACGTGTCATCATGGAGGCCGGAGCCACCCAGCATGTTGAAATGGAGCGTGCAGGTAACATGCCATATCTGTAGTTGACTGTTCTCTGCACTGGTAGTTTATGCGTGTGTGAGATGTGTACTGTTGTGTAGCTGTTAACCTGCCTATTCTTCTGCAAGATTGATATTCTGAGCATAATCTGTACACCTGTTGTACTACTGTACTTTATCATACTCACAGTATCAAATGGCACAGTTGTGGAAACCGGCAATCACTCTCATATTTTTGCAGGTTCCGCTGGAGTGACAGCAAGGCAGCCAATCCATGCTGAGGAGTGTGTAATAACAATACTATTGCTAATGACATGTGCATGTCATATGGCGGTGTAGTCTGTGCACATGTAACACACCTACGCATAATGCATGCTGTGCATGTTTGCTGTGAGACTATGCATATCCCATTATTCTCAATAGCTGCCTCACTCACATGCAATACACAAAGCATGACACATGGGGCAACACAGTACTGGACATTGTATAGGCATACCTGATACACATGTACACAACACACACGTTTGGCATAGACACTACACCTTAGCCTGCTACACATGTCCAATTATGACACCTGCTGTATGGCCACCCTTCAGTATCCCACTTATCCACGCAGCACACATAATATACCTGAGGGGTAGAGGCCTATCATGTCTTTGTGCAACAGTCTTGAACAAATAATACATTCATGTTAGGCAATGCTCACTATTGGCCACCTTACAAACCCATGTAACAAGTGGCTGTGTAATTGTGGATGTAGTCATGTTACTGCACGTCAGGTACAGCATGCTAGCTGCCTGTCTGGCACACATTATTATTGTTGACGGACCACAAGAAGCATGTTGATCATGGCTCACGTTACTACACCACATCCAGTTCCGCCGACCACAAAAGTACACATAGCAGTCATTGCGTAGCACCGTCATGTGTTGTGTGTGTGTGTGTGTGTGTGTGTGTGTGTGTGTGTGTGTGTGTGTGTGTGTGTGTGTGTGTGCAAATATATGCACTCCCTGCTTGTAACACTTGCACAACATTGTTACATCCTTGTACACATTGTGTCCCAGGGTGGAGACAATCACTGAACAACTACACACAAGCATCAAGTACACGTATATTGTTATTAACAAGGGCTGTCTACACTTGCACTGCATGTTCCTGTGCAACACACAATCTGCATGCTGACATGTGTGCAGTGATGTTTTTCCTTGTGATACTGTCACCCACCCTAAAACAGTATTGTGTAGGTGTTGGATTGCAGGTGTGTCTGTATCTGCTGTACTGAGGAGTGTGCCTGTGTGCTTGTGCACCTGTGTGCCTGTGCGCTAATATCGTGTACACATTTGTAAACTGTGTTTCCTATCTTCCTCTCACAGGTTCCGATGTTGCTCTGGTGGAGTGCTGCAGGGAACCTGAAGCCACTGCTGGGGATAGTGATTATGATGATACATGTGTAATGGCACAGGGAGGTGTGATAGGGTCTGTCGTTGGTCAGCCAATTGACACTATACAGCAGTCAACCCCATCAATGCGCACAGTCATCCTGCCTATACATCCATTGTCACCAATGTCCTTAGCTGAGGGACAGCATACAGTGGGCATTGACCAGGGTAGTGTGGTATCATTAGCAAATGCATCCCCTCACAGCAGCCATGGCCAGATTCCTGACATGGTACCACACAGGCAGATGTCTAGGGGTTCTCGTGGGAGCATCCATGGTCATACTGCCTCTGTCAGACGTGCCCACAGAGGTCTTTCAACCTCAGCTATGTTCTGGGCTGTAATGCAGGCACAGGCACATATGGAACGGTACACCAGACAGGGTCTGAGGGAGCTTAGAGCACATCGCACCACTATGAATGACAGTGAGTGACGTTGCGTCTGCCATCCGTAACATCAGCGAGGTCATTGATAGACGTTGGGGGGACACATTACATCTCTGCCACAACTACATGTCCAGGAGCCAGGACAGTGCAGGACGGTTGAGGCGTCAACGTGGATGTATGCCAGCAACATTATCAGCTGGCAGTCGTCACGGATGACAACAAACCCGCAGCCGCTCCCATAGTGCCAGTACCAGTCCCAGCAATGCTGGGTCTGTGCTGTCATTAGACCGTCCGAGAAGACCACATGCACGTGGCTCTGGACAGTTCCAGCAGGAACATGTGTCCAGTCAACAACCCAATGCTTCTGATGACAGTACCCAGTCTGACTTTGTACTGGATACTGTCCTTAGCACCCCTGCCAGGCACAGATACCGTGTCCGTGGCCAGAGACAGTGATCTGTATGACCTGGCACGTACAGTCTGTGGCTGTCCACAAACACCTGTATATGGCAGCCATGTGGTGGAACTGTGAGCATGCATACACACACACACACACACACACACACAATGCTAATACCTAGGGCTAACACATACACATTGCAGCAACATTGCCCCATGTTGTACTGTTGTCCCTCACTAACACACACACACACACATGTCAATTGGATGTGTCAATGGCAGACTCTGGCAAACCAAGTACACATCCTGTGCATATGATGAAACTGTGCCACTTCCTGCCATCTGTAACATTGATGCAGGAACAGGGTAGCATGGTGCTGATGCACAGGGTGACTACATAGCACTGTAGTAATATTATCACGTTAACAGTACAGTGTAATGATATTGTTGTGGGTATATTCGAGCATGCATGATGCATTACCTATGTTTGTCATTGCAGTTTTGTATACACCAGTGTTAATTCCCAAAGTGTACTGTCTGCACATGTGCCACATGGCTGTTGTGTGTACCTGTGCCTGCATGTGTTGGGGTGTGTGGACAGTACATGTGTGATGACTGAGTTGCAGGTGTACATTTGTAAACATGGTTTGACAGTATGCTGTGGGTGATACGGTTTCCAAATGCCAATGGTCTGCATTCTGGCAGTATACACAGCTTACATAGCCTGACATTCAGTGGTCATTACATGGTGTCTCCTCAACTGATACACAGATGTAGGAACCTGGTGTCAGTGATATCCCTACAGTACTACACTATACCAGTAGCCATTCTTACTGAGCCACACACATCCCTGGGAACAATACTCTTTGGCATATAGCAGTCTCACGTACATGCCAACACACTACGGATATGTCTATCCACGACTGCAAATACATACAGTGGCCTGCAATGCATTCTACACATGACACACCTAACCACCACAAGGGTATCATACGGACAGATACCGGTTTTCCAAGCCATGCTGTATTGCTGTAACGCAACTGTGGCATTGTCATCTGCATGTAGTTAACATAGTATTCCAACAGTACCATGTAGGTAGTAGCACCCATCATGTAGAACGGGTAATGGTGTGCACATGTGGACAAGTGTTATCTTGTCTTTCCTGTGATATTCACATTTCCAAAGGTATACTGCAGTCCCTCGGTGTATCACCTAAGCAAGAAGGTGTCTGTATGCATATCGGCAACAGTTGCCATACACCTACACTGGGTGCCCATCATTCACAGACTTTGCTGTGTTTTAACATGTCTGACATATACTCCAGACATGAACCCTCACCCACATTAATCTATCAAAGCTTTCATGGGTGTGTGTCACATAGTTGGCCTAGACACAGATCACTGCAGTAGCCTGCATTGTCACCAACATACATGCATGGCCTAAGGTCTGGTAAGCTGCGGCACATGCTGGCAAAGGTAACAACTGTATTCATATGGGGCAGGCTTCACACATAGGAACTATTAAAGGTCACAGGTACATATCTGTATGTGGCACACACATACCTGATGTGTGCATTGAAATTACTGTTATAATAATAATGTCATACAATAATAAAAGCAAAACACACAACACATTGACAAACTGTGTGACAAACGCACACATGGCATTTGTAGGATTCAAACCCCTACCTAACTACGTTACGATACTTGAGAGATGCATTAGCACAGCGCGCTATTCGCATTACTGGATGATTTCCCTTCTCCTGCTGTATTTATAGGGTGCTGACACCATCAGTCTTTCCAAAGAGGAATGCACATCTTTTAGTGTGTTATCCCAGTCTTCAAAAAGGCCATTCCTTTCACAGAGAATTGCATACATACACACCCCCCTGCCCACACACACACACCATTTGCAGGATTCAACCCCCTACCCAACTATGTTATGATACTTGAGAGAGAGACGCATTAGCACAGCGCGCTATTCGCATTGCTGGATGATTTCCCTTCTCCTGCTGTATTTATAGGGTGCTGACATCATCAGTCTTTCCAAAGAAGAATGTACACCTTTAACTATCCCTCAGTATGGGGGTTAACAATATCTGTGCATTAACAGACGCCTAGTTCAGGGTCACTTATGCACACTGGCACTGCCAGGTTATGTTCTATAGCATGCTTCGTGACCACTGGACTTGTAACACACAACACAAGTAGGGGGTGTATCCATATACATCACAGATACACACACCTCTGGGTTGGTACCACTGCACTAAGCATGACAGGCCATACATATACAACTACCATTGTGCAAAAAGTACAGTTTTGTACCTACCATAAATGTAGATGTTCGAAGATCCACATTGCTGTAGTCCTTACATATGGGTAGTCCGCTGTCCTCGGTCGGCCCGAATATCAAAGTATTAGGCTGACGTCGGTCAAGGCGCTTAAGACTGACATCAGGACGTCAGGGTACAAATGCGCATGACCGACGTCATATCCTCAGTCTTTTCTTGCCCCAGATGTCAGAAGACCCTAAAAGGAAAGGTCAAAACCAAAAGACAGCAAAAAACAACCAACCACCCTTGCACTAATCATATGTACAATATATACAATATTCACAACCCAAACCACACAACCGCCTCAACTACAGAGGGGAAGGAGGGAGGGTAAATTGGACTGCAGCAATGTGGATCTTCGAACATCTACATTTATGGTAGGTACAAAACTGTACTATGTTCTTCATCTCACATTGCTGCAGTCCTTACATATGGGTAGAATCCCAAAGCAGAGGTAAGGGAGGATGGCAAATCTATAAAGCATTGGGAGCTGCCAAAATGCCCTGTAAAATTGCAGTGGCAAAACCAGCCCTAGATTTAGAGTAAAGTGGAAGGTGGTAGTGCTTAGAGAAAGTATGCACTGAACTCCAAGTAGCTGCCTCCAAAATATCTTTAGTTGCCACCCCCCTTAAAAAAGCTGTAGAAGTGGCAGTAGCCCTAGTGGAATGAGGCCTAATCCCAGCTGGAATCTCCTTACCATGATGGGAATAACAGAAAGCAATACAAAACCCAATCCACTTAGAAATAGATTGTTTTGACACAGGCTTGCCCTGAGAACCCAAAGCAAATGAAACAAATAACTGCTGAGACTGCCTGAACCCTTTAGTTCTGCTCAAATAATATCGCAACTGCCTGTGTATATCCAAAGTGTGCAAAATCTTTTCCCCTTTATTTTGGGGTTTGCATAAAAAGTAGGCAAATGAATAGTTTGGTTTAAAGCCACACTAGAAACCACTTTAGGCATAAAGGAAGGATTAGTACGCAAAGATACCCTATCCTTATGGAAAATCAAGAAAGGCTCAACCGCCATAAGGGCCTGTAATTCAGAAACCCTTCTCGCAGAGGTAATGGCCAACAAAAAAGCAGTCTTCCATGATAAATATTTCAACTCGGCAGTAGCTGCAGGCTCAAAAGGTTGTAGAGTGAGTTTCTCCAACACAAAATTGAGATCCCAAGCAGGAGTAGGAGCTCTCGTGGGGGTCTTATATTCTTTGCCCTCTAAGGAATTGCTTAAACAAAGGATGAGAAAACAATGGTGGGTCACAGTCATAGTGAGCAGAAATTGCTGCAGCATGAACCTTAATAGAAGAGAAGGACAACCCTTTGTCCAGTAACTCAGTAAGATATTGAAGAGCCACACTTAAATTAGGCTTAGAAACATCAAATTCCTTTGCTGTACTCCAAAATAAAAATCTCTTCCATTTATCTGCGTACACTTTCCTTGTACTAGGCCTTCTGGCCTCCAAAATAACATTCAAAACTTGCTGTGGAAGCTGAGACCCTCCAGGGTTTAAAACAGAATATGCCAGGCTGTTAGATGTAGAGAGTGAAGTTTGACATTGAGTAAATGACTGCTCTCCTGAGACAGCAGGTGTGGAATCGAAGGCAAAGGCCATGGAGGCTCCGTACCAGACTTCTCAGTAATGGGTACCAGTGCTGTCGAGGCCAATCTGGAGCTATTAAAATCATCTTTGGCTTGTCCTGTCTGACCTTCAGGAGTACCTTTGGGAGGAGAGGCAGAGGTGGAAAGGCATACACATGAAGATTGCTCCAGTTGAATGAAAGAGCATCCACTTTCCAAGCTGTGGGATGAAACCTTCTTGTGCAAAACTTTGGCAGCTGGTAGTTTAGTGGAGAAGCGAACAGATCTATGTCTGGAGTTCCCCATAACACTGTCAATTTCTGAAATACATGAGGATCCAATTTCCACTCGTGGGGATCCATAATTCGTCTGCTCAACACATCTGCTAAGGAGTTCTGTGCTCCCGGCAGAAACCTTGCCTGAAGATTCAGGTGTAAACTGAGAGCAGTCTCCCACAAAATCATTGCTTGTCTGCATAGAGGATAAGAATGCGTTCCCCCTTGCTTGTTGATGTACCACATGACAGTTGTGTTGTCTGTTACAACCAACACCTGCCCTGGAAGAAGTAAATCCTTGAAAGCTATCAATGCAAATTGGACTGCTAACATCTCCTTCAAATTGATATGTAGATGTTGAAGTCTGGCAGGCCACGTGTCTTGTACCCACTTTCCATTTAGATGAGCTCCCCAAGCTTTGTCTGAGGCATCTGTCGTTAGAATCTGACTCGCCTCTGGTCGGGTCACAGAGAGTCCCTTGTTTAGGTGACATTCCTGAGCCCACCACAAAAACTCCTTTTGAATGCAAGGTATTATCTGAATGACAGTGTCCATATCTTGGCAGTGCTGTGTCCATACATTTTGAGATACCATTGTAGCTTCCTCATATGCAGTTTGGCATTGGGAAGCACCAGAATACAAGATGCCATGAACCCCAAGGCTTGAAGGACTGTCCTTGCAGTCAGCCTGGACTGATGAGACAATTGATGGAAGTAAAGAGAAAGATTCTTTTGTTTGTCCGGGGTCAAAAAGGCCATCTGGGATGCTGTATTCAGTCTCACACCCAGAAAGCACATGTCCTGAGAGGGTACTAGACTGGACTTTATTTCGTTCACAGAATACCCCAGGCATCTTAGCACTGCTATCACATACTGTAAATGATGAAGAAGTTCGTCCTTTTCTTGGGCCAGAATCAGGCAATCGTCCAAATAAGGATAGATCTGTATTCCTCTTAGCCTGAAGAATGCTATCACTGGAGCCAGAACTTTCGTGAACACTCTGGGCGCAGTAGATAAGCCAAAGGGCAATGCAGAGAACTGATAATGAGAAGTCCCAGCCCAAAGCAGATACTTCCTGCAACTGAGCCTGATAGGAACATGAAGGTAAGCCTCCTTGAGATCCAGAGTCACCATCCAGTGATCTTTGCCCAGCAGAGGTAAAAGCTGTTGTAACGTCAACATTTTGAACTTGGGAATGTCCAGATATGTGTTGAGGATAGATAAATCCAAAATTGGTCTCCACGTGTTCCCCTTCTTTGGTACTAGGAACAGGCGAGAATAAAATCCTAGGCCCACTTCTGGTAGAGGGACCGGTTGTATGGCCCCTATTTGAAGTAGCAGAGAAATTTGTTTGTGAGCCTCTAGTCTTTGCTGAGGAGGAACGTCTGGCATGCCTTTGAAAGGAGGCAAGGTATGGAAATAAAACTTGTAACCTTGGTGTATGATATCCAATACCCATCTGTCTTGAGTAATCAAACTCCAATTTTCCTTGAAGAGTGCCAACCTTCCTCCCAAAGGTGCTGCCAGGCAAGAAGGATCTGGCAGCTGAAAAGGTAGGTCATTGGGCCTGTTTACGAAAGGACTGGCCCCTGCCCTCACCGAAGACTGTGCAGGTGAACTCCCGTTCTAGGTCTGAAGGAACTCTGAGCTCTGCCCCTACCACGTCTAGATCTACCCCTAGACTGAGAATCATAAGAAGGATACGTCCACCCCTTAGCAGGCCAATTCCTACTAAACTTGGAGGCTGAACTTGCAAAAATCTTTAACAGCCTGCATAGACTTAGCCTTGTCTTCCATTTTCTTCAAGACTGACTCCACAGGTGAACCAAACAACACATCAGACTGTAAAGGAGCATCCAAAATCCTTGTCTTAACATGGTCAGATAAATTCTGATCCCTCAGCCAGGCGTGCCTCGAAGAACTGAACCAGTGGCAGCCACCCTAGACGAGGCCTGTACAGCATCAAAACCACATTGTAAAGAATGCTTACCCACCTGTTCTGAGACATGCACCAAATCTTGTAATTCTTTACACTCAATGCCTTCCGCCAGAGCATCTACCTTAGACTTCAATTGAGAAAGAAGATAGTTTTGATATTTCAACATGTGAAACTGGCAATTCAAAGCCCTCATAGCTAAGGTGGAAGAAGTATAGACTTTCTTTCCCCATCTATCCAAAGCTCTGGCCTCTTTATCTGGAGGAACCGGATTTTTACAACAGAGGCCTTGACACCCTTAGGTCCCTGACTAACAGTTTCTGGGTCCGCCCTAGGACTCTTATAAAGATATTTATGAGCCTCAGGCACCCTGTAATATCTATCCGGTTTAACAGGAGCAGGAGGCAAAGAATCAGGATTAAGTGAAGCCTCTGCAAACACATCTTCCACAACATCCAGAACAGGAGGTATAGCCAAGGGCCTATGCTGGGGTAAAAGCAAAATTCCCTAAGCCTTTTCCTGGAATCAGAGAAGTCCTGACCTTCCCACTTAAAATGTTCCCTCATGGAATGAAGAGTCTCTGAAAAGAAAAATCCTCTGGAGGAGAAGCAGAAGGAGTCGAATCATCTGCATCAGAATCAGAATAAGGAGAGTACTCCTGCAAGTCTTCAGCCGAAGACTCTGAAACATCGAAGCCTGCTCAAAACTCCCCAACTCTGGTTCCACCCTAGGCCTTTTATCAGGAGGGCAAAGAACCTCTAATCAAAGTAATTAAATCTTCTGCCATTTTAAGCATGTGCTTCTTGGGCACAGATCCTGTTGAACTAGGAGTGACACCAACAGAAGCTAAACCTGGCCTGCCTCTGGGAGAAGCCTTGGAAACAGAAGGAGAGGGCCTAACCACCCTAGGAAGGGAGGGTACAGTAACCTGAGAAGCCCCTTCAGCCTGACCTGCCTCCTGAGAGGCCACATCCTGCAATATCAAAGTCTCCCCTGGGACTCCAGAGAAGCCTCCGCGTGAACCACCGTTCCACTGGCGCCTAAAGAACCCGGCGTCCGACTCTTCTTGCCTGGGTTTAGCTGCTTTGTCTTTAAGCGCTTTCGGGGCTTCGGAGAATCCGGCGGCATATTATAATTGCACCGCTCAAGACCAACCTAGCACAATCTAACCTTCGCAATAGTGCGTATTGAACCTAGCACAAAACACCCAACAACGTCGTGCTCAGGCCCCAAACAAGGAATACACAAAGTATGATAATCCCTATGCGTATCTGCTTCCCACAAGAAATACAGTTATTCACTTTTTCTGACATCCGTAAACCACTGAGGCAAGAAAAACTAAAATATTCTAACGGGGTACTTAGCCAACTTTGACTCTGTCTGAAACTCTGAATTCGAAAAATTTCAGAACGCCGAAAGGCACTTGCAACGCTGCTTCTGCATCGGACCATGCGGCAAAAAAGACTGAGGATATGACGTCGGTCATGCGCATTTGTACCCTGACGTCCTAATGTCAGTCTTAAGCGCCTTGACCGACGTCAGCCTAATACTTTGATATTCGGGCCGACCGAGGACAGCGGACTACCCATATGTAAGGACTGCAGCAATGTGAGATGAAGAACATCTGCCTTTTGGTTTGGTGTGTAGTTCAGACCACCCCCTCCTCCCCCATACCCAGTAACTACACTTGGCTTTCCTGGGAACAGTGTAGGATATGCAGGTCTTCACACACACCATTATAGTGGTTGACTTCAGGTACACAAATATTGACTGGGGATACTACTCAGGCCCTCAACAACATCACCCTACAGCCACAACAATTTGTGAATCCATGTGCTATGGCACAACCAGTCACCACACCCACAAGGGGGAATGCATATTGGACCTGATCATCACCAACATGGGGACTCTATGTTCCACACCAGAGGTAGAACCATCATTGTTAAGATCAGACCATAAACAACTTTCCCTGGACATCCATATCCCGTCCCCACCCCCAGCCAAGGAAATCACTGTAAAGAATTTCTCAAAAGCAGACTTTGCACTTGTGAAGACTGGGGTGGAATACTTCAAAGGCCCCGTGCTGGAGGATAATACAGCCCAATCTGCAGAATCCTTTACAAACGCATTGTATGAGCACCTGCAGGTATGCATTGATCATGCTATCCCAAATAAAACCATGACTCCTCCAAAACAGGAGACCTGTCTGGTTGACCCTAGCCATATATAAGCTGAACAACAGAAGGAGGAAGCTACTACATAGCAGAGCAATATCCCACAGATACACATAGATCATAACCTCTCCTTTGATAATCACATTGACAGAGTCATTGCAAAGACCTTTATATAGCCCTCCTTATCACATGGGTGTTTGCATGTAGATCATGGGAGGTCATTGTGGCCCTCTACTAGTCACTCATCAGGCCCATGTTTGACTACAATGCCCCTTTTGAGGTGTACCTTACCCAACACCTGCGGCAACTACAGTGAACACAACAGTAACTCCTCAACAGGATCATGGGCTACACACAGATGTCCTATGCAGCTCAACTAAAGGATCTCCAGCTCTACTCATTTGCTTAACGCCTACTCAGAGGTGATCTATGCCTGATGTATGCAGCCATTTCAAACCCAGAAGTAATGGACGTACTCCACCTCATAACATCCAAGACCCTTAGAGCTACACACTCCAGGGACTTAAACCTCAGCACAAAAATAAATAGGACGTGCTGCAGGGACAGATTAATCACCCAGAGGCTCCCCTCACTCTGGAATTGAATCCCAATTAAAGTTAGACATAGCCCCTCGCCAACCCTCTTCCAGAGAAATACAGCCGCATGGATGGGAAATTGCAATTTCACCCCTGGGATCTCCACTGTGTCCCTGCTTGACAGAGGCACAGCAAATGAGAAGTTATGTACCTACCATAACGTTCCATGTTAGTTGTCTTCTCTCGCCTTCTTTCTTGCTTGATGGGTTCAGAGCCAATCCTCGGCTCCGACTCGGCACTTTGCTAAGCGCGAGAGTCACTTTTACCAGCTCGAGGCAGCCCCATATCCCACGATGCAAGGCGGTAAGTACCCAGATCTCGTTTGTTGTCTGTTGGCAATAACACCTAGCATAAAAAACTTCCCAAAAAGGAAGAAAGAAGGCAGAGAAAAAGCCTGAAGGATAGGTCAGGAAGACCAGAACTGTATGGTCCTAAGAAGCATTCTTCCATGTAGGGAGAAAAAGGTCTGTCCAGGCCAGGGGGAAGGAGGGAGGGTCGCAAGAAAGAAGGCGAGAAGACAACTAACATGGAACGTTATGGTAGGTACATAACTTCTCAATGTTAAGTTGTCAATCTCGCCTTCATTCTTGCTTGATGGGACCGTGTCCCTAGCACCTCTATCCTGGGTGGCTCAATGGAACAGACTCTTGAGAACTGTAGAGCCAAAACTGGCTCTATCCCTGGAGGCCAAATCCAATTTGTAATGAGAAACAAAGGTATGAGGAGTGGCCCAAGTGGCTGCTGCACAAATAGTGTCCAATGGAAGTCTAGCCTGAAAGGCTGTGGAAGTGGCTAAGCTTCTGGTTGAATGTGCTTTAGGTTTCGAGCACAGCTGTTTTCCCCTGAGCTGATAGGTTTCAGAGATGACAGAAGAAAGCCATCTAGATAAGGTCACTTTTGAGACAGGAAGGCCTTTTTTGTTATCAGCATAAGAAATAAAGAGCTGATTGGATTTCCTGAATTGTTTTGTTCTGTCCAAATAATATCTGAGTTGGCGGTGAACATCAAGAGAATGTAATTTTTGTTCGATCTGTTTGAGTAATTTGGGAAAAATACAGGAAGGTCAATAGACTGATTCAAATTACTCTTTGAGGCGACCTTAGGCAAAAAGGTCGGATTAGTTCTCAAGGAAACCCTGTCTTTGTGGAAGACCAAATAAGGGGGACGAACAGAGAGAGCATGAAGTTCAGACACTCTCCTAGCCGAAGTAATAGCAACCAGGAAGAGTGTTTTCCATGAAAGAAATTTCAGAGAACATGAAACAGCTGGCTCGAAGGGAGGAAGAATCAAGGATGTCAGCACTAAATTTAGGTCCCATTGAGGAGGAGGACTCCTGACTGGAGGTTTCAGGAGAAAAATTCCTTTTAAGAAGGCTCTACAAAGCCCGTGGGACATAATGTTGTGATCTGCGAACCCGGCATGAAAATTCGAGATAGCAGCCAACTGAACTTTGATCGTGGAAGAAGAGCCCGCGTGAAAGATTTCCGCTAAGAAATCCAAAACTGCTTGAACTGGAGCAGTAAAGGGATCAATATTTTTAGCTTTTGCCCAACAAGAAAAGCGTTTCCATTTGCTGGTATAAATCCTTCTAGTAGAGGATTTTAGGGAAGCCACTATGATATCCCTAACAGGATTAGAGATCACAGGAAGCCTGGCTAAGGAAGGAAGTGGAGCAACCATGCTGTGAGGTTGAGAGAAGTGATAGACCGGTGCAGCTGACCCGATTGGTGAATCAGAAGGTCTGGTACTGGGTCCAGATGCCACGGCTGCACCAAAAGGTGACGATGGAGGAACGGAAACCAAATTTGTCGAGGCCAATAGGGAGCAATGAGAATCATTTTGGCTCTCAAAACGGTGGCTTTCTGGAGAACTTGTGGAATCAGTGGAAAGGGAGGAAAGGCATAAAGAAGTCCCTGGGGCCAATTATGGGTTAGAGCGTCTCTGGGGGGATGGCCTGGCAGTGGGAAGAGAGAAAAGAAGTCTGGGCATTTGCTGTTTTGGGGAGTAGCAAAAAGATCGCAACATGGGCGGCCCCATTCTAGAAAAATCTCTTCCACTATAGATTGTTTGAGAGACCACTCGTGAGGCATGAGAATAGCTCTGCTCAATCTGTCCGCTAGAATGTTGGTTTTCCCAGGGATATGCGTTGCTACCAGAAACCGATGAGAGGAGATCGCCCATTGCCAAAGTCTGAGAGCTTCTCGACACAAGGGGTAGGACTTGGTTCCGCCCTGTTTGTTGATATACCATACTACAGACATGTTGTCTGTGTGAACTGCAATTGTTCCCAAGGGAAGAAAGTCGTTGAGGGCTTGCAACGTTAAAAGCACTGCTCTCATCTCTAGGACGTTTATGTGCAGGTGGTATTCGAACGGTTGCCATGTCCCATGAACCATCCTGCCCTGATAATGACCCCCCCACCCGATCAGGGAGGCGTCCATAGTGACAGTGGCTACCGGGCGGATACAAAGGGTCTGCCTTGGTGAATTTGGGGAGAAGTAATCCACCATGAAAGATGATTCTTGCAAATTTGTGTCACCAGGATTTGGTGACGCATTGGAAGTTGTTGGTAAGACCACTGAGTGAACAACATCCACTGAAGCAGGTGCATATAGAAGCGGGCCAGGGGAAGAAGGGTAATGGCCGCAGCCATGAGGCCCAACACCTTCAGAACCATTCTGGCTTGTACCTTTTTGCTGGCAAGGATGATCCTCACGTGACTTTGTATATCTGATATTCTTTGGTCTGTGAGGGTTGCTGACATCCGAACAGTTAAGTTTGCGCCTATGAAGGTAATAGACTGGCAGGGCAATAAGGAGGATTTTTCGTAGTTGATCGAAATTCCCAATTGAGTGCAGAGATTTAGTGTGTAATCCCTGGCTTGAAGAAGTTGATGCCTGGTGGTGGCTGAAAGGAGCCAGTCGTCAAGATACGGAAACACCTGGAATCCTTGACATCTCAGGTGAGCCGTGACTACTGCCATACATTTAGTGAACACTCTGGGGGCTGTAGTGAGACCAAAGGGCAGGGCTCTGAATTGAAAATGACTGGACCCCAGCCGAAAGCGGAGAAACCTTCTGGAGCGTCCGTGAATTTTTATGTGATAGTACGTGTCCTGAAGATCTATTGAGCACATCCAGTTGTCCTTCTCTAGGAAGTACGCGTCCTGAAGATCTATTGAGCACATCCAGTTGTCCTTCTCTAGGAAGGGCAAAATTGACTGAAGTGTGACCATTCGAAATCTTGTCTTTCTCACAGACTTGTCGAGTCTGCTGAGATCCAATATTGGTCTCCAGTCTCCCGTCTTTTTGGGGACCAAAAAGAATCTTGAGTAGATTCCGGGCTCTGAATGGTCTGTTGTAACTGGCTGAATGGCTGTTTTTTGTAGAAGCTTTAATACTTCTAACTCTGCAACTTCCCTTAGACCGGGTGGTACATCTGGAAGGGAATTTGTGTGAGAGAAGGGACTTTCCTCGAAAGGAATTTTGTAACCCTCTGATATAATCGACTGTACCCATCTGTCTTGAGTGAGGGAACGCCAGGCTTCTGGGTACAGCAATACTCTTCCCCCGACTCCCTCCAAGGATGGACAGTCGGGCAACATCTCAGGGATGCTGAAAGGGCTTGTCAGAGAAAGGCTCTCTGCTTCCCTGGTTCTGTGGACCCCCTCTGCCTCTAGAGCGGCGTCTGTTGTTATTACCCCCTCTGCCTCTAGGGGTAAACTGACCACGTGTATCCGGCGTGACTCCTTGGGATTTGCGGAACCACATCTTTCCACCCTTCTGTCCTTTGGGGTAAGGTCTAGAAGGGGTGGAAAAACGGACCCCTATGGCAGAAAGAGTCTTACCGTCCTGTTCACACCTGGTCAATGTATCCTTCACTTGAGGGCCAAACAAAGCTGACCCATCAAAGGGAGAGTTTGTGAAGGACGCCTTAAAGGGATCTGCAAAATTACAGAGCCGCATCCAGGATTGACGTCTAAGAGCCACCCCTGTACCTGTGGCTCTACTCGCTCCATCTGCTGCATATGATATCAGTTGCATGGAGGAGTTAGCTAAAGAATTAAGGATTCCTAGCTGAGAAGCAATTTTCTCTTGAGCCCCTGCAGCTGTAGGATCCTGTACTACTTCACCTAGTTCCTTAAGGATGTCCCTTTGGAGTCTGGTGAAGTGACATAAGTAGTTCAGCGAGCGCATAGCAAAGGTTGCTGAAGAGAACATCCGCTTACCATACCTATCCATGGTCCTAGAATCCTTATTAGGAGGATGGACAGGTACGGAAGGATCTGCAAGTTCCTTCTTAGTGGCAGCCGCCACCACCATGGCATCAACAGGGACACCTTTCGTAAGGAATTGCTTTTCTGAAGGGGCAGTAATAAATTTAGACGGCCTCCTAGGAACTGGCTCTACAGAGTCAGGAGCAGCCCAAGCCTTTCGAGCAATAACCTCCATAAGAGGTCGAAGGCGGAGACACCCAGGAGGTGGAGGGCCGAGATCCAAATGCCTCTAGGTATACCGACTCATCCTCAGAGGGATTTGTGGAGGCCAGTTTCCCTCTGTTTTAGGAGTTCTAGGATGTCTGAAAAGGAGACATCCTCAGAGGGGATCTTGGGGATCCCTCCGACTCATCTAAGTTGGTATCTGAAGTGATAGACTCAGGGGAGTCTGGGTGTTTCCTCTTACAAGTCCTCTTGCGGAGGATCTCCTGACTGATCAGGAGAATCCTCGAAGAGGGGTTATTCCCAGTGGGGAAACCTGAGGCGGTGGATCTCTGGGTCCGGGAGCAAGAGAGATGGAAGAGATATCGACAGGCACTGTAGAGGGAGGAGCTAAGGGAATGGACTGCTGGCTGTGCCCAGTGGCCAGCACACTCTTCATCACCTCAAGGCCCCTCCCAGGGAGGTCCGAGAGAACCCGTTCAAGAAACCGGGACTCAGGGCCCACTGAAAGGGAAGGCTCGAGGCAGATGTCGGAGCCGAGCTCACCAAGGCCGAGGCTCCAAGGGGAAGAGCGAGGTCGGACAAGGGTCCGATGCCACTCACCCCCTCGGAGGAGACCAGGGAAGCCCGACCACCGAATCCCTCCAAGGAAGGTCTCTAAGAGGAGATAAGAGTAGATGCCGAGGGTGCAAAAGAGGGGGGTATCCGCCCCTCAGCCATAGCAGTAACTATCCCCGAAGACTCCAGCTCCAAACTCTGAGGCAGAGTCGAAGGAGGAACTTGAAGAGGGTGTGGACTAATAGTCGTCTGTTGAGACGGACTATGCAGCATCTGGGCCAGTGCCTGTGATTTCAATAATCTACTTACCACCCTCTCTAAATCATGGTCTGAAAGCCTGGACGACCTAGATGATCGGCTCCGATGGCTCCGTTCCGAGAGGAGAGGTGAGGCCGGAGCCGAGAGCATCGGTTCCAAGGAAGGGGACCTGGACCTCTTCCTCGAAGGAACCATCGGAGCCGAAGAAACCACAGATCCAGACGGAGCCGAGGACTTTTCGGCTCCAAATGAAAGTCTCGATGCATCGGCTCCAGCCGGAGCAGATACAGACACAACAGTAACGGTGTCGGAGCCGGTCGGCGCCGACACCGAAGCCTGAGCCACATGGTGGTCGGAGCCAGTCAGAGCCGACACCGATGTGACCAAAACAGTATCGGCACCGATAGCCATTGGTGCCGAAGATTTTTGCAAGACCGGATCGGCTCCAGCCGGAGCAGATCTAGACTCCGAAGAAGTCGGAGCCGAGGCCACTGGCTTAGAAGCCTGGGCCTTAGAAGACTTGCTCGGAGCCGATTTGGCCGGAGAGCCCTCCGGTTTAAGGAGACCCCTTAAAATCAACTTATTTCTCCTTTCCTGCAGGACTCTCTGGCTAAAGGAATGACAAATCGCACAGGAGTCCTGCAGGTGGAGAGGTCCCAGGCAATATAAACAAGAAGTGTGACCGTCTGTCAGAGACATCTTCTGACAGCACGAGTCACACTTCTTAAAGCCTGAGACCCTTTCTTTGGACATAGTTGCACAAGCAGTACACAACAACACAGTCCCAATCAGACAACTAAAGTTATCTAAAATATATAGTAAGTAACCTCTCACACACACACACACACACACACCCTGACAGGGGGGGGGGGGGGGATGGGAGGGAATGAAGGCCTGACTAAAGAAGGGGAAGGAAATATAATTTTAGTCAGAAAAGGGCTTACAATTAAGTAAAAAGGAAGGTATTTTAAAGAAAAGTGAAAAATGTCAAAAATTAGGGGCAAAAAGTAGTTAAAAACTAACACTTACCAGGAGCTGGCAAAAGGAGGACCTCATCAGTGAAGCGGCAAATGAGATCTGGGTACTTACCGCCTTGCATCATGGGATATGGGGCTGCCTCGAGCTGGTAAAAGTGACTCTCGAGCTTAGCAAAGTGCCGAGTCGGAGCCGAGGATCGGCTCCGAACCCATCAAGCAAGAATGAAGGCGAGATTGACAACTTAACATCTAGCCTTAAAGGGTGCCTTCTGTGACCTACTTTACAGAGGCACAGTAGGCTATTCTACTGGGGAGGTGGACGCCAAATACACTCTGCTTAGGCTTATGAATTCCCTAGGTCAGACAGCCTAGTATTGACCTCTGCACCTATGTTTATGTTCGGGATGCACAATATTTGTTGCTGCTACTGTTTGCAGGTCTTTATTGCCGTAGCTTTCCCAGTTTCTACGAACAACTTGTGTATCTGCGTAACATGTTTGATCATGACAGGGTTCCAGTATATTAATTTATGTGTCTGTTGTCATTTAACTGTGTGCACAGGGCGGATTGCTGGATCGTGGGAGGTTCCTGGCTTAACACATACAACTGCCAGATGTGTGTGACTGACTGCTATACTCAGACATGGCCTAAGTGTGTGAGCATGCCCAGTTCAGGCTTTTCATGGTTTGTTGCCCGACATATATGTCTCATTTATCCAAGTGTGTGAGCATGCCCAGTGTGACCTTTCCATATGTTGTGATCTGGAGTCCACTACATTTCTGGTTGTGTGTGAACATGACCAATATTGACATTTATACTGTGTGTGTTGGAAGTCATGTTGTGCTCTTACTGCCAGACTCTTTTGTGTCATAACTCAACAGGGATTATTGCTGTGCCTGCAGGGTTTCCATGTGATAGTTTGCAAAGACTTAGCAACATTCTCTCATACTGGCTGAACACTGCAATACTGTCATGGTGTAGTGGTTCAGTACTTTCACTATGGTGCACAGTATCATGGGTTTGAGTCCCATCACTGCTTTAAATGTTCATACTGAGCAGACCAGACTGGTTAAGGGCCAGCTGGGCAACTATGAGCATGTTGCATTTTGTTCAGCTATGGCCTACTTAAACCAGGCTTGTCCGACATTGCTGTGTATTCACCAACTTGGGTGGACATTGCCAAATATTACTCCACATTGACCACAGTTGTACTAGTTGGTGTGTGTGTGTGATTCTGTTCATAGGTTCATACTAGGCTATCTGCCCTAGGGCATTTATAATCCTAGCCAGAGTGTGTTTGGCTTTCAACACACATTTTAAGTGGAGTCTGCCATGACATTTTTCAAGGTTAGTATACTGTGCCTCTGTCTAACAGTGACATAGAAGTGATACCCAGGGTAAACCTACAATCTCCCATCCACTCATCAAGATTCCTCTTGAAGAAAGTCAATGAGGGACTCTGGCTAACCTGGAGTGGGGGTTTACTCAAGAGTGGGGGGAAGCCTCTGGTTATGAATCTGTCACTCCAGCATGTCCTATTTATTTCAGTCCTGAGGTTCAGGTCTCTTGAGCGCGTAGCTTGATGGGATTCAGAGTTTCCGAGGTGCAGCATGTCCATTGATTCCAGGTTGGACATGGCTTTATACATGAGACACAGATTGCGTCTGGGCAGGCGGTATGCCACTGAGTGGAGCTGCAGTTTCTTTAACCGGGCAGCGAATGGCATGTGTTTGAGCCTTTTGATCATCCTGGTGAGGTACTTCTGTGGTCTTTCCAGCTGCTGCAGGTGTCTGATAAGGTACATCCCACAAGGGGCATTGTACTCAATTATGGGCCTGATGAGGGACAATTTAAGAGGCACGATGACCTCCCCTGATGTAGATGTGAATACCTTCTTGATTAGGTGGGCTATATGAAATGTTTTTCTAAACACTTTGGCCACGTGGTTATCGAATGAGAGATTGCTATCAGCTTGGGTCCCTAGGTCCCTTATCACTTCTTCCATATTTAATGGGTTACCACCTATGTGGTAATTTGTGGGCACTTTAAGGGGAGGACTATACACTGTTTTACGTTTAGCTTGAGGACATGGCTCTGGCACCAGTTGTCTGTTTCTACGAGGCCCTTTTGTAGGATGCTTGTGTCAGCTGGAGGGTCGATTATGGCGCCCAGTTTGCAGTCATCTGCAAACTTGTTCACCAACAGTCCTTCTGTGTTGGCCTGTACCTCTGAGAAATATATCCCAACAAGGGAGGTCCCAGGACTGAGCCTTGTGGGATGCCACTTGTAGCTGGTTTGGGGTCTGACATGGTTCCAGCATTTCTGACCATGTGGGTTCTATCCTTGAGCCAGTTTGCAACCCATCTAGTCACATAGGGAATTATACTGAAGCTGGTGATCTTATCTATGATGACCAAGTGGGGTACTGTATGGAAGGCTTTTGCGAGGTCCAGGTAGGCTGTGTGGACCACCTTCCCCTCGTCAATGGCCTTGGTGACTGTTTCAAATGACTCAACCAGGTTTAAGAGGCAGGATCTGCCCTTAAAGCCAAACTGGGTAGGATCCCGTGTCTGTAGGTCCCCAATATGTTTATTTCTCCGAGGTCCATGATGATCTTTCCATAGCTTTGCAGACCAAGCTAGTCAGGCTTCTGGGGCGATAGTTTTGCAGTATCCATTGAGACACCACCTTTGTGGAGAGGGACCACTGTTGCTGTACACTGCTCTTTGGGTACATATCCTGTGGTAAGGCTGAGACTGAACAGTGGTTTTATGTTTGTGTTCAATTCTTCTTGGGGTTCATATTGGACACAGCTCAGGACACCATCTGGTCCCATTGATGCTGTGTGTTTTGCTTTGGAGAGGCCGGCTGTTACCTGAGCATCTGCGATGTCAGTGGGCCAGCACTCTGCTGGGATAGATATTTGCCCTTTTGGTGGGGAGGGGGGGAGAAGTTTGCACTGAACCTGTCAGCTCAGATGCTGGAAATGTCTGTGGGTTGGTGTATTGTTTGTCATTTTGGACTACTACTGAGCATAGCTGGGGATTCCCACACAGGTTCCTACCATAAGTAAAGAATGCCTTGTGATTATCCTTGGTGTCCTGTACAATTTTTATCTCAAAGATGGCCTTAGACGATCTTATGTGTGGCCGTATTTTTTCAATAATACTGATCAGAGATGCCTTCCCTTTTTGGGATTTTGATCTATCATATAGTAGCTTCCTCCTTGTATTGTATGGTTTGTTTATGACTGGGGACAACCAGACAGGATGCCTGGCTTTGGAGGATTGGGTCTTGGTTTTATTTGGGGATTGCATGATCCATGCATTCCTGAAGGTGTTCATAGAATGCGTTTATAAAGGGTTATGAGGTCAGGGCCATATTTTCCAGAGGCACAGGGGCTGTGAAGGATTCCACCTCAGTTTTGAGGAGTGTGACATTTGCTTTAGTGAATAATTTTCACTGTGTTTTTCTGGCCATGGGCTGGGATCGGGATGTTAATATCCAGTGAGATTACTCTCTGGTCTGATCTTACCAGTGAGGGATACACTGCTGGTCTTGGGCATTGAGTCCCCATGTTGGTGATGATCAGGTCCAGTATCTGTTGTGGGAGTGGTAGCAAGTTGTTCCATAGCATTTTGGTTTATAAATTCTGGGAACCTTTGGGCTAGGATGTTGGGTCTAGGGTAATGCTCCCAGTCTATGTTTGGGTAGTTGAAGTCACCCAATATAATGGTGTTTGGGGAGACCTTCATATTTTCATGTGTTCTCCAGTCAGCCAAGTGTGGTTCCTGGGTTTAGGAGGGTGGTCTGTAGCAGGCTATGAACTGGAAGGCGATTTTAGCCTGTTAGTTGCACATGGATAGTTTCCGATGCTTCATGCTGTGCCACCACAACCTGGGGGTGTGGGTATCTTTGAAAAATATTGATACTCACCATCCTTTTGTAGTTTGTTCCATGTTTTGCAGCTGTAAAGCATGGTATGAGGTATAACCTGTTAATGCTAGGGTACTCTTGGGAGCCTTGAACCAGGTTTCTGTTACTGCACAGATATCAACATTCTCCTTGCTGAGGAGAGTTTGGAGTACATGCATCTTGCAGTTGAGTAGCATTACTTATAGTTTCTTATCCCTTGTGATACCTATGGAGGTGGGTTTGTGTTTTGAGCCTTACCTAAAAAAGGCACTATGGGGGGTGAGAAGAGCCTTTGGCAATATCCAAAAGGCCACAGGTGATAGGTGAAATCCATCCTTAGCGAAGCATCATGTCTTGTCGAGCATGCCATCCCAGGCTGACACGCATTGTATCCCCTTTCACTGACACCAATACTTACGTCAATTGTTGTAATTGATCATCTTGTCTTCATATTGTGGCCTCATGTTTGGTGAGGGTAGGATGATACTCAAGGTCATCAAGTTTGCATATACTACATGGTGGTAAATGCTGTTTAGCACTACCTTACATTGCTTAACACATGGCAATCATGCCTCAGGTGGTGCTGCAGGGCTGCCTATGTCAGATGCACATACTGCACTCCCTATACAGGTTTGGAAACAGGTAGTGTCAAGTTAGGCATCCCTTTTACTATATGTGCAAATTAGACAGAGGTATCATTTCCAGGGTTCCTACTGAGCCAGTGTATGTGCTATGCGTTGCCTCTTTGCCAAGGCCAAGGCATACTGGGCACACCTCCTTCTGCCTACTGGGGCAGGCTCAGGTTGTTCCTCCTCCGAGTCACGCTCTGCCTGTGATGGCCTTGGCACTGGTGGGGGGCTGTTTGGCCCAGGCCTATGCTGGTCCTGCTGTAGCTGTTTTCGCAGAATCATATTATGTAGCATAACACATACCATGACAATTTGGGTACATGTATTTGGTGAGTATTGCAAGGCTCCACCAGATGTGTCCAGGCACCGGAACCGTGACTTGAGCAACCCAAACACACTCTAGATTACATTTTGTGCTTGTGCGTGTGCCTCATTATGACGTTCCTGTTCAGGTGTGTGTGCGTTTCTGATGGGTGTCATCAGCCACGGCTCCAGTGCATAGCCAGCATCCCCCACTAAGTGACCATGTGGGATGTCCCCATTGGCAAATGTCTGGTACAGCTGCGTCAGATGCCAGATATGGGAATCATGGTAGCTTCCAGGGCAACCAGCACACACATTCATTATTATGCCCTGGGCATCACACACGACCTGGCAGTTGATGGAGGGGAAGCCCTTGCGCTTAATGTAGGCCCTACCCCGCTCACCGGCTGGTGCTTTGATGCATATATGCGTGCAGTCTATTGCACCCACTACCTCAGGGTATTCTGCTATTTGCTGGAAGAAACGCACTTTGCTGGCAAATACCTCACGGGAATTGGGTAAATATACATGATCACCGACATGTGCCGACATGGCATCCAGGAACTGGTGCAGTACCCTGGATGCTGATGCCTGTGATATCCCCATCATATCACCAGTTGGTCTCTGAAAGGTACCTGTTGCTAGTATTCTTAGGCCAACACATACCTTGGTTTCCACTGGGATGGGTTCCCCTCTGTTGGTTCTGTGTGTGAGGCGTGGCCTGCACAGCTCAACAATTTGCTGCAGGAGGTCTCTGTCCACTCTATAGTGCTCCACTATCTCCAACTCATGTAACCCCTGGTAGGTGACCCTGGGCCTGTACACTCTTCTCAGTCTCCTCACTGTGGGTTGTCCGGCAGCATTTGCATTGTCACCACCCTCAGCATATTGCATATGTCGCCTTATAACAGCAATGGCAGCCCCTAGCATTTTTTCTCTGAGTGTAGCTTTTTCAGTTTTCACTTCTAGTAGCTTACTGCAGTGTTGTAGTATCTCGAGAGAAACAAACCGCACTGTTGTTTGCCGAGTTTTAAGTGCTGGTATGGGCTAGTGTTCTGCCTGTGTAATTGCCTGATTCTGACTGTTTGCACCTGCTAGCTCTACTAGTATTCCCTGGTAGCTTCCTACTATTTGTTGTGCTTCCTTTTTCCTTTCTGTGTTTCCCCGGGGGAGCGACACACATACAAGCGGAAAAAACACTCACAGCAGCTCACACGCGCGCACACATGCTTAGACGGACTAAACCTTGCTTATTCGGGTTGAAACGCACGCACACCAGCACAAACACGCTTACAGGTCTTCCAACAGCCTTATACATGCTTACTCCAGCTTAAACGCACGCACTATCTTACTCGAGTTTACAGGCGTGCATACCCGCTCAGCAAGAAACTTTGGTGTTATCCACATTATACACCTTCCATTTCTTGGCTTTCCCTGGCCTACCTGTTGACACACCTCTTTCCATGATGTCTGACAGCTAACACATGCCACTGTGCTCCAATGAGCTTCACTACTTTCATACATACCCCCCTTGTGATGTCACCTCTTACTCTGTTCCTCCCCATATCCTACTCCTACATTCCACTGACTGTGCTCATTTGCTATGTAAAAGTGCGATTCACTATCCTAACAGTCATTTACATAGGATTGCATACTAATGCTTGGTTACATGTCTTAGACTGGGTTTCTCCCCTTAGCAACCCCTATTCGGTGGCCATGTTGTCTACAGCCTGCTATTCCCTTACATTGTCATTTAACAATTTTCATAAAATCCATGTTTGTGGCTTTTATTGTCTTATTTTATGATTTTTATAGCGCACCCCGTTTGCGTGGCGCTGCGCTTAAACATCGGAAATCGCCGGAAAAAAAATTATTTTTATTTTAATTTTGCATCAGGGAAACTTTCCAATGGCCGCATATTTGGCCACTGGCATGCTTCCTCAACCATATAAAACCTTTATTTGGAGCTGACTAGGCTCCACTGTGCTATTTGCACAACAGTACTCAGTTGACAACCGAGTACTTTTCTACAGCTAACAAATCTCCTACTCGGACAGGTTTGTGCTTCCTGGATCGCAAATTTACCTCATTTGCATGCCTTTCAGCTGCAAGTGAGGTAATTTGCATATCCCAGCCCTGTCCGTGTAGGAGACGTTTTAGGAGCTCTCTTACATGCCCCTACAGGCTGTTCCTGGATCGCTCGTCGGACACGATGGCTGCATGGAGTCTTACTCTACTCGTAGACTCCGTGCAAGCCATCGTGAATCCGGCCCTAGGTATAGATACATGAAAAATAAATAAAAAATTATAGATATAGATATATATATATATATACATATATACACATATACACATATACACATATACACACATATATATATATATATATATATATATATATATATATATATATATATATATATATATATATATATATATATACACACATGTAAAACCCAACAACGAAAAGCAGAGAGAGGCAACCACCGGGCTTCCAATAACCCAGTCTTGTTTTAAATTTTACAAGTCTTTTAATACGTGCACTAGGTAAGCACTTTCACTAACCGCTTCATCAGACCTTGAAAAATTTTTAAGCATACAAACGCTTGCCTATAAAGCGAGCACATGATGCAGGAGTAATCATTGAATTAACATTTAAAAACATACACATTATATAAAAACAATCTTCATAACATGAATTTCAAAAAACAAATTCAGTATTCATCTGCCAAATAAATACTGAAATACCTACAATTCATATAATACATAAATGCTTTCAAATATAATCAACATCCTAACTCTACAACTATAAAACATATATATGCTACTACATTAATAAATACTTATGATTAAACTAGTTAGTAACATTAAATCATAAAAGGTTGCGTGTCTAGATGAATTTATGTCAGTCTAACTAAACAAATGTATACGTCATACTAAGCTAATGAATTCATATGCATCCTATGTTCAAATTCTTCAATCAAAAGACACATCTGTCATAAATACCAGTATAAGTAAAAAATACTAAACAATAAAATAGTATTGCACTACAAATTATAATGTATGTATTGTTAGCACAATGGTTACATTTGAACTAAAGTCAACACAAGTCCGAGTGATCATCCTATTACTATGTTATGCATCTAAATTACAGCTGAATGAAACATCTATAGTACATAGCATCAGTTTCACATTGATGTTTATAAACTTCACACTCATTCACCATACACATTGAATGAAACAAAATGGATATTATATGCAACATAAACAATATCAATCTTTATATGCATACTCAATCAAATGACTATTAGACAGATATATATCAGTATATATAAGCATCCTCAGATTGTATTATCAAATCAGGATGTCTAAAAATAATATTTATAGTGAATACAATCTTATCACAAATGTAAAAATATTTTGAAGTATATACAGGCAATTAGGATGCATAAAAATAAGGGGCCCTAATAGATGGCAAGGTTGTTGGTAATAATAAATAATTAGATAAAAAGTTATTAATTGTAAAGAATAGAGATGCATCAATAAATTTTATATTATCTAATGACTAGGCGTCTGGACCTCAAGGACCTCAAAATGGGTTTAATCGACTCCCTTTCATAAAGGCCTTTACCTGCCCTCACTCTCATAATCCAATTAATTTCCCTCCTCTCTGTGGCACTCCTTATATTGCTTTCCCTTATTTTTGGTTTGAATGCATCTATGACCATAAATCGAAAGGTGTGCTCATGACCATTAAGCAACACATGTTTTGCCAGAGCATTATTTTCATAATTTACTCTAATAGCATATAAGTGTTCCCTCATTCTATTACGGAAGGCCCTATTGGTTTTACCAACATAGAATGTGGAACACTCCTGACATATTGCAAGGTACACAAACATGGATGGTACTACAGTCAGCAGATAAAGTGAAACGTTCGACCTGTGTCTGGATGTATAAAAGTTTCACCTATATTTATATAAGGGCAAAAATTACATCTACCACAGGGATGAGTCCCTGTGTAATTCATTAAATATTGCTCATCTGATGGATAACATAAGTCTCTTGAGACATGGTTTATTACCCACAATATTCCTTATTTCTATATCTGTGGTTGGGACACGCCAATGATGTTCAATGACATCCATGATGTCCTGATTATCTACTGTGAAGAACATTGGTATTTTCAGTTCTAAGGTGTTACTTTTTTGCTTATTACATTCTTTTGCTTATTACATTCTTCTGTTCTATCAGAGTAAAATGGCGCAGGTCTACTTTGTCTCAAAGAATTTATACTCTGCAAACCATGCTCTGTTTCAGGATATTTGTAACCACGTTTAACTAATCTTTCCCTAAAAGTATTGATTTCATGCCTATATCCATCTTCTGTGGCATTAAGGCGTGAAATCCTCATACCTTGCCCTTTAACAATATTATTAAATGTGTACTAAAGATGCATACAGCGTCTATGAAGTGTATTCCTATAACACTTCCTCCTACAGACGCCAGTATTGTGTCCATCACTCTTTCAACATATACATCTAGATATTCTATTTTAGTAGATGAAATATTTGATGTAATTTTAACACCTGCAGTCATACTGTTCATTTGTACAATACACTCCTTTATTTTTTCCTCATCACCATTCCAAAGAAAAAAGACATCATCGACAAAACGACGGTAAAAAGGAACCTGTGCTTTGTACCAGGATTTCAAAAATAGCTGTTCCTCCTCCCATAAAGCTATAAACATATTGGCATAGCTATTGGCACACGAAGTGCCCATAGCTACGCCATCTCGCTGAATATATATATATATATATATATATATATATATATATATATATATATATATATTGAGGATGTACTGGTAAAAGCATACAAGTCTGATAAGAATTGCTTTGTATCTTGGAGTATGAACCCATTCCTATCCAATACTGGCCTAAGTTGCTTTTCCACATACAAAGAAAAGGGCTTGGTGCACCATCCCCTACCAGAGTCTATTGGTCTCATGGGGGGATTAGTGCCATCCTTATGAATCTTTGGTATACCTTGTATTGTTGGCATCACTGGATATTCTAATTCAAGAAATTTGGCAAGTTCATTAGTTATAATATAGCTATCTACTAAATCAGTTACAGTCTTAAAGATCGTATAGTTGATAGTGTCAATTCTCTCTCTCTCTCTATCAATAATATTATAATGTGTAGCATCACTGAGCATATTCAACATTGCCGCCTGATATTCTATTTTATCCATGACAACCAAGGGACCTCCTTTATCAGCTGGTCTGAAAACAATTGTGTTGTCACCTTGCAATCTTAAAGGAGGTCCCCTGGTTGTCATGGATAAAATAGAATATATGGATACCAATAATACAAGGTATACCAAAAATTCATAAGGATGGCACTAATCTTGTCTATTCTTGGAAATTATACTATATATATTCAGCGAGATGGTGTAGCTATGGGCACTTCGTGTGCCAATAGCTACGCCAATATGTTTATAGCTTTATGGGAGGAGGAACAGCTACTTTTGAAATCCTGGTACAAAGCACAGATTCCTTTTTACCATCGTTTTGTTGAGGATGTCTTTTTTCTTTGGAATGGTGATGAGGAAAAAATAAAGGAGTGCATTATACAAATGAACAGTATGACTGCAGGTCTTAAATTTACATCAAATATTTCATCTGCTAAAATAGAATATCTAGATATATATGTTGAAAAAGTGATGGACACGTACATTAATACTGGCGTCTATAGGAAGAAGTGTTATAGGAATATACTTCTCCATAGATGCAGTATGCATCCTCAATACACATTTAATAATATTGTTAAAGGGCAAGGTATGAGGATTTCACGCCTTAATGCCATAGAAGATGGATATAGGCATGAAATCAATACTTTTAGGGAAAGATTAGTTAAGTGTGTTTACAAATATACTGAAATAGAACATGGTTTGCAGAGTATAAATTCTTTGAGACAAAGTAGAGCTGCGCCATTTTACTCTGATAGAAGAATGTAATAAGCAAAAAAGTAACACCTTAGAAATGAAAATACCAATGTTCTTCACAGTAGATAATCAGGATATCATGGATGTCTTTGAACATCATTGGCATGCCCCAACCACAGATATAGAAATAAGGAATATTGTGGGTAATAAACCATGTCTCAAGAGACTTATGTTATCCATCAGATGAGCAATATTTAATGAATTACACAGGGACTCATCCCTGTGGTAGATGCAATTTTTGCCCTTATATAAATATAAGTGAAACTTTTATACATCCAGACACAGGTCGAATGTTTCACTTTAGATGTAGTACCATCCATGTTTGTCTACCTTGCAATATGTCAGGAGTGTTCCACATTCTATGTTGGTAAAACCAATAGGGCCTTCCGTAATAGAATGAGGGAAAACTTATATGCTATTAGAGTAAATTATGAAAATAATGCTCTGGCGAAACATGTGTTGCTTAATGGTCATGAGCACACCTTTCGATTTATGGTCATAGATACATTCAAACCAAAAATAAGGGAAGGCGATATAAGGAATGCCAGAGAGAGGAAGGAAATTAATTGGATTATGAGAATGAGGGCAGATAAAGGTAAAGGCCTTAATGAAAGGGCCCTTGATTAAACCCATTTTGAGGTCCAGATGCCTAGTCATTAGATAATATAAAAATGATTGATGCATCTCTATTCTTTACAAATAATAACTTTTTATCTAATTTATTATTACCAACAACCTTACCATCTATTTGGGCCCCTTATTTTTATGCATCCTAATTGCCTGCATATACTTCAAAATATTTTTACATTTGTGATAAGATTGTATTCACTATAAATATTATTTTTAGGCATCCTGATTGATAATATAATCTGAGAATGCTTATATATATCTAATAGTCATTTGATTGAGTATGCATATAAAGATTGATATTGTATATGTTGCATATAATGTCCATTCAATGTGTATGGTGAATGAGTGCGAAGTTTATAAACATCAATGTGAAACTGATACTATGTACTATAGATGTTTCATTCAGCTGTAATTTAGATGCATAACATAGTAATAGGATGATCACTCGGACTTATGTTGACTTTAGTTCGGATGTAACCATTGTGCTAACAATACATATATTATAATTTGTAGTGCAATACTACTTTATTGTTTAGTATTTTTTACTTATACTAGTATGTATGACAGATGTGTCTTTTGATTGAAGAATCTGAACATGGGACGCATATGAATTCATTAGCTTAGTACGATGTATACATTTGTTTAGTTAGACTGACAAATTCATCTAGACATGCAACCTTGTATGATTTAATGTTACTAACTCGTTTAGTGATAAGTATTTATTAATGTAGTAGCATATATATGTTTTATAGTTGTAGAGTTAGGATGTTGGTTATATTTGAAAGCATATATGTATTATATGAATTGTAGGTATTTCAGTATTTATCTGGCAGATGAATATTGAATTTGTTTTTTTGAAATTCAGGTTATGAAGATTCTTTTTATATAATGTGTATGTTTAATTGAATGCTGACTCCTGCATCATGTGCTCGCTTTATAAGCAAGTGTTTGTGTGTTTAAAAAATTTTCAAGGTCTGATGAAGCGGTTAGTGAAAGCGCTTACATAGTGCACGTATTAAAAGACTTTTAAATTTTACAACAAGACTGGATAATTGGAAGCCCGATGGTTGCCTCTCTCTGCTTTTCGTTGTTGGGTTTTAAATTTATATTGTTACAGTCAGTGGAGAGGCATTTGCTCTAGTGGGTGTGCTGTTATTTGTTACTATTACACTAATATATATATATATATATATATATATATATATATATATACATATATATATATATATATATATATATATATATATATATATATACATATATATATATATATATATATATATATCTATATACACACACACACACACACACACACACACACACACACACACGTTTACATTTTATATATATATATATATATATATATATATATATATATATGACACACACACACGTTCACTATCAAAATTTAGATAGGCACTTGCGCGAAGCTGGGAAGGTCAAAAGGCTGTTTTCAAGTTCGTGTAATACCAATCCTGAAAATGTTCAAATCCACATTAGCGAATGGTAGCATGCATTCGCTAATGTGAAAATGATGTTCTGATAACAGATCGCACTACAGTGGGGACTGAAAAATGTAATCTTTTTCTCAGTGTAGTATGATCTTGGGAGTTGGGATATATATATAATATGCAGGGGTGTGGGGGTCGCAGTGGGGCTTGTAACCCCCCCCCCCCAAAAAAAACATTACAGGCAACACAGACTTTTGACATTGGAACTTCCAGTGCTCAAATATCAACTTTGTGTTACCATTTCCGAAATTTGGGTTTTTACCAATTTCGACAAACTGGTTTGATCAAAAGGTGGAAATTTATTTTGATTTTCCACATTTTGATAGTAATCCTATATACAGCATCATATTTTAACATATTATACAATTTTGTAGTTCAATCAATTTTACAGTTAAATTTATAATACAATATGATTATGTGCAAGAACTTATCTTTAACAAGGAACAATATCACGCGACTGTCATATAACTTTTCGTTTATTTAATTAAGGGAACATTCATGGAATTCTGATTGTTCTGATGAAGAGCAATTTATACTGGATAAAACTGCTTAACTAGCCCAATAAACGTTTGCTTTCTATGACATTGAGCAGTGTGATTTTATGATTTAATGATGGGGTCACCACTTACTAGGACATTACCATGTGTCCAGCCAGACTAAATGGACATGGAAGGTTTAAGGGCTACAGCCTTGTCACTCCTTGAAATAAATGACCCGAAAGAAGGGCAGGCACTGATAGACCTGTTCCTCTGGGGTGCACAGACAGTTAGCACTTTCCTCAACTATGGCGTGATAATTATCAATTGCAAACTCTGAAACAATGAATTCCTACATGTACAAATATATTTTGTTGAGCATATTACACTAAATATCTGTTAATACACTACAGGAGAGTAGTGTAACTGACAAATGTCAGCTATACTCTTACAGTGCCATCATTTTAGTCCAGGAGGGCTAGGACCAAGACTTAGAGGTAGAGTTAATAAAGAGAAATAAAGTCAGAAAGGTAATTCAAAACCAGAGGCAGGCGACAGGTGGATGTTAAAAGCAGTGTCCCAAGGGAGCCACAAACCTTAGTGGGAGACTCTTTGCAAACATTTAAATGAGCTATATACTCAGAACAGAACTCAGTCACATTGGAAAGATGGAGATGATATCTTCATGATAGCTCAGTGGAAAATGTTCATAACAAATACATTTTGGATATTACTGTCCCTATAACTTTGCACGGTGTCTCCTACCAGTTTAATGAAGTGTCTGCTTCCCAGAAACACTCACTGCAGCGTTACTGAACTAATTACCTACTAAATATGCATATAGTGTAGGCTACGCCTGAAGAATCGGTCCAATTTCTATTAAACTCAAAGGCTTGCATGCCAGTGAATCCAACTTCTGTCCTTTAGTCCCACTTACCTTAAATGACTTGTTTAATCCCAGCTATTAAAGGGATAACCCCACAAAAAAGTGAAACTACCTATGCTGGTCAAGCTAGTTATACTTGCAGGAAAAGCTGTACTCTGTTTAAAACTGACTTGGCTCCTACATTACTGACTCCGATGTTAGCTGCAGTAGCTGGTTGGTTGATTGACTGGACGTCAGGTGGAGGCAGGGCAAATTTAGATTGGGTAGATTTGTGAAGTATGCAGTTGGGTAGTAAGTACAATATTACAGTTACTTCAGCAATGACATGGACAAGGCAGCGAGCACAAAAAACAGTGTTTACATATTGCTCCAAGTCAAACAGCACCATTTTTGAAAAGAACCCTACAACTCTGCTGATTCTGGTGGCGTCCATCCAGTAGTCTGCTCGGCCAGTAATTCTAATTTAACTAAACGTTTTTTGTTCCAAATTAGCTGTCTCTGTACATTGCATGATTTTACTTTTTATGACTTTTTGCTCAAACTGCTGTTGTGTGTGTTAACGCAGTATCCAAGATAATCCATACCGCAACGTCTAGGTCAACTTTACACGTTTTCATATGTTGCATTACTGTAGTCCCCCATTTTGTGTGAAAATATTTTTGCAAATACTCAGAACTGTAATTAGCGTACTAGTAGATATCACGGTACTTACGTATTATCGCAACCAGATTTTCGAGGCTGCGAAATTGGGAAAATTCAAGTGAAATGAGGGCATGAAACAGTGCAATATGTCCTTCAAATTCCTTATTACTGATGAGAAAGTTTAGATTACCTTCAGGACAAAATTTATAAAATCCTCTGCCTGATGTGTACTCATTACAGACGCACACTTGAAAAGTCATGGCTGCTATAGTACTGAGAAATGGAATGTGTAAGTACAGATTGCTCCAGGTTATAAAAAGGGGTGCAAGAGCCAGTGTTAAAATCTGTCCCTATATTATGTGGTTAAAATTTTACAAACCGGATTTATTAATAGCAAAATGCAGAGCCCAAGGGATGAAAGACGTTACCATGACCTTCTGTTGTTTCCTGGAGTTAGTATTTACCGGCCTTTTTTTTTTGCTGTTACTTACTGACAGCAGTAGTTGTCAATGAGTCAGAACCGTTACTTTTTGTGAAGCCTGGCATACCTTGTGGTCTGCGTTTATTTAGTAATAAATCACATTTGTTAGGGCACTTTGTTAAACTTGCTGTTACACCTGATTTACAGTCCTGCAGAATTCAACGTGTACTATGCCAGCCCTGACAATTAAAGCATGCGTCTGTAAAGCACGCAAATCAGAAGAGGATTTATAAACTTTCTGCTCTTCCTGAAGGTAACCCACACTTTTTCTTGAGCAGTAAGGACACACTTTACAGTGTTGCATGGCTTCGTTTCAGTTGAAGTATGCTATTTTCACAACTGCGAATATCTGGTTGCGATAATACGCAAGTACCGATATCACATACCTTTAATACTCATTGTTATGCGAATACAAGTATGTCTAGATAACTTTTCAGCACATGGTCTCTGATACAGGTTGCTGTTTAACTATGTAATCTCACTCTAAGTACAGCTTCTAGTGTCATCTACACTGGAACATGCATATTAGCACACACTACTGTTCCATATGGATTCTACCATTACACTTATACACTGCAATTGACGCCATACTTAATACTGTAAATCTTTGATTCATGAGTGCTATTTCCTTCATAGTTAATTCGTACCACAGATTCCTGACAAGCCAGGAATGAATTTCATCTCCACCGAATCACTGTACTAGTTATTTGTAAAAGATAGTCATATAGGGTTTTAGTGGTTTCTACCCTTTACCACATATCCTTGACTCATTTTATTGTTGCAGAGGCAATGAATGAAATAAGACAATTTGTTAATGGAATTGGATACATTTTATTGTTGCAGAGCTGATGATTGCAATTTGACAATTTTCAGTTGCCAGTGAAACTAATGTAGTCAATAGAGTGGTAAGCTGTTTTTAGTCTATCCTAAGCATCTTTAATTGTTATTTTACTATTGCATCCAACTTTAGATAAGCATACGACTAAACTAGATTTATGTTTAACCTACAAATCCAATTTTTTTATCCTTTTCTTTGTTTGCTAAGCATAATTACCGTAATCGAAAAACACAGCAACTTATTAACCTTATTTATCTTTCCTAGCCTATCTCAGCTCTTTGACTGGTATCATTTCAGTTTGTTTTTCTCCCCTCCCTTTACTTAAACTTCTCCGTCTCTTATTTCGGCCCCTATAGCCCTGCACTAATGAAGTGGCTGTTCCCCAGAAACTCTGAATGCAGTCTTACTGAACTCATTACCTATTTAATCTGCCTGCAGTGTAGAATAAGACAGAAAAATCATTCATCTTTCTCTTAAACTCTTGCATTAAACTCAAAGGCTTGCACACTACTGGACCCACCTTCTGTCACCTCATCCCACTTATCTTAAATTACTTGTTTAACCCCAGCTGCTAAGGTCTATCTGCACAAAAAAGTGAAATTATCTATCCTGGTCAATCTAGTTATATTACTAGCTGCAATCAGTTTAAAACCGACTTTGCTCCTACATTACTGACCCAGATGTTAACTGCAGTAGGTGGGTGATTGACTGACTTTTTTTTGTACTTGCTGCCTTGTCCACGTTGTGGCTCAACCTACTGCACTTGGGCTCACTCCCCTACCTTACCACCCATTCCCATCCACCCCCACATCAATTACATTTATACAGTCCTTACTCCACCCATTCCTCTCCATAGCCAAATCACATACCACCTCCTCCGTACCTGCTATCCAATATCTTACATCCACATAATTCATCTCTACTCCACTTCTTCACTACTGGTAACCAATAGTTAACAACTCTCCCTACCACTCTCCACCTCACACCACACCCACAGTCAAACTCACTACAACCCCATAACATTAACAATGTTACTTTTTCACAGTCTCAGTTACCTTTCTTTTATCTACTTATCTAATTCCATGGGTTACACATTTTCATATCTCCTCTCCCACATTAATTAACACAACACAAGCAACCAACACTTCCACAAACAACTTAATATTATCATAACTCTACAACTACTCCCTCACAGAACTCTTCACAATAAAGTATTTTCCCACCCAACCAACTTCTAATTTGCTCAGTAAATATATAAAGTTAATCACGAAACTTGTGCACCTATTTCCATTCAATCTATCTCTACTCTTTACATCTGGTGACATAACACCCCAACCCTGGCCCACAGTCGATTCAACCACATAACTCCAACCAACAAAGCTACATAAAGCACCTCCATAGCAGCTCTGACCTCCTAATCTTAAACATTAACCTAAGGAGCATCCTAAACAGTATCGAGCAACTCTACGCTACTCTCAGTCTACATACCCTCGACATGGTCGTTCTAACTGAAACCTGGTTAAAAACCACACAAAGTCAGTGAACTTCTCACTCAGGGTTACAATATACTTAGATTAGACAGATGCAATTACCTATAAGGACACACTCATCCTAGATCAAATAGACGACTATCCCTCTAATCTAACTAACTCAGAAGTACTTGTATCCAGCCTACAACTAAATAACAAACGCATCATCTTTGCGGTCTACTCCCCCCCCCCCCCCCGATGCAACAATTCTACAATAATTGAAAATCTCCTTAATTGGGCATCATCCACCTTTAACCAAGAAACAATCATAGCTGTATATTTCAACCTAGACTGGTCATCCTGTTAGTCTGAAAAGAAAACCCATAAAACTACATCAATCATCTTGGCTTTACCCAAATCATTCAAAACCAAGAGAAAATAGAGCAATTCCACCAAGGCATGACTCCTCTGGCATTTTCCACATGAACAAGCTTTATTGAAACACACTTTCTTCAAAATAAAACCATAAACGCTGTTATCACCACAGATGCGTTTTCGTCCTCTAATGACTTCCTCAGATGAAACAGAAATGCATACCTTTTGCAATTCTTCCCCTAAAATACCCTTCACTTAATTAATACTGCTAATACCCAAATCATTACCACCCACACTAGGCTTTACAAACACAGCAAAAACAATCCACACTCGACTGGGCTCTAACTAACAGACCCTCTTTATGCCAACACTCTGGGCGTCTCCCAGACACCCTCCGTGATTACAGACCCATGTACCCAAGACACAAAGTAAAGCCTAAAAAAATCAATCACTTACAAGTACATTCGCAAAACAAAGTAGTTCTCCATTGATATTTTTAACTCCCTTTTGAAACAAACTGGTTCCCACTAAAACAACACTTCCTATTAGATGGTGCAACTCAATACGTTAACCACATTCCTAGAAATCCTAATAAAAAGTCACCCCTATCAGGAAAATCCATGTAAAAACTAACCCTACCCCATGGCTAACAAAACACACCAAACTCCTCATGAAACAGAGAGAGAGAGAGAGAGAGAGCATGGTCCCCATTACCTGGCTACCCAAAACCAAGCAAACCTCCAAAACTGCAAAGTTAAAAAACACAGTCAAAAAGCAAATAAAAATAGAAAAAAACTTACTATTCTACAGCCCAACAGAAACACCAAAATAACCCCCAATTTTTTGGGCCTCTATAAATCAGCTTCTCAATTCAAAACAATCCTCTACCCCTAACCCCTCCCTCTATAAGCACCACTGAAAGTATAGTCACTCAATTCAACTCCCACTTCACTAATTCTATCCTGTCCCTACTTGACCAAATCACCACCAGTCCACTGACTTTACCCACCATTAGCATTTAGCCTTAAACATATACCTACAAGCTACATCAACAAACTTCTCCAGCAACTGAAACCTTCACCTGCTTCCCAATGTATTCCTGAAGTTGGCAGCTGATGCCATTTCTTACCCGGTCTCTGTACTTAAAAAAAAAAAAAATCGGTCCATCTCAATCTCAGAACATTATATCCCCAAACTCTGGAAGATATCCCATATCATCCCCATACACAAAGGTGGCACCTTGACACTACTACCAACTGCAGACCCATCACTATACTCCCCCACCCTTGCCAAAATTAGAGAAATGTATACACTCCTACATTCTTCCCTATTTCCTCAGCAATAACCTCCTCGCAAATACAAAACATGGATTCAGGCCAAAGCATAACACCACATCTGCCCTAATCAGCTTCACAGACATGGTAAACCAATAATGAAACAACAGCCCTTGTTTCATCAGTCTTCCTAGACATGTGAAAGGCATCTGACACCATCTCACACCAAACACTTCTGCACCAATTAGCCACCTTACACTTTCCACAATCTACCCTATCATGCTCCCACAGCTACTTGTCAGACAGCAAGCCATGAAATAGCTCTCTCACCAGTCTCAGTAGGTGTACCCCAAGGTTCCACACTTGGCCCACTTCTGTATACAATCTTTACACTTCTGTATACAATCTTTACAAATTATCTCAACTCTGCGGCCACATCAGCTAGCATTATACAATACACAGATGATTCTATACTCAACTGCTCAGCCACCTCAATTCCCAAACTCTTGCCAAACACACTAAATGCTTTTACAGATGTTAACCACCTTTCCACCAGTCAACTAATACTTAACCCCAACAAGACCAAATCACTATTTTCCAAAAATAAAATCTCAACCCCCCCCCCATCCTATTCATCATTTACTCTACTAACACCACCAAAATTGAGCCAGTAGACAACGCCAAACTACTAGGTTTCACCATTGACAATTCCCTCTGTTACAACCTGCACATATCCCAAACTATCAAAAAGGTCCACATAAAACTATGGCCACTCTATACAGCCAAACTATTCCTCACCCAAACCACCAAAACTGCCACTGTCCAAACCCATCTGCTATCCACCCTTTTACATGACCCACCAATTTTCATAAACTTAAAGAAACCAAATCCAAATAAACTGGAAGCCTACTACAACAAAATAACCAGGTTTGCAATCACCCTTCCATACAGAACATATCGTTGTTCAGCTCTTCACAAACTAGGCTGGCTGGAGCTCCCAAATCTATTACACCTCAGCTAACTCAAAATCTGTCATTCCATCACCTACCAGCCAGATAAATGTCCAGCTCTTAAAAAAACTAGTAAAACCCTGCACTAGCAAAAGAATCCTCCACTCATCCAACAAACTTCTTCTAGAAGTCACTAATGCCAATAATAGCTACCAAGATGCCTTATTCTAACATCACATCTCCAAAATTTGGAACTCTATTCCCCAGCCCATTCTTGGCACAGTTAACCCCTCCAAATTCAAAAAGCCCATATGTCTACAAACTGGCTATGCTCCTGCTCAACACCAGGCTGAGCCCTCAAGTTTTTTTTTTTTCTCTAGTCCTGTTTCATCCTTTAATCGATCCCCCCTAATGCCTATTTCCTTTTCCATTTTCACCCTTGGATCTCATCTCCCAAGTTTATGTTTTCTTATTATAATTGCCTTAAATCTGATGAGGATATCACGCCACCCCCAGGTAAAAATACATTAATATACTTGTTTTATTAAAGGTGTTGCCTTTAAGGACCAGCTATTATAATGTGTAATATGACTGACTTACAATCTTAGTGCATTATCTGTACTACTGCTATTGCTTCATCTTAATTCAATATATATTGCTAATTACTATTTTTTGTATTTCTGTCTGTTGCATCATCTCAATTCAGTATGTAATCGCTTGTTTTATATATTTTTTCTATGATAACACTGTCTGTGTAACTTGGAGCTTTTCTCCCCGGGCCTCTGCTGAAAATGGGAATTTTTGGCTCAGTCGGACACTCCCGGTAAACAAATGTTAAATAGATAAATAAAAGGCCCTGCTCCCTACGATCTCTGATTTAAAAAGGAGAAAGGCAGCCCCCACCACTGGAAATGTGTTGAAAGCATGATGCCAAGCTCTGGAAGGAATTTGGACAAACTGCTCAACTTTCATTATCCGAGGACAACTTCAAGATCCTTTACAATCCTGGGATTGGATCAGATCATTGTTCTTAGGGCTATCACTTGTTCTATGGTATACCCTCTTACTAAGCAGTTCTTATGTGGGTTCAAACCTAGCAAAAGACTGAAGCCACTGCAAGCAAACAATCAAAGGTCCTTGCAGCATACAGATCTGGGGCTGTCTGGGCAGAGTTCAGCATAAGAAACCGTAAACAAAATGAATCAGAGTAGGGAAAGAAAAACGTGCAGATCCCAGGGAAAGACAATGAAAACATTGGCTATGCTCACGTGTACAACTACTGCACTTCTGTCTGTACAAACAATACAGTTTGCCCTAGCATTTCATTCCTTTCTATTGCCTTCACAATTCCAGATCACTCACAGGAAGGGAGCCCCTTCAACCTGACAGAAGAGGGACTTGCAAGAAGTTAGACTTCTAGTTAGCTGCAAAATGTGTTTAAATCCTGTAAATAATTCACCCTGGTATCCAAAGATGAGGACTGCAGACATGTCCTTTTCCTTAAAAATTAAAAGGCACCATACCTCTCAACTGCCCAGATTTTCACGGAATATCCATATTTTTGGCTCATGTTTTTTGGTCTGTTCCTCATAAAATTTCTGTTTTTCTGACAAATCACTGGAATGCTCAGAGGATTTAAGTCACTAAATATTGACATACATTTTAGTTTCAGACTTCAAATCCTTCAGAAAAATGTTGCAACAAACTCTGTTACTCTAGCAACTAAGTTTATAAGAGCAGTATTTAAATATGTCCCAATTTTTGGGCCTTTGTCACCCCATTTTGTCGGGCTTTGTCCAGATTTCTTGCACCAAGTTATTAAGTTGAGCGGTACGGAAGACCTCACTGCTTAAGTTTACATTCAGATGTGGAGAAAATTTTCCTGAAAATGAATTCTATTTTTATTGTTGATAAGAGAATGGAGCTCAGTATGGGAAGAATCGTGGTTCCAAAATGCCTTGTCAAGTTGTGACCAGTCAAAGCTTTAACTAGAAAGAAAAAAAAAAAAAAAATTCACAAGCCATAGTAGACACCTACACGGAAAAGTGACCTCAGTCCTCTCCCCCACCCTGAACACACCTGGCTGACATTTTATCTACTGGCCTCGAAACCAATACAAGGGCCATTGCTCTCTAGCCAAGGACGGGAGGAAACAAAACACCATCACAGTCCATATGCATGTGTCCCAATTGCTTCTTCCTCACCTGATGTTCATAGGAGGTTACTAGGCTATTGGTATTAAGGTTCTTAGAAGCCTAGCCAAGCGTTTAGCCCATGTTTAGACAAATCAGCACCCGATGCCCCTGTCCAGCAAGAACACGGCTGGAATCCTAGGGCTATATTTTCTGTTTCACATCCAGTTATCTAGGTTGCGCTTAAAAGGGAGTAAAATGGTACTCTGCTTGATGTGGAGAGAGAGTCTATTGCATAGATGGGCGAGGCTCTGGGACACAAATCTGTTTAGTCAACAAGTCTGGTTGATGTCACAGACCTGGTTGAGGCCGAGCGTGCAGGTTACTAGAGTGGAGCATGACTTGCGGATATGCAACAATCCCATCAAGGTGGGATCCGTGATTGCCTTGTATGCCAGACAGTGGTCACCTCTGAGGAGTCTGTATGAAACTGAGTAGAGGGATAGGGCTTTTAGCCTGTGTATTTTAGATGTTTGAGGCCCTGAATTCTCCTGGTGAGGAACTTCTGTGGTCTCTCCGCAAAGCACATGCAGCAGCTGAGGTACATGTCGAAAGAGGCATTGTACTAAATAATGGGACTTATAAGGGAAGAATACAGGGATGTTATGACCTCCTTGTCCCTGGATGAGATACCCTTACTTATGAGATAGGCCATGTAGAAGGCTTTCCAAACAGAAGCAACATGGTGGTGAAAAGTTAGCTTGCTATCAACCTGGGTGCCCAAATCCCTCACGACTGAGCATGTAATGTGATAATTTGTGGGGACGTCACTCTCAAAGGGGATGATGATGCATTTTTTTGTTTAAAGCTTGATGCCATGTTTCTGGCACCAGTCATTTGTCTGAGTGAGACCCTCTTGGAGGATGTCCACATCACTTGGGGAACTGATGACAGCACCCAGCTTGCAGTCATCTGCAAACTTGGTCAGCCATAGCCGACTGGTTTTGGCCTGCACCTCAGAAAAGTATATCCCAAATAACAGAGGCCCCGAGACCAAACCCTGGGGTACGCCGCTTGTTACGGGGCTACTGCTTGAGGTGGCTTCCCTTATTTTGACTACATGGGTTCTATCAGTGTGCCAGTTTGCTACCCATCTGGTAACATATGGACTGATGCCTAGCTGAGAGAGTTCATCTATTATGCCTGAGTGAGGAATAGTGTCAAAGGCTTTGGGCAGGTCAAGGTAGGCAATGTGCACAGTCTTCCCCTTGTCCATGGCTTTGGCGACTGTCTCAAAGAAGTCGACCAAATTTAGCAGACATGACCTCCCCTTGATGAAGCCAAACTGTGTGGGATCAAGTGTTTGGAGGTTGCCAATGTCCTTGTTAATAAGGTCCATGATAATACGTTCCATGGCCTTGCAGATCAGGCTAGTTAGGCTGATGGGTCTATAATTTCCCACATTGGTAGAGTTCCACTTTTGTGTAAAGAGATGACAGTGACTGTCCTCCACTCAGCAACGAAGCCAGTACTCCGGCTTTGGTTGAATAGGGTGCCTAATGGTGCTGTAAGTTCCTGCCCGAGTTCATGTAGGATGCAGCCTGGGATATTACCGGGTCCCATGGAGGCTGTATTTTTTGCCTTTGAGAGAGCAATGATGACCTGTTCCCTAGACATAAGGGGAAGGGGGCAGGTACTGGGGATGTCCTGATTTACTGATGGGGGACAGAGGGGTAAAGTTTTCGCTGAATCTTGTCAGTCAGCAAGTTTGCTTTATCTACAGCATTTGTATATGTGATCTCCTTGACCACCAATACTGAACAGATCTGGGTGCTTCCTTTGAGATTGCGGACATATGTGAAGGCGGCCTTATGAAGGTTTCTAGTAGAGGTGGCCAATTTGGACTCGAAGCTTGCTTTGGAGGATTTCACTAGTGCCCTTATTTGCTTGTTCAGGCTAAGGAGACATTGCTTTCAATTGAGCACCTGCTCCTTCTTGGTCTTGGACAGCAATTTCTTTCCTTTTGTTATAGAGTTTATTTATTGCAGATGTCCACTAGACAGGTTTACTCGTCCTTGCGGAGGATTTAGTCCTGCTGGGTATTCCTGATTCCATGCATCTATACAAATGCTCATAGTGCTTTGGTGTAGTTTTGGATATTGGTGCCAGTTCCTAGAGAGGAAGAGGGCTGTGAAGCTGTTTATACCATCCCTCAGGAGGCTGCAATCAGCTTTGGAGAAGTTTTTATGTCTGACCCTAGCTAGAGGGAGGCTGGGGGGAGATGGTGACTTCGAAATTGACCACTTTGTGGTTGGATCTTACCTGGGAAGATGATACTATAGGGATGTTGCAGTGGTTGCTCATGTTGGTTAATACCAAGTCCAAGATATTATCACCTCTTTCGGGGTATCAACTAGCTATTCCAAGGCATTTGCATTGACAAAAAAAAAATCAAGGAATCTCGGGGTATTTGTATTCTGGCATGAGAAGTTCACCCAGTCTATGTTTGGGAAGTTAAAGTCACCCAGGATCAGGGTCAGGGGTTGAATCTTGATAGATTTGAACAGGTCCAAATAGGGGGATTAGGTATCTTGAGTCAGATTTGGGGCCGGTAGCTAGCTATGATTTGAAAAGGGGTCTTGTCAATGGTTAACTGCAGCTGGAGTGTCTCCTGTGCATCATACTATCTGACCAGCCTGGAGGTGTGCATGTCTTTAATGTATATTGAAACTCCACCTCCTTTGGCTTTACCGCCCACAGTTTGGTGTCTGAATGTATGATAGTAACCATGTTACGGCTGGGGGTGCTCTCCGCAGCTTTGAACCAGGTTTCTGTGACTTCACAGATGTCAGCATTTTCCAGGGTTAGGAATGCTTGCAATGAGTGCAGTTTCATCTTTAGACTCCTAGCGTTTAGCAGCATGACCTTTAATTTGTGTTTTGTTTAAATTTTTACATTGGTAGTTTTAGCCGCATCACTTTTCTTAAAAAAGGCACTATAGGCGAGGCAAGAGTCTTTGCCAGAATCCTGAAGCCCAGGTGAGACAGATGCAGGCCATCTCTGGCAAAGCATTGTGGTCTACCAATCATATCTTCCCAGGCTGTCAGGTACTGGATCTCCCTGGAATGACACCAGAAACTAAGCCAACTGTTAAAGTCAATCATTTTCTGTTTGTATTGAAGCATCATTCTGGGTGACTGCAGAATGCTGCTTAAGGCTAGGGACATACCTGCCTGGGACACAGTCAGTGAGCTCAATCATGTCTTTCTTCATATAGTCCAGACAGGTAAGTCTCAAGTGTGAGAGAAACTTGAGTGCATATGTAATATTGCAGATTCTGACACCTGACAGACAACTAACTGTGACTTTCTCCTTATCCAGCCTGGTGAGAGGCACATCTGTGTGTCTCACAATAAGTCTCCAATGAATAAGTTGGGTTTATGGTGCAGCCTTAGTGGTTGTTTGACAGGTGTGTGGAGGGCTATGGAAATCGCATGCATTTTTGCCTCGGAGGTCTCTTTTGTTTGGGTATGTTTATGTGGAAGACTTATGCATATCTAAGTGTGTGTGTTGTGTAGGTGTGGGTGGTGTTTGAGGTGTAGTGATTGTGTTGACAACCTTTTCGGTGCCAGATAAAATGGATTGAGGGAGAGAGCTTGGACTCTAGGTTCCTAATGTAATTGCATCTCTCACAAATTGTGCCCCTAGGTGGTAGTAGTAGATGGTTGCCCGTGTACATGAGGCAGTTGTTACACTGTCTCACGATGCCCATATCAACCAGACTGGCAGGAGAAACTGTAGGAAATTGTCCATCCATATTTGTCAGAATCTGAGGGAGAAAGGCCAGGCAGTGCTAAGGGGTGGGCCTAAAGCACAAGTGCTTAAACCAAATCTAAGAGCTTAGAATAGCGCTTAAGAATAACACTTAACAATTTAGACAGGTTATAAACAAGCAGTAATAAATGCAACGGAAAAGATACAGTTGAACACTAGAGAACAGGCAGCAAGTAGCAGGAAAAAGCTAAGCAAAATGAAGTAACACAGTAGTAGGAAGAAACAAATTAGAAAATATAAGCAGGTGAAAAAAGTTTTTTATTTTTTAATAAAGTAAAAAAGGAGAGGGCAGGAACAGAAGATAATGCAAGCTTGAGGGACTAAGGGGCTTGGCCTTCACAAATGATCTCTGTATTAGGTAGACTGAGCTAAAGAGATGGGACTGGGAGGACTGTCCCAGATCAAATTTACAGTAGGGGCAGGCAACTGCAAAGGCCACCAACTTTAAGAACACAACAGCAATAGGGTGGGGGTGGGAGGAAAAAAAAGTTACAGTAAGATCAGAAAACTAAATTCTGCAAGCAAATATACAAATAATTCAGTCAAGCAAAAATAAAAAGACAGTGCAGAACTCTGAACAGTTAAAGTGAAACAGTTAAAATGCCAATAAATATACTTATCTGTTCTATATTTCCAGCTTACTTGAGAAGCACTCTTATTTAGAGCATTTCTTTGTCTTTTTTCAAATTAAACTAGGCTGTGGTGTGCACACGTATTTCTAGGCTCACTAACCCCCTACCACCACCTTTATTCCACTCCCACTGAGTGTGCATCTCTCTCCCTAGTCTCTGTATCACTTTGGCACCTAACTAACTTCAGGAAAGTGTGCTAAAGCCAAGACTTTCCTGCCCGTCTCCTCTTTTTTTTCTAAACCAAGGGCCCACCCCATACATTATCAACATCTGCCCTTACTCACCTATTCTCTCCACTCTGAACACTGTATTACTCACTGTTAAGTACAAGTCCCAATGATAGTTTTTTGAAGCATAGCAATCTGCCGCTCTTGGCTCTGCACACACAATTTGCCCTCGCTTCTCTTGGACTTGCTCTGCTCCCCACCCTATCCCCATTCCTACCCACCCACACATCAATTACATTTATCCTAACCAAAGCTTCACCTACCTCGACTGCTCACCCAATCATTACCGTCTACTAATTAATTCTTCACTTCACTCACACTGTCATCACATTCCAGTTTATCTTACAAATAAATCTTACTCTTCACTGCCCTACAAACCCCTCCATCACAACATGCCATTCATCACCAACTTAGCACTACTTACTCTCTCTTTATCCTTCCTCTTTCTACAATTACTTACTTCTCCTGAAACCATAAAGGATTATTACAAGCCCACTCATATAACTGCTATTCTTCTGCCCAACCTCACTTAGTTCTCTGACATAGCACCCTCTCTATATGCAACCCCCTCCTTAAAAAGCTACACTTACATGTAAAGACTAAAATAAAACTAACCTCCATACATAAACACAACACAAAGTAAAAACTGCAAGCCACTAATCCCACACACACTCACCACAACCTAATACTATGGCAGTCACATTCAGCCCAAACCCGGACCCACTAACTCCCCTCTTTATCACAAGAACTGTCACAAAACCCTTAACCTCACTAGCATCAACCTCCAAGCATCAGAATTAAAATTCCAGATCTCCATGCCTAGATTGAACACTATAAGCCAGATATTGTAGCAGCAATTGAGTCTTGGCTAAAACCTTAAAATTAAAACTCAGAATTCCTCCCATCAGGCTCGTTTTGCCTGAGAACAGATTGGCCCAGAAAAAAAAGTGGAGGCATTGCTCTCATACACCATAAAACTTTCAATATATATCACATAAACCCACTCCCACATTTTCTACAGCTACAAACACTAATATATCTTCCTCCCTCTACTGCAAAACTGCAACTATGTATTGTTCACACATTTACTATTATCCCATGTCATCAATTGCATTCTTGTTTGGCTTGCACACTTAAAACCTAACATCTCTTTAACTAGTTTTATCTATTTTATTGCATCACCTATTCCGTAATGTAGTAGTCTGTACCACTGCTGCTTGATTTCTAGATTTTGATTCTGTAGCTTTAATCGAGATTGTGTTTGGTGCTTTCCCCCTGGACCTCTACTGAAAATGGGCTTACCCTGGGTCCAGTAGACCTGCTGGTTAACAAATGCAAATAATAAATAAATAAAATTAAAATAATAAAACAGGTGGACCCAAACTGGAGGAAAAAAAAGCATTTTTGCAGAAAGGCAAAACCTCTGCATCCCATCCCCGAGCTGGTGCACAAAACATGGCTACAGTGATTTTCAATGGTATATACTACCTGAAAAGTTGCAGCTCAAGGAAGTGTACCCCATGAGTTGCAGCCCCATCTGGGTCATGTTTGATCCAAGGCCAGAGAGGCCCAGAGTAAGCATTTGATTTTACATACAGAACCAAAAGACACATTAACACCGAGAGACACACACACAATATACAGCCACCTGGCGGGGTGTGAATACTTGCTCTACGTGATTATCACTAAGAGGATAGACGCTGTATACACAAAACACCCACACATATACTATATATATATATATATATATATATATATATATATATATATATATATATATTAGTATAAAAACACGTGTGCAGACGCTTTAGATGATCGACATACCACTTACCATACTTTCTAAATGCTGAGACAAAAGCACCGAAAGTTCACTTAAGCGAACACTTGTATCACCGATGAAAAACTCTAGGTAAGTAACCACTTGACAGCAACAAGGCGAAACACAAATTGAAAAACATTAAACACCCCCCCCAACTAAATATACCAACTCAGAGATCGCACTACAGTGGGGAAAGGGGCAAAGTTCACCACGGTAGCAAGTGGTTACTTACCTGGCGTTTTTCATCAGTGATGCAAGTGTTCGTTTAAGTGAACTTTTGTCACTTTCATCTCTCCGTTTAGAAAGTCGGGTAAGTGGCATTTTGATCATGTAAATAACAGCTAAACACACATGCGTGTGCACACACACACCCTAGATATATGGATCTACTTCAGAAGCTTGAAGTTCGAAACTTCAAATGGCCGCGACAACAAGATCAAAGTTTTGAAATTTTAAAAACGTAATTAAAAAAAATATATAAATGCTTTTACAGGGAGGAAAGCCCCCTTGCTCCCTCCCCAACACACACACTGCTAAATAAAAATATACTAACTACGAGATCACACTACAGTGAGGAAAATGTTTAATTTCTTGTTCCGTGCTGTAAAGCGATCTCCATTCAAAATGTTCGAAGTTTCGAAACACAATATGTACTCCTGTTTACACTTCCTTTGCAAGTATATTGCGATATTATTATGATAGTATACACGTGACAGTCACACAAGGGGACATGTCAATGGAGGTGAATGGCTGTGATATAAACATCATTTACACACTCAACAGAAAGGGCACTTAGCAAGGATTGTATATACAATAGGTGGTATTTGCATAATAATAAGACCTGCATAATTCACCACCCTTTCCCCAAAGCTGAACACTTTGGAAGGGTTAAGAGGGAAAGTGTTAAACCTGGAGTTGAAATCAGGGGCAATCCTGGCCAGTTGAGATGTATGCGTGACTCAAGCCACAAAATCCCACCCTGCAAGAATCAAACCAGTGCCATCAATGTTGTCACTGAGCTGTGTATTTACTGGTGCAACAAAGAAAGAAGTATCACACATGCACCTTGAAGGGAGGACTGCACTGTCAAATTCTAATGGGTATATATCCCAGAGAATAGCTCTGTACGGCCTACCAGATGTATGGGAGCTCACTGTGCCAAATATGATACACCTGACTAAAGCATCTCTACCTGACGTTGGTATCGGTCATACAGATAACACATACAAACATCATACTATCCTAAGTAGATTCCCCACACACAACTGGCTATTGCATGCATCCGCCACATGTAATGGCAATGGATATTGTCTGAAGGATGTGCAATTGATATGTGAATTATGAAGGGATCCTTGATAATAAATGGCACAGCAGTATGCAAGACTGTTGGCAAGGCATCAACTACACCCATGTGCACAGACATTACAGCAGTGCAAAGTCTAGCGTCAATGATCAAGGAAGGTCACCAACACTGTACACATACCAAACAATACATGGAGCACACACTATAAGTACATGTCAAACCTCAACACATGTGCTACACAATCACTCTCCCTCTGATACTGCCAGGGAAAGTATTATACTGCCATGAAATCCTACCACAAATCCATATGCGTTTATGCAAACTTTCAAGTGGATATATTACACTATCACAACACATGTCTAGTAAGGCAACAACATGTACACAGCATCATCTCATGTCCCCAGTCCTCAGCAGGCATATTACTACCACTATTATGGAAGGGACATGTAACCAAATGGCAGCAGTAGGCATCACTACAGTAGCTCAAATCGCAGACTGGAATATACTGTTGTACGGCTAAAGTACATTCACTCAACACAATACATGTGGATGACAACATCAACATGTGCAATGTCCATAAGACATTACTAGATTATGTTGGGAGGGCTGTATGATATTGCTGTGGAGTCATGTAGCAGTGTAAAAGCATCTTCTGAAGGCTACCTGAGAGAGAGAGAGAGCAGCAGGAGATGGTGCTCATCTGACTATGCACACACCCACTCAGACACCCCCTCCACACACAAACACACAAGATGACTGCTGTGAGATTAGATCCCACCTACCTCATTACACAAGCTAGAGAAATTAGTACTTAACACACACCAATGCAGGAGGCTGACTTTACACTGTCAGAATGCACTTTACAGAGGATATCACCATAGAGTTGCAGGTAACATATACTCTTACAAGACTTGTGTGCAAAGCCAGGATTTGTGATGCGATTGTGTGAGTGCAGTTTGCAAAATTGCTTATAAATATACCCTGGTAAATGTGTATTGCAGAAATGAGACATGTTTTTCTGGAGGTTGTGTAGATAAGACACACACACACACACACACACACACACACACCTGGGAAACACCAGTAGTGCAATGACAGAGTTGTCTCTTCATATTCGGATGAAGGTATGTCCACATTAATACAAATTGCTGACAATATCAATGGGATATGCTCATGCATGACCACACCTCTCAACCACTTAGCACAAGAAATATGGACAAAGCCTAAAACAATGGGGGTACAAAGGCCCACAAATAGGAACAGATGTTAAATAATGCTCTTATGAACTTAGAAAGTTGACAGAACTTTTGTATTAACATACATTTTCTGACGGCAATAAAATCTGAAACTCAAATGCATGCCATTATTTAGTGACCAACCCTCAGTGAGTTCCCAATAAACAACAAATTTTATGAACAGACCAAAAATATAAGGCAAAAATGTGAACATTTTGCAAAAATCTGGACAGTTGAGAGATATGTGCATGACCAGTGTCCACTGTCTCTATAAACCCATATAAAATTTAACAATACAGAGAGATTATGCAAGTCTGGAGTCTGTTTGCCAATGGCCCAAGTAGTGATATATCATTTGCAAGTGTACTGCTGCAGAGCATACATGAATGAGAAAGTATGTGTTCAGTCAAGCACACCTCACTGCCCTTCTCTTGTGTTTATAAATGTATTCCCATGTATTGGAGGACGATAATCCAAGTAACCACAGTTAGACATGGTATACATATCTCTTCATAAAGCACATCGCAAGCTGATTTGTGCAGATGATGGCAGAGTATTAGCGCATTCATGATTCGAATTTCAGGAATTCAACCTGGACCTGTGAAATAGCAGTGTCCACTAGTGCTCACTGCAGAACTGTGCACAAACAGGAACATACAGTAACTGACCTGATTGTTTGTGAAGGTTTCATATGTCAGGCTTGCAGGGTGTTATGGCAGAAACTGCTGGTAGCTAGTAGGATGTGCATGCTGTAGTCTGTATTTGAAATGTTGTGGGCAGGTTCTCTTGTACAAAATAACTGATGGGCTTCCTTCCCCATTTGTACAATGTTAACGTGGTTCTCTGCCTAAGAAAAGATTGAAAACTTTAACTATGCCTTTCTTCTAGCAAACAGGTTCAGTGGCGATGCATGGCTATCAGCACTCTGGACAGTACTGAGGGTGTAAAATACACCAGCTGCCTAGCTTTCTCTGTGGCATAGGGTGTAAGCGCAGTCAACTCATGCTCGGAGCACAGGTGAGCCAGGGTTCACTGCAAATCAGAAACTGTGTGTACAACTTGCTACAAATGACAAGGGGCGGTACACCTTTTGAAATGATTAGTGTAACTCGGGAGGCAAGTTAACTATTTGTGTGTAAGGCCAGACAAAGTGTGTGCAGTATGCATCTTCACAGCAAGGACAGTTTCCAGATCATATTAGATAAACATTTCATCTATCATCCCACTAAAGATGATGCAGTAAATTCTGATGAGGCAGAACAGAAGATGACAGACAGGGGTGTACAAGATGTAGGAGGTACTGTCATGGCACAGCCACGAACATCCTAACGGTGTGTTGGTATGACGTCTTCTCAATCTGAATGTCCTGCTCTGTAGCATGAACTGCATGAGATAAGGATAGAAAAGATAAAGAGCAACTATTTAATACATCCATATACATCTGTTTGAAGATGATGTGGGACATCTGAAATATGATGATGCCACATGCGAACTAATTTGACACTTGTATAAACTGTGGATGACCTTACAGTTTACTTGATAGGCAGACGCATCATACTTATGTAGGGGAAGGGGTAGACAGACGGATGGGCAAAAGATACACAGGAAAGAGAACTCTGAAAACAGTCCTTAACAGCATCCCCCTACTGCTGGGTTATAAGCCTTGACAAGATGCAAACCTACGTGTATACATTTGATCATCACCTAACCTTGGCACAAAGGGAATCCTACAGCAGCTTTTCAAACCTTGTACATTACAGGAGCACTGATGACCTACTGAATCAAGGAAACATGCTGGTATTATCCATCAGCAGAGTCATGTCAGTATGCAGAAACCATGAGATGGCCTTTACATCCATCAGCCTAATACAAACATACAAAAGGCGGGGTGGGAGTGAAGGAGTGAATAGGGCATACACAACAATGTTTGGTGTAACGAAACATTCATGAACATACACAATGTTTGGCGTAATGAAACATTCATGAACATGTTTTGGGTGTGTTCTCATTATTAACATGTAATAGTCTGTAGCATGAAGTGCCTGACAGTCTGGTAAAGAGTTAGGAGAGGGACAACAGGCTTACGACAAGCTGAACAAGGTGGGATAAATCTCTCTGTTATGGTGATAGATCCCACTTCAAATAGTCTTTTGTCCAGTATTCAATAAATCTCCAAGAGAACTCATAAGTGTGGCAAATGTTGAAATGTGGGTGATTAAAAATATCATACACATATAACATCACAATATAAAATGATGCAAGATGCATCTGGAATCGAACCCTTGATTACATGAGCAAGAATAATCCTCAGTCTAGTAATTTATTTCAACACTCCACATAGGAAGTTCTACTTTGTTACATCCAGCAGTCTGTCAAATAACCGTTTCAAAGTAGTGCTTTATATATAGCTATAGCGCAGCATGTTTAAGCCATTTGCATGAAGATAACTGGACTAGTGTTGCTGATGGCAAATACTCACCTGGTTTTGCCAAAGAATGTGAACAGCCACTCTCCACCACTCTACATTGGTGTGGGATGTCAAATTCCTCACAAATGCAGAGACCAAAACATGAAGGCTTTTTGCGGCAATTTCTTGCCATGTGTATTGTGTGATTCTATTTTCTGACCAGATTAAATGTGTGAAAATGGGGTAGATAAGAAAGTGGTTAAATGTATAGGTAAGCAAAGGGAAGGACAAAGGGGAAGCAATACAGGCATTTGCAGGAAGAGACTGGGAAAGAACCATAGATCCTATTCACCATCATAATGTACACATGTAGACAACATTTGATGAATTTGGGCTATCACTACAACATGGATGGGTGACAACACAGTGTTATATAGCCACTTGGACCAACTCAAGTTTGACGAGAAGACATATATGTAAAATTGAGAGCTTTTGTTTTTTTTTTTTGTGGGACAGGTGTCTACTTGTCCCACTTTTTTGGTTTCAAAGAGAGAGGGATGTTGGGGAAGGGAAGATCAACTAGATAAGGTAAGTGAGGAAGCTGGTGCAGACAAACATGACATACAAAACAGACACAAGGAAGATGACTGGCACAAAAAGGTTGGGGAACACAATTACTGGGGATAGGTAGGGGACATCAAAGGCACATGCCTGTCAAGCATGGGAACGGTGAGAATCTAACCTTCACTCTCAGAACTGTCATCTTCTTCAGCTGTCTGTACGACTGCTTGACGCGAGTCTCTTCTATTTTTAGGACCAACTTCTTCAATTAGCTGATGTGGGCACCAAGACCACTCTATTAGATCACACACCATCCCTGATAGTTCCTGTTGGGTGACAATCACTGCCTCCATGAGTATTCCCACTGGGTTCCACCACACCACTAGCCAGGGCAATGCTACCTGACAAGGAAGGACCAGGCAGAGCAGGGGCTATGGAGACTGCACTGCCAGACTGTGTCCCAGAGGTGATGGCTGTTAGTGCAGCAGGCAGCAGCCAGTGGAGGGTTGGCAGTGCAGCAGCCAGTGATGGGTTGGCAGGCTAAGCAGCAGCGTTTGGCCTTCCTCTCTGTGAGAAATGCATTTAGTTTGTTGTCAGAAAGATAGGACATCAAAACAGTGTAATTCCAGGTAGCCTCCCAAAAAAACAGAGAACGGTTGGGGTGAGACAAAAAAAGAAAAGACTATTAGAACCATGCTATCACATTCATCCTTTATTACAGTAAATAGCCATTTATCATTACCCTAGATATAGAGCTTCCAAACTCCCAAAAAATGATTAACTATTACAAGTAATCCTTGGAATATGCACATATTCCTATAGATGCTTTCAAATATACTGAAGAGTAAGTTAACAACATGGCATTAAAGCCAATATTGCTGTATTTTAACTTTAAAAATGTTAATTTTTCAATGTGAATCTATAGGTTAGTTGTGGGAATTGAACCCACATAATCTGAATACACTATTACACTTACCTAATACAATCACCAACAGCTAATTGAGAAAGCATGCATGCTTGCTATTATTACGATATGCATGCTAAAGTTGCTACCGTGGAATCACAATAATTATACAGTCAGGGTCAGCATGTTATGCACACATACCCCTTGTGTCTCCGAGTTACACTCATCTCTCGGCATGTGCCTCCCTATCTGCTGCAATTTTCTCTGCAGCTGTAAAACAGAGAAATGAGAGAAGAGACATGAAAGCATTATGCATATCAGTCTTGGCTACATACACCATTCCATATCATGTCAAGCTGCTTGCAATATATACTTTCACAACTGGGGGTGCTAGTAATTCAGAACTCATCCAGCCACGGGTCAAGTTGTGCCTGCTTACACCTCTAAGGTCACTGTAGTGGTGTCTACACTGCTCCCGGTACGTGGTATGCCAATCGCACTAGAAACAGCCTTGGCTAGGCTGCTCCAGGCTTCACTCTTGTACTGAAACCCAGTATAGTCCCCCTACAGCTGTAGAGCTTCATGAGTAGTACAACAAAGATTTTGGAATCCTCCACACCCAATCTCTGTACCCTGAATTTGGCACCACCATTTCCATCACCTGCCATGTCTACAGAGATCCTCCCAACAACAGTAGCAATGGTTTTCCACTAAACTGCGACCTCATGTTTTACGACCTGTGTGCAAACAAGCACAACTATGCCAGCCACATTTACGCAATGGTAGTAAAAAGAAACACTGCCAAACAAAGAGGAAGGGAGTTTTATGAAACAGCAACAACAATGATGTGAAACTTGGTGATGATCTGATATTTGTGGTGCTACACTTGGTCACACTTTGTCCAATAGTCAATACTGAAATGCTCAATGGCTTGGCTTTTAAGCCTTCACCTTGGAGCAATCAGTGGAATGGCTTGGCACATATTTGTTGGGACTTATGCACTGTTAAGTAATTTGTACAAGGTAGGATTCAAACCTATGTAAAATGAATGCACACATTTCCACACGTGATTATTTCTCACTGCCACAGAATAGCTGCTTGTCAACCATGGTCAATAAAGATACACAGCGTAAAGACTGACTGGAGCTACACTTCAATTAGGCATGTATGTGTGTGAAACTGAAAGCTCCTGGTTCATGCATTTCTCAGCTGTGATGCAGGACAAACATCTGACAATATATTGGAAATAGACAGACTTGCTTGATTTAACCAATATAGTTTGGAGTTCTAGGTAAGTAAGAACTAGGCTGCCTTTTGAGCTACTTTAAGTCTAATCAATTTTACAGTTATAATTGGGTTACTGTAGGGGTATACATGATTGTGAGTAAACTACTGTCTCCATCAGAGATATGCAACTATTTTTATTCCATCATCATTATGCTAAACCAGTTATACCATAATCAATTGATATTCATGTCAGTCATTAAAGAGCTATGATACCTATAAAAGTAGGTGTATGCAAGCAGTAACAATACCTTTATGTCAATCAAACTGCTATACATAGCTACTGCTATGTAGCTTTACCCTTACAATCAAAGTTTTGGGAGCAATGACAGTGGGACACCCTTACTAAAAAGTACAGTGCGCTGGGATTTGAATCCTGGCTCACCTGTGTTCTTGAACATGAACTCCATGAACTTACACCTGGTGCCACATGGAAAGCTAGGTAGCAGGTGTATTTTCTACACTCAGTACTAACCGGAGTGCTAATGGTTGCACACCATCACTGAGCCTGTTTGTGCAAAGAAAGGTGAACCACAATTACATTTTTCACTTTTTCCCCCTAAAGTAATGAACCGTGCTTGTGCACAGGTAAGAACACACACACATGGAAAAAGCAACAGCTAACACATATTTGTGCAAGTAGCCATTATGACCCCCTCACTAAAAATATTTAGTATGAGATTTGAACCCTACTTCAACCCTGTTCTCTTTTTTAGCTCACAGTATTTACACCTTGTGCCACAGAGACAGTTGGCTAATAGGTGGAATTTCTGCAGTCATTACCATCCATGGTGCTGACCACCACGCAATGCAGCTAAGCATGTTTGCGGTCTATAAGGCGATCAAAATTTAAATTTTCACAGTTTCCTTAAATAGTCAAGTATGTTTGTGCTATGTCACCTGATGCACACAAGGTAAAAGCAAGAAAATTAAAGATAAAAGGGAAACAAAGGTTTAAAAAACAATTGGACAACTCTAGATTTGAACCATCAGACTACTGCACTTATAAAACACATTTGCAGTGGGTTATTTCTCTTTGCCACAGAAGCATCTTTCTAACGAGTTCACACCTCATTGCATTTTCAGGCTGCACAGAGGGCTGAATCTACGCTAAACGGTAGAAGCATAACTAGGGAACTTGAAGCTGACAAGACTGTTTTCAATCATGCTTACTGCTCCACTTGTTAGAAAGTGGGGATAAGTAAACTTTGGACTGCTTCTTCTATAGCGAGTATTTTAGCTGCATGAAGCAGATTTGATAAATTGCATACATATATATTACAGATGTTAGTCATGTCAGATAGTGATGGCATTGCTGGATAATTAATACACATTCTTCTTGGGTACATTTACAAATACAAGTTATGCAGATATCTACCATTCAGTCATGTTCTTGCACATTTATTTTTCCATTACAGTCTCCACACTTATGTTGACAGTCTTTCAGTTACAACTGTTATCATTCTGGACTGACTGATGCTAGCAGTACACAGCTGTTACATGAGGAAGTAAAGGTTGTGAGCACTGGCTGGCATCAACTGTATTCTGTGTATGATCAGAGGATTAAAGGTGTACCCCTTAGGTGGTCAGCATGTGCACTCTTGACACTTGGCCAGGGCATATTGTGCACACCTACTTCTACCTACACCCAGAAAAGCTGGGGTTGCAATGCTGACTCCTAACCTGCATGTGGATGTGGTGACAGAATGTACACACCTACCCTTTGCTGTTCCTGCTGCAGCTTTTTTCACAGGATGATATTGTGTAGGATAGCACAGACTACAATAATTTCAGCACAAGTATGGGATCGTACTGCAGGGCCCCAGGTGTATCTAGGGACCTAAACTGTGACCTCAGCAGCCCAAACACATGCTCTGTGATGTTTGTTGTTTAAGTGTGTGCCACATTATAGCATTCCTCCACAGGTGTGTGTGTGTATTCCCGATGGGCGTCATGAGCCATGGTTCCAATGCATCCCCTGCATCTCCCAGTAAATGGCCTTGTGGGACATCACTCCTGGAAAACCACTGGTAGAGCTGTAAGGTATGCCATATATGGCAGTCATACTAACTGCCGGGGTTACCAGCTCACACACGACCTGGCAGTTAGGTGAATGGAACCCTTTTCGGTTGATGTACAACATTTGTTACTCTCCAGGTGGGGATATGATCTCAGTGTAGGTGCATTAATGAAGAGCTCCTGCTAGCTCCACCTATTTATATATATATATATATATATATATATATATATATATATGTCAAACCGGTATGGGATCCCCTCAGTTTGCCCTAGGTCTCAGGTGAGGGCAACCGAGGTTGCAGAGCTCCTGGAGTGCGCCACTATCCACCCTGTAGTGCTCTAATATTCTGACTTCATGTAGACCATGAAAAGTTAAATGGGAACTAAATACCCTTCTCCTTGCCAGAGGTTTACCATCAGCAGTCATAGAGCTGAGACTATTGCACACACACACGAAGAGCAGCAGCCCCTACCACTCTTTCTTAGCTGTATTCCAAAAGTTTGTGGAGTACAGGGCAAATGGCTACATGGAATTTACAAGATTCCTTTATAGCTTGTTAAATAGCTCCACCATGTTAGATTGGTTGATTAGCATATAATTCTGTTGCTTACATACACCTTTAGGGTAAAAAGAATATAATTAATAACAAAATTATTGTCAACATTAAATAACTATGCTAAAACTCATAAAAATGTAAAGTAATAATGTTGTTGTTGCGTCTTTCGTCTTTTCCCAGTTAGGGGTCGCCACAGTGGAACTCCGGTCCGCTAATGATTGGCAGTAGATTTTTATGTGCCGAGTTGCCAGCTCTGGCGCACAACCTTCAACGAAGGTACACCCATTCATGCATGTCTCCACACAGAAGACGCTCTAGCTGAGAATTGAACAAGACAACGTCTTACTGTGAGGCGACAACGCTACCGCAGTACCACCACCGCAGGATAAAAATGTAAAATAATACAAGTTATAAAACAGACTACCTAACATGCATACTCTTAGACTTAAGAAAGGTTCTAATAGAAGCTCTCTCATTTAATCCCTTGCCCATATCAGCTCTTAGGCGCATAATTCACTTGACTTCCTTTTCTTCAGTAATATTCCTAACATTTCCACCCCGGAAATTCGGTTGAATTACCTCAACTACCATAAATCTAAAAGTATGTTCCTGTCCTGTCAAAATAACATGTTTAGCTAAAGCATTAGTAGCCAAACCTATCCTGATATTATAAATGTGCTCTCTAATTATATTCTTAAAGTATCTGTCTTCCCTATATAAAACGACTGACAGGTTACACAGACAGCAAGGTAGACTAGATGCTGGATATTACAGTTCACTGAACAGTTGAAGTTATAGTCTATCCCTGTATCGGGGTGTATAATTTTCCCAGTCTTGTCTATACAGCAGCAAAAGTTACATTCACCACAAGGAGTGGTCGCTGATTTAGATATAGTCCTACAATCAGCATGTGGGTAGCAGAGAATCCTTTTTAGGTTACGTTTATTCTTATATCTAAACTTAGGCTTTTCACCAATAATACTACTGATATCTGGATCTGTCATAAGGACATCCCAGTGTTTGTTAAAAATCTCAATCTTTTTTTGTTATCTGTAGTATAGAACAAAGGTATCCTAATCTCTGGGTTTTGAGTAGAGTACACAATTCTCTCACTATCCCTAGTATTAGAAAAATAGGGCTTAGCTCTATCTAATCTAAGGGAATCGGTATCATGTAACCCTGTATTCAAGTCATGGTGACCATAGCCTCGTTGTAGAAACCTATTCTTCAAACTGATCAACTCTGACGAGTAGCCTATATCAGTATTATTCAATCTAGAAATGTGCATTCCTTGTCCTTTCACCACATTCCGAAAAATGTAATTGGGATGCATGCTCTGCCTATAAGAAGTGTATTCCTAGGACACTCCTTCCTAAACACTCCTGTGTTGAAGGAACCATCATTTAGCTTTTCCACAAAGACATCTAAGAATACCACATCTACAGGAGAAGAAAACACAGTAAACTTCAGATAGGTAGTGACAGCATTCATCTGTTCTACAAATTTATACAACTGATCTACGTTACCTGTCCAAATAAAAAAGACGTCATCCACAAAATGTCGATAAAAAGGCACATATCTATGAAAGTACTCCAGGAGGAACAATACCTCTTCTTCCCAAAGTGCTAAAAACATGATGGCGTAGCTATTGGCACAAGGTGTGCCCATAGCCACGCCATCACGCTGTAAAAATAATACTTTCTCAAACAAAAATATATATTTTCAAGGATGGTCTCTAAAAAGAGACCTATCGAATCAACCAATCTCTCATCATATGTGCCATGTTTAAGCAAATAGCGTCTCACATCATCAACTCCTTCCACGTTAGGTACAACTGTGAAAAGGGATTGTACATCCAAGGTCAAGAATTAAGTTGGTATCTAAATTCAGACCATTGGTGAAAACATACAAGTCCTTTAAAAAATGCTTAGTATCTCCCGGAATCAAGGGAGTTTTATCAACAACAGGACAAAGATATTTCTCTACATAAACCGAAAATGGTTCTGTACACCACCCCCTTCCAGACACTATAGGTCTCATGGAGGAATTTTTTCATCCTTATGGATTTTGGGGAGGCCTTGTATCATAGGTATTAAAGGGTCGCTAATGTTTAGATATTTATACAAATTTACAGTGCTCGATTCACTCTTAACCAAATCATCCAACATAGCTTTAATTCTGTTCAATCTAATGGCAACATCACTGTTATTAATGTTGCTATAAAATCTATCATCATTAAGCAATTCCCTCATAGATGACTGATACCTGTATTTATCCATTATTACAACAGGCCCGCCCTTGTCAGCTGGTCTGATGACTATATCTAAATCAGACTGCAACCTTTTCAGAGCATCACGTTCTTTAAAATTTAAATTAGACCATATTTTCTGAGTTGTATCATGTTGCACATTACTAAAACCTTTATACAAGTCATCTTCAACTAGCTTATCAAAGGCTAACACCAATGGATGGTAACTAGGTACATAGGTGCTCGATCTTTTAAACGTGGTTTCACCCAAACAGGCTAAATTTAGAATTTTTTGTGGAGTACAGGGCAAATGGCTACATGGAATGTACAAGATTCCTTTATAGCTTGCTAAATAGCTCCACCATGTTAGATTGGTTGATTAGCATATAATTCTGTTGCTTCTGCGCCGATTAGAATACTTATTTTTTTATATATATCACACACGAGCAAATAACCAAACTCTCCTGGTGTAGAATAAACAAAGAGAAAATTAAAAACACCAAGAGAGATGCCACACAACACAATTTTAATAAATAAGCACTTTCATGCCAAAACAAGATCAAGGACTTCAGACAAAAAATTCAACAGTAACTACCCGCAACATTTATATATCAAACCAAGGTCACATGTTCAGTTTATCCAAACAGCATCACTAATTTGAACATTAATTTAAATGATGAAATTAACTATAAAATGTACATTAAATATAGTAAATAAATAATTCAATATTGCAATAAAATACAATAGTAATTTAGAAATTCATTAAACATGTAACAAAACAAAAAAAAAACATATATGTAATACAATGACATCAAAAGTACAAATCCTAAAACAACAAAACAAAATCAAATTTTCATAGCTATTAATTCCAATACTCCATTCAAACTTAATCATTATGGCCACATAATTATGTCACATTAAGTCTTATCTGGCCTATATTTGGAGTTTTTTAAAACACAAAAAAATAACTTTTTACAATTATTACATAATAATGTGTCCCCATAAAAGGCATTTCTTACATCCTTATTCTTGATGGCATACTGGTGCTCATAAGTTCAAAATCTTAATTCCCTTTCCATCTTGCCAATGCAGATCCCATCACATGACATACACTATACACACATACTGTGCACACAAACTCATACCACACACACACACACACACACACACACACACACACACACACACACACACACACACACACACACACTTTACACATATCATATACATAAAAACACTTAATACTGCAATGTTTTTAAAGTGTTTCAACTGCATCCAGAGCCATCCAAGCTATGATAAGAATATTTTCTTGATTATAGTTCATAGGTGTGTACTAGGCTAATGGACACGGAGTCCTTACAAGCCTAGCCCATAGAAGTGCCCTGGCATCATGCCGCTCAACACTGATCACTACTACTATTTTCGAGCATTCCTTTAAAGCATTTATATAATCCTGTGGCAAAAAATAGTCACTTCTCTGTTGGTTTTTGCAGTCTGTGCATCTACAAATCTCTTTGCAGAAGGACAGATTAGCCAGGGACCTAGTTGTTTGATTTGCACTTAGCTGCTTTTGCTGTGCTTTTTTACATTAAGAAATTCCAGGATAAGACTTCTTGTGGCAGAAGATGTTTGCTAGGTCTGTCTTAGTTGGGAACCACTGCAGGAAACTAAATGTCTGGTTATTTATTGGCTAGAGGGCATAGGAGCTAGTGTTCAAGCTTTCAAGCTTTTTTCTCTGCACAGAGCTGCTAACTGGGCCATGGTGGTTAGCAGTGCCCTGTATTGTTACAAATGCTTTGACAGTAAAATGTACCTATAAAGTTAGGATCAGATCTGAAAACTGTTGGTATTGTGCAAAAACAAGCTTAGGGCAGCTAGCTTGTGCATCTTATACTACTACCGTATCCTAGCATTATATAACATTTTACCCTTAACCCCAAAAACTACATTAGGAGATCCCTATTAAAACCCAATCCTTAACCCTAAAAAGTCAATGCTTTTACAAGACCAGGAACATGGATATGCAATTTCCAAACGTCTCTGTGCCAGCTGAATTAGTAGAGAGACGGAAGCATAAGAGAGGTGTAAGGCATATGGAAAACCAAGGATATTTTAATAAAAATGGACAAACAATTATTTCAAATGGTAACATAGGATAACGTAACTCATTGTACATAAAATAGTTTTAGCCATAAATGATACAAGTCTGTGCTGTACAATAAACACAATAGCAAAACCTAATATATAAACCATAGGTTGAGCACCAACACTTCAATAGGATGATTCACACAATTACTGAGCTGAAACAGGGAAGCAATATCACATGTAAATATACTGGACAGAAATTCCGTGATCATTTCAGTCTTAGTCAATTTAAATAGGTTCATAGGTAAGTACTAGGCTATCTGCCCATGGGCATTTATAAGCCTAGCCACAGAGTGATGGCTTTCACCTCCCCATTAGATTAGTAACCTGAGCCTCTGTCAACAGGGCTCCTGAAGTGATCCCAGGGTAGAACTTACGATTACCCATCCACTCATCAAGATTTCTCTTGAAGAGGGTCATAGAGGGGCTCTGTCGAATATGGATTGGGATTCTATTCCAGAGTGAGGGGAGTCGCTGGGACAGGAATCTATCCTTCCAGCAAGTCCTGTTTATTGTTGTACATAAGTTCAAGTCGCTAGAATGAGTGGTTCTGAGGGATCTCGTTTTTTTGAGGTGAAGCATGTCCATTAGTTCAGGGTTTGACATGGCCCTATAGGTCAGGCATAGGTCACCTCTGAGCAGACGGTAAGCGACTGAGAAGAGCTGGAGCTTTTTTAGTCGTGCTTCATAGGGTAATTGTTTAAGGCCCTTAATCCTCTTAGTGAAGTACTTCTGTGGTCTTTCTAGTTGTTGCAGGTGTCTAGTGAGGCACATCCCAAATGGGGCATTGTACTCTATTATGGGCCTAATGAGTGAGGAGTAAAGAGGCACAATCACCTCCTTGGATCTGGATGAGAAACCCTTTGTGATAAGGTGTGCCACATACAAGGATTTCCTGACCGTTTTGGCTATGTGGTTATCAAAAGAGAGCATCTACTTGGGTACCCAGGTCCCCAATTACTTCTTCTGTACTTAGTGGATTCCCATCTATGTGGTAGCTTGTAGGTACTTTGTTTTTTCCCAAATGGGATTACTATGCATTTTTTGGCATTTAGCTTGAGGCCGTGACTTTGACACCAGGTGTTTGTGAGACCCTTTTGCAGGATGTCTGTGTCAGCTGGAGAGTCAATTATTGCACCCAATTTACAGTCATCTGCGAACCTGGTTAGCCACAGTCCCTCCACCTTTGCCTGTACTTCGGAGGAATATATACCAAACAGGAGGGGTCCCAGGACTGAGCCCTGTGGGACTCCGCTTGTGACTGGTTTAGAGTCAGACATGGTGCCTGCCACTCTTACCATGTGGGTTCTGTCTGAGAGCCAATTGGCAACCCATCTCATGACATGGGGGTTGATATTTAAGCTGGTGAGTTTGTCTATGATTCCTGAGTGTGGGATGCTGTCGAACACCTTAGCGAGGTCCAGATATGCTGTGTGGACCACCTTCCCTTCATCTATGGCCTTGGTGACTGTTTCGAAGAAGTCGACCAAGTTCAGGAGGCAAGATCTGCCTTTAACAAAATCCGAACTGGGTGGGATCCAGTGTCTGGAGTTTCCCAATGTCCCTGTTAATGAGCTCCATGATAACGCATTCCATGGCTTTGCAGACCAAGCTAGTCAAGCTTATAGGGCAATAGTTCCCAGGGTCAGTTGTGGCACCACCTTTGTGGAGTGGTACGACTGTTGCTGTACGCCATTCTTTGGGTACATAGCCTGTAGAGAAGCTGAGTTTGAATAGTGATTTGAGATGGGGGGTTAGTTCATTTTGAAGCTCGTGTAAGACACAACCTGGGATAGCATCTGGTCCCATTGATGCTGTGTTTTTGGCCTTTGCAAGGGCTGTCTTTACTTTACTTAAGTAAAATGAGAGAAAATGTTTCAAAGCAGCAAAGCAGCAACACACAGATATATATATATATATATATATATATCCATCAGGTTACAATAATACTCAAGTGCCGAAAATTCATACCAACACAAATCCTTTTATTTAAGCAAATTTTTAATTTTATAAAAGGGCAGCAATTAAAATCTGTCCCAATTTTTGAGCATTTGTTCCTTCTTTATTTTAGGCTTTATCCAGATTTCTTCAGCTGAAACCTGTTTACTGTCCCTCTCACTGGACACCTCTGTTTCAGAAAATGCATGCTAACACAAATTCACAATCCTAATAATCATCAAATAAAATATGTTCCTATTTTGAGCCTTTGTCCCCGTTTATTTTAGATTTATCTAGATATCTTGAGCTAAGAGTCAACAGAGCATACCTTTCAACTGCGCAAGTTTTTGCAGAATGTCCAGACTTTTGTCTCATATGCTTGGTCCCATCTTATAAAATAGTGTTCTGGCACATGATTGGGGATTGAAGTCAATAAATAACAAGACGTCTGAGTTTCAGAATTCATATCTTTCCGATAATACATGCTAAAGGAAACCCAACTGTTCTAGCAATTTCCAAGTTTGTAAGAGCAATTAATTATTTAAAAAGTGTCCTTACTTTCTGGTCGTTTGCCTCCCGTTTTGTGGCTCTGTTCGGATTTTTTTCAGTCAAGAGAGTAAGAGGTATGAAGAGTTAGACAAACCTCTTCACTGCTGCTGCCAGAGATCGCTCTCCAGTCTCCATCACACACAGGCACATTTTATTTTCTAGTTAACTAGCCAAAATGCTGCTTAGCTGTGTGAGATAACCGCTCGACCCATCTCATTCTCATACACGCATGGACTCTTACAGACAAACACATTCACACTTTTCCCACTCGCTAAACAGCACAAGTGCTGCTTAGCTAGCGTAAAATAATCCGGCCGTTTTTTTCGGTCCAAGCTCAACGGCAGTGAAGCAGCGGGCATTACCAGTAAATTAACGTCCTGCTGGAGAACATTCGTTCTTCGATCAGGGTGCGATATACAGGTCGCCCATTCTCTAAACATGCATACTCTTTAACTCACACTTTGCAGTGTATATATTTTTTCATAGACCCTCTCCATTAACCAAAATATAAGCCACCGAATTATGCTTTCAAAGGTGAAAATTCAGCACGTCACAGAAGAATGCTGTGTTACTTAATGTCAGTTATCAGACAGCATCCCTTACCTTAAATACACTGGCTGTCTCATGTGAAAACACAATACTGTGGTTGGGATGCCTGGGAACACACAAAACACAGATAAAAGTTTTGTCCTCTTGGCAGAAGAACTCCAGCCTCTGTCTGTGCTCTACACAACACGGCTCCGATTTCCCATTTGTAGTACACAACGTTAACATCTGTAATTTTTCTCTGCAGGATATTTCCTGCATTATTTACATCACCGGCTGTCTTTAGGACTCTTGAATCGTACTACCCAGCAGTCACTTGTCTGTGTAACTGTTGGTAGGAAGTTCCTGTTTACATTCACGAGGGTTTTCTCACATCCTGTTAACATAGAGAAAGCCCGCCTCGATTTAAAGCGGCGACATTCTGAGCCGTTGCAAATGATCCCATACATAACCTGTCAACTTAAAACGTAACAGACATTGCCTGGTCACTTAAAACAGCGTAATTCAAGATATCTAGTTTAAATGAGATATTCCCACTGAATGTTCAGTCAGAAATCAAGGCATTTAAGGAAACTGAACAATAGGAAAAAAGATAAACTTTTAGTCATATCTTTCTCTACGACAGTGACACTGATAACTGTTTGTGGTTATAAAACATGTCCACTTTGTGTGTTACATTTTCACAGTATAGCGTTATACAGTAAGACGTCACTTTTGTGTATTTTAAATGGAAGGCAGTGTATGACTTAATGCATAAAGTATTTTAATTGTCAGTGTAAGCCATACCTCTCAATTATCCAGATTTGTGCCGCATGTTTTTTTTTTTTTTTTTGGCTTTTCCACATATAAAATCTGTGTTTTTTTGGCTAATCACTGAACACTGAAGTCACTAAATAATGATATAGATTTACGTCTCAGACTATGCTTCAGAAAATGCATGCTAAAATCCTGGCATTCTTGCAGCGTTCCCGAGTTTGTAAGAGTAATATTTAAATGCGTACCTATTTTTTGAGGCTTTGCCCCCCCAACTTTAAGCTTTGTTCAGATTTCTTGGGCTAAAAAAGGTATGGTTAGAAGCCCTGCAATAAAACATAACACCAAACTTTTTTAAGTAGAATAAATGGCTGAGAGGATAGTATAAACCTAATTAATGACTGCTATTATATAATACCTCAGAACACACCTGCACAAAAAGTATTCAACATACTAAACATGCTTGTTATTAAATTATATGCATATCCTATTGGTGTACATATAAATACTGAGTATGCAATTCAACTGCAGTTTACTTTTACAGATTCATAGCTCATATCTTGCTGTGTATGCATCCATTTCGAGAATGTTAATCTACTACAGTTTTGGATTTGGTTAGACTTACAGCACTAAAGTTTATTTCCCCAATAAATTATGCCCCCCCCCCCCTAAATTTGGTACCAAAATGCTAGCAAGCTAATAACCCATCAGTAATGTACAACACAGAGGTATGCTGAGGTCACAGCAGCAACCATCATGTGGCATGGAAATCCATAACACCTACAGACCAGTGGATCGCTTGCTTCCTAACTTGTAATGTTGAATGCTCTGTGCAGTTTTCATAGTTATTACCCTTAAATGCAGTGGGTATGCTTGCTGGTCACATACAATAGCAAACATGGCATAATTTAGAGACATAAACTGCAGCTTAAGTGAAGCAGTTTGAAACTGATTTTAGAAGTCTTATTCAAATGAAGAATAATGAGATGTAAATGAGAAATGAGATTTTAACTTGGACTGGAACACCTGTGCCTCCCAAAATCCATCCAACTTTATCAACTTGTACGGGTTCTCCCAAATGATTACTTCCCCAACTAGACTTTACAAAACAAATAAGAAGCAATCTATCCTCATCTGGACCCTGACAAACAAGCCCAACCTTTACCAACATGCAGGATGCCTTCCAGACAGAGTGACCATATGCCCACCTACCTGGTTCATCACCAATCTAGCACTCCAAAGAACATAATTTGTAGACACATATGGAACAAAAGAAACTTCTGTCCCAATCTGTTTAAATCCTTCTACAACAATACAGCTGGTCATCTTTAAAACAATTTTCCCTAGACTCAGCAGTACAACTATTCAACCAAACTTCCTCAAAATTCTAAAGAAATCCCATGGCTTTCACAAGAGACCAATTAACTTCTCAAAAAGAGAGAGAGCCTGGTCCCAATACCAGTAGGCTAAATCACAACCCTCCCTGCTTACCAACAAACAACTAAGAACCCAGGCCTAAAGGAAAATCAAAAATGACAAAAAAACTACTATAGCTTACTACAACAAAAACCACAGAAAATTTGGGGAACCGTAAAACAACTCCTTAACCCAGGCCAAAATATTATCCCATCTCCCCTAACTCCTCAGACAGTACAGCATCCCAATTTAATTCCCATTTCATAAACTCAATACTATCTCTAGTAAAACAGATGACAGCACACCCCTAACAGGAGCCCTCCCATACCTCAACTCATTCACTATCAAAACATTTCAAATCAATACCATAAAACTACTTCTTAACAAATTAAAGCCTACTACTCGAGGCTGCAGACCAGTTACTCAGCAAATTTATCTGGTTGGCAGCATACATAATTGCATACCCCATTTCCAGTCTAATTAATCAGTCTATCACAGAACAATACATACCTAAACAGTGGAAAATATCTCATATCATACCTCTGCCTAAAGGCGTCCCCTGAACATAGTTATCAAACTACTGACCCATAGCCATTCTACCCCTACTAGTAAAAATCCTAGAAAAATGCATTCACAAACAACTCCTACAATACCTACTACAGAACAACCTTCAGTCAAACTCACAACACTGTTTCAGGCAAAGCACAGCACCACAATAGCCTTAATTTCTTTCACCAATACCATTAACCAACTCAAAAACAATGGCCAGTTAGTCTCATCCATCTTCCTCGACACGTCAAAAGCCTTTAGGTTCATAGGTGTTTACTAGGCTAACTACCACAAGGGCCTTTTTAAGCCTAGCCATGCATCCCAAATCTCTGACAAGTTGTGTAAGCAGGAGCTTGGGAGATGAAACGTTTACAAACTAGGGCCTGGGAGATGAACATTTACAAATTGCCTGTGTCCATTAGAGACATAGGTGCCAAACCAGGGATGAATTTCCTGTTCCTCATCCAATTGTTCAAGCTGCACTTGAATTGGGTTAGGGAGAAACTCTGATTTACATGGATGGGAGTCTGTTCCAGAGATGGGGTAATCTCTGGAATACATACCTGTCTCTCCAATAGGTTCTATTTATATCACAGGCAAGGTTTAATTCCTTAGAATGGGTAATTTTGGTGCTGTTTGTTTTGTGGATATGCAGGAGGTCCATCAGAGTGGGGTCTGACAATGCCCTGTATGTCAGGCATAGATCTCAACTCAAAAGCCTGTAGAAGACAGAACACAGGAATAGAGCCTTGAGGCAGTCTGCATAGGACATTTTACTTAAGCCCTGTATTCTTTTAGTGAGGAACCTCTGTGGACGTTCCAGTTGTTGGATATGCCTGGTTAGGTACATACCAAGGGGGCATAGTACTCAATGATAGGTCTGATGAATGTCAAATACAGTAGAACAATGACCTCCTTGGACTTAGATGCCATACCTTTGTTCATAAGTTACACAACATAGAATAATTTCTTCACTACTAGAGACATGTGATGGTCAAAGGCTAGATGACTATCTATGTGTGTCCCTAAGTCCCTGACTACTGGGTCAACTCTAAGGGGTATGTTGTCAATATGATAGTTACCAGGGGTGGATGACTTCCTGAAGGATACTATTATGCATTTTTTGGCATTTATTTTTAGTCCATGGCTCTGACACCAGTTGTTTGTCTGTGTCAGCCCCTCTTGGAGAATATTTGTGTCAGTGTGGGATTCAGTGACAGCTCCTAATTTGCAATCATCTGCAAATTTAGTCAGCTACAGACCACTGACATTGGTCTTGAGTTCAGAGAAGTAAATGCCAAAAAGGAGTGGTCCAAGGACTGATCCCTGAGAGACTCCACTTGTAACTGGCCTCTTTGTAGAGTTGGACTCTCCAGTTCTAACCTCCTGGGTCCTGTCTGCGAGCCAGTTGGCTATCCACCGGGTGACATACGAGTTTGTACCTTTAATACAGTATCTCACCAAAAACTACTAAATGAACTAGCTTCCATAAACCTCTCCCAAACAGGACTAGCATGGTTCTTCAGCTACTTAACCAACCACCAGCAAGCAGTTAAATGGTAAAACCCTCTCTCTCCATTTCTACCAGTCTCTGTAGGTGTCCCACAAGGGTCACTCCTTGGACTACGACTCTTCTCAATATTCACCAATAAACTACCTACTGCTACTAAAAAGTCTACCATTATTCAATATGTTGACAACTCCTCCCTTATATGCTCAGCCCCAACTCTCCCCAAACTCCTGGAAATAACACAAAAAGACTTCCTAGACATAGAACAATATCTTTCTACTCATCAGCTAATACTAAACCCAAACAAAACCAAACTGATGATCTTTACCAAAAGCAAATCACAAGAAACACTATCCCCCTTCAGTATCTTTTCATCTAACAACACCAAAATTGAACCAGAAGAACATACAAAACTTCTTGGGGTAACAATCGATAATTCACTAAAATTCGAAAAACACTTGACTCTAACCATTAAAAAGGTACATATTAAACTTGGAACTCTTTATAGAGCAACACCATTCCTCACAAATACCTCCAGACAAGCCGTAGCCAGAACACATCTCTTCTCCACCCTACTATCTGCCTCCCTCATCTTTACTAATCTAAAAAAAAACAGACCTAAACAAACTCGAGGTTTGTTATAACAAAATAGCTAGATTCACCATTAACCATTCAAATAGAACACATCACTGCTCTGCACTATAAGAACTAAACTGGATTGACCTTCCCAACCTCCTCCACCTAAACCAACTAATCATCACCCACTGCATCATCCACCAGCCGGACAACTGCCCATTTCACAAAGATCTAGTACATATACCAACACTAGAACACTGAAATCCTCTGATGAACTATTACTAATAACAACTAAAGCCAGTAACAGTTTTGGTGAATCCTTTTACTCATACAAAATATCCAAGATCTGGAACTCCATCCCACAACTAATCGTAATCATCACTAACACAAAAAATTTCAAATCACTCTTCATAAATTACCTAAATAGAAACTGGCTATGCTCCTGCTCTTCCCCTGGATGACCACTCACAACTCCCCCCCAGATGACCTCTCACCACACCCCTCTTCCAGTCATCCAGTTCTGCACTTGGTTCCACTATCTAAATAATATTTTCTAATACCTAAGTACTAATATCTAACAGCTTAGTCTCAACATCTCCTCCTCCTCTCACCCCACTGAAATGCTGATCCATTATGACACTGTCTATTATACTACTAGTGCCTAACAGACATAATGATTTTTATAACTAAAGACAATTGCACTCTTGGCATAAGCCATCAAGTGACTCTTATATCTAAAGAAACATACAATGTATTAATTGAAGTGTTTTTATCATCTTCACGAGAATTTTGTTTTACTAAATTGCCTTTTAACACATTTCATGTCTTACCTCGTCTTAATACAACTACCTCATCTCTGACGTTTGTAAAATTGATGTACTATCTTTTGTATTTAGAACTAATGTCTATATTCATACTTTCTGTAAATGTTTTGTTATCTATTCTTTGTATAAAATGGAACTATTCTCCCTGGGACTCTGCCGAAAACAGGCCCCTGTCTCAGTTGGACACTCCCAATAACAAATACAATGTAAAATAAATAAATGTGTTAAAAATACAGCTTACTTAAGGAAATGAGGCTGTCTTCCAACTTTTTGCAATTCATTGTTGTATTTTGATGCGCATCTGCTCATGGGTTATAAAAAGCAGTCTGGCCACGTTTCCACTAATTTTGCAACTGGTGAAGATGCTCGGTTTTGTGGAAAGCCCTTAGCCTACTGTTTCGAACTTTGAGATGATTATCTCTCTCATACCAAACCCTGGTGTGCCTGGGAGACAGAGGTATAGCAACAGAATAACGTACCTGAACTTTGCTGAGCAGGAGTTATTGGGCCACTTTAGACATGACAGTGATATAAGAAGAGTTTTCATAAGCTTTTATGACCCACAAATGGGAACTTGGGGAATGCATGGCCTTCCTATTCATGTGAATATTAATTAAGTTATATATAGCCTTCATTATACTTGCTATGGGGACATTTCATTGATAGACTAGGGTCAAAATGAGCATCTCATAAACTTCTACCTCAAGGATACTGCAGTAGTTCCTTAATATACTCTTGGCACATATGGATGAGCATATCTATTTCCCAGCATCACCACAGAACAGAGCCAGCAGCATGCATGCTTTGTATGAACAGCATGCTTTTCTGAGGTACTTCATATTTTAGACTGAACCCATGTTGCTAGGAGGGCCCCATATGCACCATGGGAAAAGAGGTACTAGAACTCCTTCAACTGCCAGCTTATGCTGTGGTAGTATGTAATAAATGTATAGACCAAGCATCCTGGTTGCACCCATGATTCTCACATTTGGCCCAGAAGTTCATTATAATGCCACTTCCTGCATGGTTGGACTCCTCATGCTCACCTAGCTGGTAAATACAGAGTATTATAATGTTATTAAGAATAGTTATTTCTTAAACTATCTATATAGTGTTATAGGTGGTATTGACTAATCCCCCTTTTTTATGTGTCCCCTTCCTGTTTTAATGTTCATGAAATGCAGGCTACTCACTCAAACCTTGCCTAATGACACTAGTCTGTAACCCACAAGGAACTGCTGATGAGTGCTTTAACATCAACGCTGTCCCATACATGGATAGTTACTGAACAAATGGATGGCCTACTCAAAGCCTGTTTCTGTTACCTAGAGGGGTTGTAGGCCCTTCAGTATGAGCCTGGTACTGTATGCACAATCTTTATAGCTTACTGCATTCTGGTAACATGATCATACATTACTCTGGTGAGCAACTGCCACAGCCAGTAACCTTAAGTGGCTGAGTAGGTCTCTCTATTGTTCATCCCACTAATGATGATAGCTATACTGTCAACTGCCAGTGACAGACCAGAAGCTCCTCCAGTAAGCTTGTGCATAGTACACAGCTATGCAGGCAGAGTGGCAGTATCAAGTCCACAACCATGGGCCACGACATTCGCTATGTGGTGGTGTAAAGTTACAAAGATGATAACTGGTGCAAGCAGTGCTACTTATGGGTAATGCTAAATGGTACACGGTCATATTATATTATATATCAGGCATTTCTCCACATATCATATACAAATTATGTGCTCAGATGGTGATAGCTATCATCATTTGCATGGTGGTCAGTGGCACAAGTGCTAATTATAGTAGAAGAGGTTGCTGGAACTGTAAAGTAGCAGCTGTTATGACAAAAGTGCAGGGCTGTAGTCTGATTAATTAACTGATGTGTTACTGAAGCTGCATTTTTTAGTAAAGGAAATATAGTTTTCTATCATGAAATGTGTAATTTTTACAGCTGTTGTCATTTTTTGTATGATTTTTTTTTTCCTTTTTCAGGAGCAAGAAATATGTGCAGCATTTCATATTTGGAGCAAGCGTAATGTAATGCCATTTAGACCACTTTTCAAATTGCTTTCATGGTGAGTAACATCTGTGTCACTGCAGTTTAAAACTTGAATTACATTTGGAAGGTGTCATACACAATGTCCCAAAGGTAGTTCTGGTCATGGTTCTAGATATCATGAGCAAGTGCTAGCAGATAAGCTCCATGTTGATTTTGATGATGGGATCTACTGGATGCAGGAGAACCACTTGATATTGACCTAACAGTGCTGAAAGTCTTAGGCCTTCTCTGATAGATTCCACCATGTGATGTGGAAATTTGGCCATGCCTAAGTGTCTTTTTCTTGGGGGAATCCAGATGCAATCCTTTACTGGGACACATCTAATGCCTGGGCTACTTATCCACCATATATGCTAAACTACCTGATCTACATGTGGTACTGAGACTACCTCATCCATGTGAGGTACTGAAACTACCTCATCCACATGTGGTACTGAAACTACCTCATCCACATGTGGTACTGAAACTTCCTCATACACATGTGGTACTGAAATTACCTCATCCACTTGTGCTACAGAAGCTACCTCATCTACACGTGGTACTGAGATTACCTCATCCACACGTGGTACTGTCCCCATTGTGTGTCTTTTAAGTTCTTTCTAGTGTGCAGTGTAGTACTGAGACTACCTTATTCACATGTGGTACTGTCCCTAATGTGTGTCTTTTAAGACCTTACTAGTGAACAGATAGAGGCTAACATAGATGCCATGAGTGCAACCATTCTGCACATGAGGATCATAATGGCATTGGCTCTGGCCTCCACCATCCCCATTTACTGGTGAACTTCATCAGGCATACCCTGTAGCACTACACCCACCTCTGCCCAGCTCTTAGTGGACCTGATCTGTGTCACAGTACGTCTACTACTGAGCAGATGAAACCTAGCATGTCTCTGGTATTACACCTGGCATGCTTACTTACAAGCATATCAGGGGATAAAGATACCTCAGACAGGGTTATGCCTCCCTATAGGGATTTAGCCTGTGCATAGGAAGGAGTTGTTAAGCTATGTGGTGGTCTCCCTTGGAATATTATTTCCTCATTATGCTGAGTGCATTAGATTGTGTCACTGAGTACCATGTTATCCTTCTGCTGTTACATAAGGGGCTCTGCCAGTGCAAGTTGTGACTGTGTGACACTGTCCCGAGGCTCTGCCATCTGTATGAGAGTAATGACATCATCAGCAACAGACATTTTCTATCAGCTTCAGCCTACTGTGATGTAGCACAGCATGCAACTGTTTCTCCTGGTGATCTTATTAAGAAATAGACAATGATGTGGTTAGTGTAAATTGTAACAGGTGTATAACTTTGTACTAAGTTTGGAGTGACCACACTTACAACGTGCTGACTGCAGAGCTGGTGCTACAGTTGATGGAGTACCTGATGAGGAAGTATTTAACAGTTATATATATACAGTTACCATAGCAACCACACATGGCGAAGAACTACCAGTGTCAACAAAACACTGACCTTCTGCAGGACCTGTATGTGAATGCTGGAGGTCCGGGAAAGTAGTGGTGCCCACACCACCTCAAATGAATCCTGCACCCTTCACCTCTGCATCAAAGTCATCAAATCTTAGAGCAGGACAGAGCAAGTACTCCTTATCAGGTGTTAAAAGCTGGACAGTGGAAGACCAACCACTACTACAGGCAATTGCATAGCCTTTGCATGGTCCACCATGTCATTAGTTCTTTTTTTGACATTGAACCAAGGTGCATTTCCTTCCTTTATAACATTTATATCAGCCACAATGTGATTTAATGTTTTTCCTTGCTTTGCCTACCTTGGGTCCTATTTTCCAAAAATGTATTTTTCCACAGGTCCTAAGCATCCATCAGGATGTGGTTTTCCTCAGTTGGGAAACTGTCTCTCTTGTGCAATGTTATCTGATGATTCAATATAATTTCCCTAGAAATACAAATTTTGAAGTAGCTATACACACTTACCCTTTCTGAGTATAATCATCTATTCTGAGGAAAAATACTCAGTCAATCAGTGGCACTTCAGAAGATGAGACATCTTCGGCCACAGATTATGACTGCCCTTCCTATCAGGGGTCCCCAGTGGCCAAGCGCAAACCATCTACAAACCCTTTAGGCCCAGGACACGTAGAGGGGGCAGAAAGCACAGAAGAAAGTACACAAACTCTACAGCAGTTGTTACAGAAGATTGTGAGCTAACAAATAATGCAAATAATGTACACAACATTTCTTCTTTTGAATTGTCACCTGTACGCAATAAACTTTTGAATAAAGGTTTAAATTTTGTGACAACATCTTTTGTATCTGAACACATACTTACCAATGAGCTTAATGATTTTTGTAGACTCATTAATCTTAAGATATTTTTTGCAGATTCTGATAACTCTCAAAGATCCATTGGGTTCCAGTTTGGCAGATCTGAGTTTCAACCCCCCATGGATAAACAAGTGGCTATATTCAAGGAATGTGTGATGAAGGATTTACATTTTAATAGTGGCTTTCAGCCCATTAGACATAATTTATCATTACAAGAACAACAAGCATTACGAGAGCTTAGTTCCAATCGGAATATAGTCATAGCACCAGCAGATAAAGGGTGAGGGATTGTAGTCATGGATTGGGATATGTATCAAACGGAAGCCTTTAAACAATTATCGGATGCCCGGTTCTATATACATATGGTGGTTGACCCTACACCTAATTTTAAAAAACACATTGATTCCTTTTTGGATCTGGCAACTGAACAAGGCATTATAGATAAACATATTTGTAAACAACTCAAAGTTTCTGATCTCATTCCTCAGTATTTATACCTACTTCCAAAAATTCACAAACATCCTACCTGTCCACCTGGTAGACCTATTGTTTCTGGGAGGGGTTCCCTCATGGAACCTTTATCAGCATTTCTCACGTATTACTTAAAGCCAGTACTATCTATGGTCAGATCCAGGTTACAAGATACCACCGAATTTCTAAATATCATTGAGGATACAAAACTTGAAGCTGACTGGTGGTTATGTACTCTGGACGTGACTTCTTTATATACTAGCATTCCACATGATGCTGGTTTATCTGCCATAGCATACTGGCTGGAGCGGTCACAATTATATACTAGGGGATTTAACAACTTTCTGATTGAGTTGACTGAATACGTGTTGACCAAAAACATTCTTTATTTTGAAGCTCAAGCATATTGTCAAGTAAGAGGAACAGCTATGGGAGCATCTTTTGCTCCCATATATGCTGATCTATTTATGGGATTTTTTGAAGAACAATTTATATATGATTCCAACAAAAACATCTTTTTGGCAGATTTGGATATATGGAGACGATACTTAGATGATTGTTGGATGGTGTGGCAGGGGGATACAACCTCTGTACAAGAGTTTGTTAAATTCTTGAACAACAACATATGGGATATTCAGTTTACCCTGAACATACAACAACAAAAATAGTTTTTTTGGATGTGATTGTATCTAGACAGAGTGACGACACTTTGGCCACTCGGGTACACAGAAAGTTTCCTCAATACAACACACTTTTGCATGCATCCAGTAATTACCCCCGCCACATCATCAAGAACATTCCCAAATCCCAATTTTTACATACAAAACATATTTGTTCTTCTCAGAAAACCCATTTAGAATGTGAACAGGATTTGAGTGATAGACTCATTAGCAGAGGATACAACAGATGCCGAATTACACAGACTATTAAACAGGTCAAAGATATGCCTAGATCACAACTTTTACAATATAAACATATTCAAGTTGGATCAAAGACATCAACATCACAACCCATTAGGTTTGTTACCACCTATGGCAGCAATACATCCTCATTTAGGGAGATAATTAATAACCATTGGGATATTTTGCGTGCCCATGAACACCTAAAGGACATATTTCCAAATAGATGCTCCTTTTCCTTTCATAGGAGCAGGACTATCAATTCTTATTTTACACATTATAAAAGATATAATCCTCCTACACCTATCCAGACTACCCTATTTGGTGACCCTTTGATAGGTTGTGTTCCGTGTGGCCATTGCAGTGCATGCAGACACATATTTAAGACCAATGAATTTACTAGCTGCAACACTCCAAAGGTTTATCAGATAAACATTTTTGGCAATTGTAGTACGGACTGGGTTATCTATTTGGCAACCTGCACATGCCTGTCCTTCTATGTGGGACAAACTTCCAGACCGCTGAGGCATCGGATTAGTGAACATCTTAGCGCTATTAGAACCCTAAAAATCACCAATGCACTATATAAACATTCCATGGTTCATAAAACTGCACAATTCAAATTCACTATTATTGATAAAATTGCAATGCACAGAAATATAAAAGCAGGCTGGCATGACAGACTTAATAATATGGAATCCACATGGATCACCAGGTTAGGAGCTCAATTCAAACCAGGTTTGAACGAAATTTGCTAGTCATATGCAGTCTGCTTCTTAATATGTTATATATGCAATTTTGATGTTACATGAACTTATTTTGTGGTGTTTTACACAATATATGTTCAATTTATAACCTCTATTTCCAATCATTAATTTGTTTGGTATATGTTTAATTTTTTGAACATCTGGAATACGCCTTTCTCTCCACACTGCAATTAGTACCCTCAGGAGCCATTTCTCCCCTAGCTCACCCAGCATCTTTATCATATCTGCTGTGACTTCATCTGAGCCTGTTGCTTTCCCTGACTTCATTTTCCTTAGTGCTGCTCTTACTTCTTCTAAGCTGGGCTCCTCTTCTACTCTCATTGTAGGCTGTTTCTGGGGCAGTACCGCTTCTGTGGGTTTTCTTCATTCAGAAGCTGCTGGAAATACTCCTTCCATCTGCCTTTGATGTCCTGTGGGCTAGTAAGCAGGTTGTTGCTGGAATCCCTTATGAAGGGTGTCTGACTATCTTCTTTATCTTTCTGTCTTTGCCTTGCAACCTGGTATAGTTTCTTTGTGCCCCTTACTGAGTCACTTTCCAGAAGCTGATAGAGTGCCTCTGATGCCCTATTCTTTGCTATTGCAACTTCTTTCTTAGTTTCTTTCTTAGCCAACCAGTAGTCCTTCCTAGCTTGGTCAGTCTTTTCAATCTCCCACTTCTTCCTGCACTCCTTCTTTCTTTTGATTACTTCCTGCACTTCTGCATTCCACTACCAGCTTTCCTTATGTACCTTATTTCCATACCTGGCTCGGCCACATATCTTTTCTGTAGTCCTAACACATACTATTTTTAGGTGCTGCCACTCTTCTTCAACTCCACCTATTTCCTCCACTTCTTGGGGTACTAGAGCCCTGAGTAATTCCTTGAACTGCTGTACTTTCTCTCCAGTCAACTTCCAGGTCTTCAGCCTGGTCTCTGTTGACCTTAGAGCCTTCTCTGACCACTGCTTGCAGCTTGTTGTGGCAACTACTGGTTTATGCTGTGAACCGACTGTTTCACTGGGGATGACTTTGCAATCATGGATTCTACCCCAGTGCCTTTTCCTTACTAGGAGGAAGTCTACCTGAGTTGCATGTTGGCTACTCTTGTATGTGATCTTGTGACTGTCTCTCTTTCTGAACCATGTGTTGGCTACTATCAAGCCATTTGCCAGACAGAAGTCTAGAATGGCTTCTCCTTCTTTATTCCTACTGCTCCACCCATGTGGACCCAGGCAGTCCTCATATCCTGTTCTGTCTGTCCCGATATGTGCATTTAAGTCACCCATTATCAACACCAATTCATGTTGTCCTGCTTTATCTAGTAGGTCCTGCAACTGCTGTCTGAATGCACTCTTTTCCTCACTATCACAACCCTGCTGTGGGGCATAGGCTGAGATTAATGAATACTGTCCTATCATTACACTGGAGTCTGATTGCCATGAGTCTGTCATTAATTCTGATGATATCCCTCACTGACTTCTGAAGCCTCTGTCTCACCACAATTCCTACACCATTTCTAGCCTGTCCACCACCTGAGTAGTAGAGTCTGGATCCCAAGCCAAGTGGCTTTGTTGCACTGCCCTTCCATCTCGTCTCTTGGATACATAGGATGTCCAGCCTCCTCCGTATCATCATGTCATCCACTTCTAAGCTGCGTCCTGTCAGTGAACCTACATTAAGCGTAGCAATTCTTAGTTCATGTTTGGCAGGTTGGTTGGTTTTATGTCCAGCTTTCACTCAACAGAGCTATCCCAGGTAACCCAGGCTGGGCAAATAGCCAGTAGCCTATTGACCCAGGGCTGCTGGGCTTTTATGGCGGGCACACACTGGCCAATAGGGGCACATATACCCCTCCCACCATTAGCATGGGTCCCTGGCGTGGGTCACAGAGTAGGCCAGGTCCTCACTCAGCCAGTGTACAAGAACAAAGGGGACATCCACAACTGTGGACAGTACAGAGGCATCAAACTCCTACCACATTGCATGAAAGTTCTGGAGAGGGTGATTGATAAATGGATACGCAGAATAGTAGCATGTAAGATGGAAGATGAATAGTTTGGATTCAGATCAGGATGTAGCACAATTGACCCGATGTTTGCATTGAGACAGATACTTGAGAAGAAACTAGAGAAGAGGAGAGAGTCAAACTGGGCTTTCCTAGACTTGGAAAAAGCATATGACAAGGTCCCAAGAAAGCTGATCTGGGCAGTAATGCGGTGGTTTGAAGTCCCAGAAACATTGGTAGAATTAGTACAGGCTATGTACAAGGACCCAGTGACTCAAGTACGAACAGTGTTTGGCCTCATTGAGGGGTTCCCAGTGGGAGTGGGTGTACACCAGGGTTCAGCTCTGAGCCCACTGCTGTTCATACTGGTAATGGACTACATCAGCAAACAGGTTGGAGGGGTCAGAGCAACAAAGCTGCTGTATGCAGACGATGTGGCAGTACAGGCAGACTCTGATCTAGAACTTCAGCAAAGGATAGGAGAATGGAATGCAAATCTGAAGGCACATGGGATGAAACTAAGCACAGATAATACAGTGGTAATGGCAGCAGATTGGGGAAATCAGAAGAAGCTGAGAATAGAGATAGATGGGAAGATAGTGGAACAGGTAAACAGCTTCAAGTATCTGGGAGGGGTGGTTGAGGAGAAGGGTAGTCTGAATGAAGAGGTCAAAGCTAGAATCAGAGGGGCTGCAGCCAACTGGCATAGAGTATCAGGTGTAGTATATGACATAAGAATGCCAAAGAAGCTGAAAAGTAAGGTGTACAAGACAGTGGTGCGACCAGTACTACTGTATGGTACAGAAACCTGGGCAGTATAGGCAGAACAGTTGAAGAAGCTAGAGGTGATGGAAATGAAGTGCCTGAGAAAGGTGGTAGGATGCACACTGCGGGACAGGCGAAGAAATGAGGACATAAGAGCAGAAGCCAAAGTAGCTCCAATTGCAGAAAAGATCAAAGAGAACAGATTACGATGGTATGGGCACATGTGTAGAAAAGCAGAAGACAATCTGGTGAGGGAGATTTGGGACAGACAGGAAGAAGGTAAGAGGAAGCGAGGGCGTCCAGAAAAGAGGTGGATGGATTGTGTGAAAGAAGATCTGCGACAGTCAGGCATGAGTGTTGAAGAAGGCAGGAGAGTGGCACTAAATCTAGAGAGTTGGTGACAGTTAATACTATACGCCGACTCCATGTAAATGGGAAAAAGGGGATGATGATGATGATAATTTTTTGAACATGTATACAATTTTTTGAAGATGCATATATTTTTGTATGTGTATATATCTTTAAATGTTTGGCTATATAAGAAGATACCAGGATGTGTCATCTAGATTCTTATTCATGCACTGAGGAAGGCTTGATATATTGCCGAAACCGGTTTGCAATATTGAATATTATGTTATATAATTGCCACAATTAAACTTATTCAGGCATTTTTCTTCCTTGTGCTGGATCATTTTTTGCATTTCGTATAATCAAATCTGTGCCATGAATTTGACTGAGTTATTCAGAATAAGCAAAACAAAAGAAAAAATACTTATATACATGCTAATTGACTGTTTCATTCTTGTAATGATTTTCCAACTTTCTATTATTTTACTATATAGTGGACACCTGACTTATTTGTAAGAATGCGTACCTGAAATTTAGGCCTATGAGGTAGTGTTGGAAGTGTGGGGGAAAGAGAATGACAAGGAATTCGTACTTGTTAATCCCTTCATTTGTGGTAAGGTTGCCTACATGGGATCTGTACAGATCCCTGATTGCACTTTCTGCCGAAGCAGAAATCACCAAACATACTTAACCGAAAGTACTGTTCACCGAAGCAGCACTTTCGGTTAAGTATGCTGGTTGTGCCGGTCGCACTATGGTGTGGTTAAGGGAGAATTTCCTTTTCCCCACTGTAGTGCAACCTCGGAATGAGAATATAAAAGTATGGGGGGGGGGGGCACAGCCCCCTACATGGGGGGAGCAGGGGGGCTTGCTCCCCTGCATAAAAGAAGATTTTTTTTTCCGAACGCACTTTAACGAAACCGCTTTTTCGGTGAATGCGCTTTTGTTAAAGTGCATTCAGTTATTGTGGATTCGGACTATTAAACTTTCGTTCAATAGTCCTAGATCCGCCTACATACAGATCCTGAACATTTCCCTTGCCAGATACTACAGTCTGCAATAAGTAGCATTGTACATGCTCAGTTAATGAACAGATTAACTGAATATGATAGTTTTACACAGCCAAGCCAACTGCATGTTTTAAATAGTAACCATTTGAAATGTCAGGACTACGGTTGTCACCTTTTCAAATGGCCAAAGTGGGACAACTGAGGTACAGACATCAGATTTTGCAGGCCAAAACATACCCACGGCCAGTACAAAGGACAGAACTTCACTTTTTTTGCTTAAATAAAAGCTTATTCTTGTAGCATTTTAGCTGATTATTCCATTTCTTATAACATTTACGTGTTTCAGATACAGAATAACTGTTTTATGCAACTATTACATAAAATATAGGAAAGAATTTTGCCCTAAAAATCTCAGGACATTTGCCATTTTTACAGTTTTTTTGCAGGACACAACTGCCCAATGAGGGACTGTCCCTTGCAAAGTGGGACAGGTGGTAACCCTAGTCAGGACCCACCACAGTGTGTCCCAAAATATGAAGACTGAAAGACCAAAAGATCGAACTTACATTAAGTCTGAGAAGCCATTTATTTCTTGGAATATTTCCCTTTCTGCTAGTTACGGTGATCTTGGAGTTGATATATATAAGCTGGGGGGTGCAGAAGTTTAAAAGGGAAAAGCATATTTCAAAATTGTCTTTTCACCTGTATTTATGGTCTTTTTTTTGTTGGCTTGTTGGCACTCAGCATTTCAAGTGCCAACATTTCAACAGGAAGCCATATAACAGTGATATGGCAAAAAGAATTCCTGTCTTAGCAATAGCTCACAGCATAATCCTGAAAATGTTACAGTGAAATGTAGTGGTAATTGCCTAGTTCCAATGATTTTATCCTAGCTATGTCTATTTTTTTTTATTTAATTTGTACTTTCTGTTGACCTTTACATAAACAAGGAGTTCAGTAGCAGTCAAAGGGGTGATCCTTTGGAAGTGTCAGAAAACGTTTTACACCTTACAAAGTATTTATGCAAACTGGAGTTTCAGCAATCTGATGCCTCAATTGCTATAGCACATATGTGTAACTGCAGCACCCACAAACCATGGCAGCCTCAAAAGCCACCATCATGATCTTCAGGGCCTGGTGGAAGCTGCAGTCAGGAAGACAGTGGTGTCTATATGAGTGCCTCCTTCAACAGATGCAAGATTCACTGCCCTGGTCAGCACTGACCATCAAGACTCCTTTCTGTACTTCATATGGGATTACCTGTACTAGTAACATATTTAAATATGCTTGGACAGATGTTTTATTGGGTCTATATTGAATCAGTGAACACTTAAAAAAGTGAAAGCCTACAATCCCAAACACTCAGAACAGCGATTTTTCCCCAGGGAAAACAATCGCTGTTCCACAAAAAAATAGAATCTTAAAACAGTATTAGCCCCCCACACCCCCTGAGATCGCACCACAGTGGAGGAAATGGAACTCCCAAAATTAGCCCAGCGATTCCTGTTCCGGGTGTTTGGGATTGTAAACTTTTGGTTAGATAGGGTCGATGAATCAGCATTTGCTTTTTTAAGCATTCGCTGATTCTATATAGACCCATTTTATTAGCCCACTTGTTCCTAAAAGCACTGGAACTATCTGGATGTCCTTATTCCACACTGCTCTAGTTTGTGCATGCATATCTTGCTATTTCAATATGGAAAGCACTCTATTCAATGGGTATATCAATTTTGATAATCAGTACTGCTTTTGTCCTTTTCAACTAAAATATCTGTTTTATTGCTGATGGTATTGGATGACCCCCCACATGATCATAACTTCTTCATTCTCAGTAACCCATTGTGGTTTGTGTTTCTAATACCTCTCAGGTATCTTTACATTATACTGTTATACAGTCTGCAGAGTAATAATGACTTTGCCACATTGTTGTCTCTTTCAGTATATAAATCTTCAGCTATAAGCATATTGCAGCCTGCAACAAGATGTGCAATTATTTCTATTTCCATGATGTAAAATTTATCTTTGTTTGCATTTCCTATTTCTTCTATACATTTTGTGAACAATCCTATATATAGACCGCTATCTTGAGTGGCTATTATTAACCTCTCATCTTTCCGTTTAACCTTACACCGCCTTACCCATTCATTCAGCAACTCTCATCCTTCTTTACTGTGTATGAGTTGGCCTCATGCCGGATGTTATAATTTATATGGACTCTTCTACTTTATTTCTTCCATGTGCTGATTACGTTTAATATCAGGTAATGAACAGATGCCAATCATAAGCCAGGGCATATTAAAAGTTCATGAAATCAGCAATGATTGTCTCTGATGTTTGCCATGATGATTTCATTAGCACCCAGAAAATATCCACTGGTTCCTCGTCCTTCTGTAAACAGTACCTGGTGTAGTGGATTGTCTGTATTTCTGAAGATCCTAGTTTAAGCTGCTTCAGGGCCTGTCATAACAAAAGTCAGCTTGAACTTTTTTAGGACATTAACAAGAAGATGGTAAATGCTTTTTTCTAGCCATGCAGACATTATTAGATGAATGTATCTTGTTCTTTGCATGAAATGTGCTCTGTGCATCGTGCACTACTCTGCAAATGGATTGCCAGCTACAGATGCTTGCTCTCTAACTTCACAAATATTACCCAAGCCAGAGCTCTTCGCACCTGACCCTAGCAATATCTTTCCCTGCTGTGTTCCCTCTTCAATTGTTATAGCCAGACCAAGATTATTTCTAGGACCATAAACTGTCAGTTTCTCTCCTTTTCTCCTACCAGTCTGGTTGACATGGGTCTACTGAGGCAGTGTAGCAACTGCCTCATGTACACTGACAACCCCCTACTTCTAAATCATTCCTGTATGACTTTTGAGAGATTCACCTACATTATGAATCTGGAATCACAGCTCTCTCATGCAGTAGACAACAATAGGGAACAGGTTGTCAGCCCACCTACCACAACTCCTATTTACGACACACATCATATACATAGACCAACATATGCGGAGGTACTCTCAAAAAAATCTACATAAACACCAGAGACCTCCAAAACACATACATACTAAACCAACCATAACACCCAAAAGACACAATGCACACAATGACACAAGCACAAGTGTCTCACCATCAAAGCCCATAAGGCAATGCACTTTCATTCTGAATAACTTAGTCACAGGAGACTCTATAGGGAGACACACACAAATGCCCCCCCTCACCAAACTGATGAAGCAGAATGTAATGGTCTGCTGTCTTTCTGGTGCTAGGATTCGTCAGATCACACAGGCACTCATGTATCTCAACAACAAGATACTGTTATGATTTGGTCATAGTACACGTTGGTGTGAATGACTTGAGACATACCTCCCTGGACTACATGAAGAGAGACATGCTTGAGCTCTCTGATTATGTGTCACAGACAGGTATATCCTTAGCCTTGAGCAGCATATTACCCTTGCCTAGGATGATATCACAATATAAACAGAAAATCATTGACTTCAATAATTGACTTAATTTCTTTTGTCATTCTAAGGGGATCCAGTTTCTGTCAGCCTGGGATGACATGATCAATAGACCTCGATGCTTTGCCAGACATGATCTTCATTTGCTACCCCTGGGATTTCAGCTATTGGCAAAGGCTCTTGCCACCCCCATAATGCCTTTTTTAGGCAATGTCACAAGGACCAATTTCCCAACGTAAAAATTTCATCAAAAACAACCTCAAGGTTATGCTGTTAAATGCTAGGAGTCTTAACATGAAACTGTACTCAATGGAAGCAGTTATCACCTTGGAAGACACTGACATATGTGCAGTCATGGAGACCTGGTTCAAGGCTGTGGAGAGCACCCCAGCCATACTGGGTTACACCTCAGACCATGAATGGAAGGCATGAAAACTAAAAGAGGTGGTGTATCAATATTCATTAAAAATAAATACACCTACAGTTTGGTTAGACAGTATGATTCCATGGAGACACTTCAGGTGCAACTAACTATTGGTAGGACACCTATCAGGTCATTGCTAGCTACAGGAACCCCTCCATGAATCAGGACACCCACTCTGCCTACTTGGATCTTCTGGAATCCATCAAGATTCATCTGAACAACATGGTTCTGTGTGATTTTAATTATCCATCAATCAACTGGGTAAATTACTTGTGCTCAAATTCACTTGCCTAAAGGTTCCTCAGTTTCATTAAGTCCAACGCCCTCAACCAGCTGGTGGACACCCCAACTAGGAGTGCCAACATCTTGGATCTGGTGCTTACTAATATGGGGAACCACTGTAGCATCTCCACTGTGAGGTCTTCCCTTGTCACACCTGACCACAAATCAGTCTCATTCGAAGTAACTATCACACCTGACCCCCCCCCCCTGCAGCAACTAAAATAAAAAACTTCTCCAAAGCAGATGATATCCTTCTAAGGGATGGTATAAATAGCTTCACTACACTTCCCCCCTCAGATGGAACTGGCAACTATGCCAAGTCCTACACCAATGCTTTTTACAAACACCTGTATAACTGCATTGATGCAGCTGTACCTGATAGGACTAAAATAAGTTCTATAAGGAAGAGCAAAGCTGCCTGGTGTACAACTGCCATTAACAGGCTTTACAATAAGAGGAAGAAGTTGTTGTCGAAAAGTAAGCAGAAGCACGCCCTAAACTGGAAATACTCCCTCATCAGCTTAAACGAGCAAATAAGACTTCTTGTGAAGCCCTCCAAAGCAAACTATGAATTCAAATTAGCATCCTCAACTAAGGACAACCGTAAGGTGTTCTTTAGTTACATCTTTAGCCTAAAAGTTAAGACTCAGACATGCAAAGAACTGGTGGTTAATTATACCACATACACTGAGCGTATTGACATAGCAAACCTATTAGCCAACAAGTTCTATGAAAACTTTACTCCCCTGTCCCCACCACACGTAATCCTTTCACTTGTCCCCCACCTTGTATCTTTAGAGAGCAGGTCATAAATGTCCTCTCTAAGGCCAAAACAATGCATCTATGGGACCTGATAACATCCCAGGCTGCATTATACATGGGCTCCAACAAAAATTAGCAACACCATTGGGCACTCTTTTCAATCATACTCTAAGCACCAGCTTTGTCCCGGCTGAATGGAAATGGCCACCGTTACTCCCTTCCACAAAGGTGGTGCTTCCACTGACCCTGGGAACTATAGACCTATTAGCATGACTAGCCTTATCTGCAAGGCCATGAAGCAAATCATCATGGACCTTATCAACAAAGATATAGGTAACCTCCAAACACTTGACTCTGCTTAGTTTGGATTTGTCAAAGGGAGCTCATGCCTGTTAAACCTGATAGATTTCTTTGAGAAGCCCTGGACAAAGGGAAAACTGTGCATACAGATGACCTGGACTTGGCCAAGGCATTTGACACTATTTCTCACTCAAGCATTATTGACAAACTCACCCAGCTAGGTATCAACCTTTATATAGTTAGGTAGGTGACTAAATGGCTCACTGATTGAACCCATACTGTCAAAATAGGGGAATCCACCTCCAATACCAGACCCATAACCAGTGGTCTACCACAGGGACCAGTCCTGGGACCTCTCCTGTTTGGAATCTATTTCTTTGAAGTACAAGCAAAAACCAAAGGTCTGTGGCTGACAAAAATTGCTGACTGCAGACTGGGAGAGGTCATAGAATCTCCAAATGATGTCAACATCCTACAAGAGGGTCTTACACAAACAAATGACTGGTGCCAAAGTCACGTCCTTAAGCTCAATGCAAAAAAATGTATAATCATCCCTTTCAGTAAGAGCAGTGTTACAACTATCACATCAATAGAAACACCCTAAGCATGCACTCAGTGGTGAGAGACCTGGGCAGGCAGGTTGACAGCAACCTTACCTTTGATCACCGTGTCTCCACAGTGGTAAGAAGGAAATTCTGTATTGCTCATCTCATAAGTAATGGCATTGCCGCCAGAAAAAAAAGAAGTTATAATCTTGCTGTACTCTTCCCTCATCAGGCCAATAACTGAGTACAATGCCCTTTTTGGTATGTACCTTTCCAGGCACCTGCAGCAATTGGAGAGACCACAGAAGTTCCTCACAAGGAGAATTCAAGGTCTTCAGCATCTGTCCTATGTGGATCAGTTGAAATCACTATCATTTTATTCCTTTTCATACAGACTATTCAGATGCAATCTCTGCCTTGTGTATAAGTTACTCTCTGACTCTGCTGTATTGGAAATGCTGCATATCCATAAGAATACTGGCTTACAGGTTCCTTGCTTGAAAGACCTAAACCCGGTATGTGACATTAATAGAACCTGCTGGAGGGACAGATTTGTCTTCCAGGGGTTACTATACCTGTGGAACAGACTCCCATTTCATGTCAGGCACAGCACCTCTTTGGCCCTCTTCAAGCGCAATCTGGATGATTGAATGGGTAACCATAAATTCATCCAAGGGGTTCTACCTGTGTCTCTCTTGGACTGGGGCAATAGGTGCTGATCATGGAAACAAGGGCAGTACTTGCTAGGCTTGTAAGGGCCCTAGGGCCACTAGCCTAGTAACTTCCTATGATCCTATGAGACAAGCCTGTTTAAAGGGGTCTATATCATATAATCAAATGATGAAAATCTGGAATGTTCTAAAGAGCAGAAATGCTGGAACCTGAACTCCTTATTGTGGGGGGTTGTGCCCCCCACACCCTCCGCTAAATATATATTCCAACTTCGAGATTGCACTACAGTGAGGAAAGGGCGAATATTCCAATCTTCACTGTACTGCAATCTCAATAACAGAACTTCGAGTTCCGGTATTTTCGCTCTTTAGAGCGTTCAAGATTTTCAAAATTCGAACATATGATTTAGAACTGTTTAAAGTCAACACATAGGCATGTCAAGATAATGAAAAGGAAAAATGTTACCCGCTAATTCATGCAGCTGTAAAGTTTAATATAAGGACCGCCAAAGTTTTTGGATGCAAATTCATTATTTATTAAAGCAATATCATGATACAGAATATTTTAGTACAGAGATTTAACCAAATGCACAGTCATGAGGTTTTTTTATACCTTTTTAAACAGAAAAAAAAACTAACTCAGTTTATCCAGAGTTTAAAGCTGCCACAGCTATGACAAAAAGTATTTATGTACATTTTCAAAGCTGAAATGAGTAAACATTGCAAAATATGTGGAAAGGAGGATAGTTTAACAAATTGTACATGTTTTTATCCAGACATGCTTTATGTGTTTACTTTAAACAGGATTATCTCAAAGACATTTCTTACAAAGAACAGGGTGCATTAAACTAATAATGTCTGCATGGTTAGGAAAAAGCATTTAAATGGTAACAAAGACAACACACTGTGGTGTTCTATCTTTGGAGAGGCCATGCCAAGAACACAAAAAAAAAAAAACGTAGAAACACTCCAAATATTTAATAAAACAAACAAAACAACATATACAGCAAAGCTTTCAGGTTATCCCCTTCATCAGCGGTAATCATCAATCCATTAAAATGCATGTAATTTATATAAAATGATAAAAATCACATGACACAGTCATCCAAAAACAACTAAAGTGCAAAAAGCATATTACAAAAAATAAATATTTTTACTGCAGCTGCATTTGCTTTTTAGCTAAGACAGATTTCAGACTAATTGCGCTATTCAGACTTGGAAAATTGTTTGGTTTAAGTCTTAAAATCCAACCATATTCTTCATTTTCCAAAATATTACTGATGTCACCCCTGTGATGTTTTTATATATAACGCTAATAACTCCATGGGGTAGCATCATTATCCACAATATGTTTTGCTAATGCATATGTTACCACACTTCTTCTTATATCAGATTTATGCTCAATTAGTCTGAAACTTGTCTTAGCTAAAAAGCAGGGGGATAACCCAAATGTTTTGCTGTATACGTTGTTTTGTTTGTTTTATTAAATATTTGGAGTGTTTCTACATTTTTTTTCTGCTCTAGGAAAAAGTATTTACCATCTGCTTGCTAAAGTCTGAAATGGGTCAATCTAACCTTTGTTATAAGAATTACATAGAAGACACTGCAGCAGTTTAAACTAAAATGTTCAGAAATACAGACAGTCTACTATAATCTTCCCCACTTTGATGCTATAAAGCATCATAATCCCAAATCATTCTAAATTATAGCGTCATTATTTTTGTGATTAAACATACAAACTCCTCATATCTACCTATACAAAGAGTGCTGGGATACCGAATTGGATCCATGCTTCGCATTGTAAGAAAACCTGCCTGGCATCCATCGAGCTAAAAGATGATGGTACTGCACCTTCTTCTAATGACATCACTAGGTCTTCTCCTATTACTGCTTCAGATTGACACAAGGGAAAATCTGTTTCTTCATGTGCTGTACCAATATGCCGATGATTTAAATGTTACAGACTGCTGGGTATGTCAATTTGTGCCCCAAGATGCCAAGGGGAGGAAACATTCCAATGCTACCAGTTCTTGTTCAACAGACTGACTTTGAAATGCAAATTACTATGGACAATCAAACTTGGCATAATATTACAGACTGGACTAAGAAAATACACCATCGACTGGCTACATCAACAAGAAGTGTTACTTGCTAAACCAGAAATAGAACTGTGTGTGTGGGCTATATCAATTGTAATTACATTTGCAATAAAACTGTAATGGCAGCAATTAAATTAAAAACATGACTGGGGAAAAGGCATGAGAATGTTGGACAATCATTATTACATCTGTGGAGATTGTGCATACCCCTGGTTACCAAAAAGCTGGTCAGGTTGTGGTTATGTGGGACAGATGACTCCACCTATTTTTCATTCCTTCAATACTCCAACTGGAAGATAGCTAAATAAATTATACACCCAGCTGAGCAAGCAGTAGCTTTCTACTTTCCACAGTATGGGATGCTTTGTACTATGAATGAAGGGACTCATCTGTCTCTTATATTTGCTAAAATGGCGAACAAAACATCAGAACACACCCATATGGCAAATAGGAAAGTGACTGAGGTTCAGGCTACAACACTACAAAACTGAATAGCTCTTGATTACATACTCACCTTGAAGGGCAGAGTTTGCCATTTGATTGGAAAATGGTTCTTTACTTTTGTTTCAGACTATCATGATGAGCAAGAAAAAGGTGGCTGACTTTATGTAACAACAGGCAATTAATATAACTAAATCTGAGTGTGGCTGGACCTTTTTATGAAACAAATGGCCATTAATATAACTAAATCTTGGTCTGCTTGGAACTTGCTTGGGTGGTATGGTGGAATATTTGGGAATGTTGGTACCAGTATAGTACAAAGTGTATTACTTTTGTCATAACTGTACTTTTCATGGCTCTTGTATATTCTGTTATTAGAGAGGTCCAACCATAAGGGAGAAGATACTGAGGAACAGTGGGAATACCCCAAATGAGACCCCTGTAGAGAATTCGGGGTTCATATTATGCAAGAAGGGTGTAAATATACATATAATTTTTTAATATATTTAACTACAGTAATTTAGATATAAATGAAGTATATTTTAACTTAAATATTAAATGATTAAATTTTATACCTAACAGAAAGAGTGACATTAGTAGAGTTTTAATAGATTTAAAGTTATTTTTGAGAAAAAAGAACCTGGAGTTGATGTTTATGGACAGTGGTACAGGGGCTGGACAGGAACAAGAATTTAGAAAGAGAAGTATATTTAACCCTACCCTACCCTTCATCTGCAGTTAAAGGAGTACAACAGGTTTCTCTAATGTATTCCTCAACTTCACGGCCCTTTTCTTCCCTATTTACATTGTCCTCTATAAAGCAACAACAATAAAGCATTTACAATTTTTATAATTCCCCTTACTTCTGTAACAGAAGCCTACCTTGTCATACTGTGATGGTTTCACTTACAAAATGATTCTCTCACATTTGAATAATGCTTGCTGGAGTCGCCCAATTACTGACATCATCGAGGCCAGGCAGTGCAGGTACTTTTTTTTTTTTTTTTTTAATCAGTTCCCTCCCCCAAAGTGACATCACCACAGCCATCATCTGATTCTAACTAAAATAATAAGACCCACCCATTCTGTGATGTCATGGCTCCCTTGTCCTTCCCCTAGCCTGAGTGCTGTTCATTTTATTTAGTAGTAGTGTAGTAACACCGATGTTTGGAAACACAGAAATTTGGTATGCATACTTGTATATTCTGCACGGCAAATGATGCTTAGGTGGTGTATCGCTTGCATACTTCTCTGTTGTATTTGCACCAGATACTGCAAGTGTGCAGTGCGGGAATAGAAAGATTAAAACATTACCCTGGTATCAGAGGTGGCAGTGGAACATATTCATAGTGGCTTAACATGAGTGTAGCTCTAAGCAAGCACCATGTGAAACCTGAACAAGCACCTAGAATTATTCAGTGCAGCTTCCACACCTTAAGTCTGAAAATGAATTCACATACTCACATGAACAGGAGTAGCTGCATATTGATGGCTAAAGGTGTATGGGCATGTCTGGTGGTTACTACACTGCACAACTGGTATGTAATGGTGGAGATATTTGGAAGGCATGAGCAAACACACCAGTATATTAAAGCCATAGCACCAATTGAACTGGAGGCTGGCAAATAGATTTAGTAAGGGATTTTGTCCATGTACAAATATTTCAACAGTGATTCTTTGCAGTGGCATCCATTATCTGATTCAAGGTAAGTTAACCTTGATGCCCTTTATTTAAAAAAAAAAAAATCAATAAAAAATTTACTTTGTTATAAGTAAGGGGAAAATATAGCAATGTGGTATGTATGTACAAAGACAAATCCAGGGACACTGCAAAAGGCTTTTTTTGCAAACCAACCAGTGGAGTAAAAACATATGAAGGCAAACACTGCATACCAACACACTTTGCACATGTAAATCTCAATTTTTAACAAGGTGGAAGCATGAAGTGATACCTTAGCACTTAAATTAATAAAGATTTAAACTGGTTAATAGTATAAATGTTTTATTCTTTAGCTCCTTGGTGCAAGATCTTACTGGATGTGATTGCAGTCAAGTAAGGCAAAAAATGTCTCCTCTAACAAAGGAAATGCTAGAGCAAAAATTAAATTACATGAGTCAAG